>NC_048220.1:42736713-42806882 GCF_002007445.2 Ailuropoda melanoleuca
CTCTCTCAAATAAATAAATAAAGCTTAAAAATAAAAAAATAAAAAAATAACCATAGTTTATTTTAACTAAAATTAATCATAATTTATTTTCCACTCCTTATGCATATCAGACCAAAGAAAGAATTATTTTGTTCATATATGGCATTTACTGGCATAACAAGAGTAAGGAAAAAAGAGAAGGAGAAGAAAGAAGTCAGCGCACATGATCAGGAAACTCCAGCATTAATCAATCTTCAAAAACTGGCCTAGAATCCTAGAAACAAACAATACAGGTAGATTCCTTTGATTTCATTTCTCACAGCGTCCGTTTACAAGAGAAAAGGTTAAATAGCTCCACCTAGAGATGCTTGTGGTGGATCTTAGGGTTACACAGCATAGAAATCATCACAGGTGCCAAGTACCAGGCACTGTTCTTCCTTCAAAGGGGCTCATAAATAAATCACCATTCATCCTAGATTATATCTACAGCGAATCTGGGAGAAGCCACTATAAACCAATCATTAGAAATTTATAAAATTTTATGTTACTTAAATGTGAGGTTAAATGAGTATGACTCCACTAAAAACAATAAGCCCCAAGAACAAGTGCGATGAGCAGATCGACAACGCTTTATCGTGGCTTTCTAATGAGCTCAGTGGCATGTACACATATGACCAACAGAGCCATGCCAAGTTTGCTAGCAGAGCAAGGCAACTGTAAAGTCATCCAGGCCTATACGATGATAACTGCTGCTAAGGATGAAAAGGTGTGTCGGAACAAACACATTCTCTGACTGTAGGGGGCTTACACTCTAATGGAAGATAGAGGCGTTAATCAAATATTATAATATTTAAAAATCATAATGCAATAAGAGCTTTTGGAAATGGTTTAATAATGCGAGGAGTAAAACAAAAAGATCTAGAAAGACTTCCCTGAGTAAATGACACTTGAGCTCAAAAATAAAGGTTTGGTAGGAAAGAATGGGGAGAATAAAGGAAGGATGAGCATTGCATGCAGAGGAAGAGGAAGGCACGAAGCCAGCCACAGAAAGGAACATTCCAATTCAAGAAAGTGAAAATGGACATGGGTGGATGGGCTAGAAAGAGTGAGAGAGTAGGGAGAGGGCTCTTCCTTCCCGGGCCGCCCCTGCTGTAGAATGAGAACATCAGGCTCTCCGCAGTGTGTTGGGTTTCCCACTTTGCACTGATGTTTACAGGTAGGTCCTAACTGCATCAGCCTGTATCTATCTCTACTACAGCTTTGGTTTCTTCACTGGAATGAGCAGAAATGCCTGCATCTCTCTCTAAACCGGCTCTGCAGACATGTCTTATGGGAAAACTCTAGGTATAGGCAGTGACAAAGCAATGGGTGAAAGCTTTAAGGATCCAGTTGCCTCGAAACTGGCAGTGCTGTCTACTATTGAGATGAGAAAGGGTGACCCCCAAAAAGGGAGGCATTACAAAGAGCATAGGAAACTTGGGGGGTTACGGATATATTCATTATCTTGACTGTGGTGATGGTTTCACAGACACAACTATGTCATAAAAAGTCTCAGAACACAATTGATTTTTCTACCACAGATGAATTTTTAAGATGCTTGCCACAATATAAAAATGAGAAAACACATAACAAATACGAAGATGTAAATAACAATCAATATATATAAAGAATATCATCTCACAAGTAATAGGAGAAATACAGATTAAAACCAGAAGTCATTTTTACTCATTATACATATACACATACACCACATAGTCTAATCAAGTCCATTCTTCAAAAATGTGGGGGATAATAAATAAACAGAAGGAGACTATATTTCATTATATTCAAAAAGAAAAAGAAATAAGAATGTGTTATGAATGCATACGAACCCTCCAATCAATTTCCCCAAATGTCACTAAATCACTCTTAAACACTATGTAATATTTCCCTCAAAGATGTCTACATAATAGGAAAGAATTAAATACCAATTACTTAATTATCACTTAACTCATTAGCAGATAAGTATGTATGTAATATCCGAATATATTGGTTATGAGGTACTTTTTCCTTCTCATTGCAACAAATATGTACTATAATGTAACTAAATAATGAGTAATGTACAAAACACACCTAAGATGCAAATGGAACTTGGTAAAATACAATGTTAAATGGTTTTTTATTAAATGTGAATAACCGAATGGAGATCTCACTTTTCTCTGTTTTTTTTTTTTCCAGCTTGATGGACATATAAATGACAACATTGTACAAGCTTACGATGTACACTGTAATGATTTGTTATCTGTATATATTGGAAAATGATGACCACAGTAAGGTCAGTTACCATCTGCCTCCCCACAGAGTCACCACCACTTCTGTTTGTGTCTGTGGTAAGGATGCTTAAGTTCTACTCTCTTAGAAAATTTCAAGTATAAAATACACTATTCTTAACTATACTCACCCCAGAACTTATTTATCTTACAACTGAAAGTTTTTACCCTTGATCAGCATCTCCCTGATCCCCCCCACCGTAACCACCAACCTCCTCTCTGTTTTTACCAGTTCAACTTTTTTAGATGCCACTAAAAAATGTAGATCTCGGTTTACAAGTGAGATCATGCAGTATTTATTTTACCCTATCTTATTTTATTTAGCATAATGCCCTCAAGTTCATCCATGTTGTGCCAAATGGCAGGATTTTCTTCTTTTTTATGGCTGAATAATATTCCTGTGAGTGTGTAGACACGGGCTGTTTTCCTGTCTTGGCTGTTGTTCACTTTTCAAAGACGTAACTGTGATAGGGCAACAGCACGCTGTATGTCCTTTTGTCCTGAATTTTGCTAAAGCAACCTAACTTCTCTACTTTATAGCAGGTAACTGATTCCGATAGTTGAATTGGGGTTGAAAACATTAAAAGTCACTATGGGGATAACTGAAATAGTGACAGGAAATGATACTTATTTTTTTTAATGATAGCTTCTTGTTTTTATGAAGGTGTAGTAAGGAGCCCAACTATACGCTGTTGGTAAAAGTCTCCATTACCGCCTTATACCCAGACGTGTTTATAAAAGATGCAATTATAGAAGCTGAAAATTCAACTCTCTGGCAANACCGTAACCACCAACCTCCTCTCTGTTTTTACCAGTTCAACTTTTTTAGATGCCACTAAAAAATGTAGATCTCGGTTTACAAGTGAGATCATGCAGTATTTATTTTACCCTATNCACCGTAACCACCAACCTCCTCTCTGTTTTTACCAGTTCAACTTTTTTTAGATGCCACTAAAAAATGTAGATCTCGGTTTACAAGTGAGATCATGCAGTATTTATTTTACCCTATCTTATTTTATTTAGCATAATGCCCTCAAGTTCATCCATGTTGTGCCAAATGGCAGGATTTTCTTCTTTTTTATGGCTGAATAATATTCCTGTGAGTGTGTAGACACGGGCTGTTTTCCTGTCTTGGCTGTTGTTCACTTTTCAAAGACGTAACTGTGATAGGGCAACAGCACGCTGTATGTCCTTTTGTCCTGAATTTTGCTAAAGCAACCTAACTTCTCTACTTTATAGCAGGTAACTGATTCAGATAGTTGAATTGGGGTTGAAAACATTAAAAGTCACTATGGGGATAACTGAAATAGTGACAGGAAATGATACTTATTTTTTTTAATGATAGCTTCTTGTTTTTATGAAGGTGTAGTAAGGAGCCCAACTATACGCTGTTGGTAAAAGTCTCCATTACCGCCTTATACCCAGACGTGTTTATAAAAGATGCAATTATAGAAGCTGAAAATTCAACTCTCTGGCAAGGACCTGGGAAGCAGTTATTTGGAGCTGTCACTGAAGGGCAGATCCACATGCTTTGGAAATAATATTGTGATCAAATGAATATTCCTGGATAGAAATTTAAGAGCCCAAACAAAAATTCACCCGGTTGGATTTTAATTTCATTAAAGAACATGGCTATTTCAGGAATTTCTTTTTTAATACAAAGAAAATTTTTTAAAAATCCTTTATTTAATATAAAGCAAACAATTATTTTGCAATGTGGAAAATCATTTCCATATGTGTTTGTTTTTCAGATTTTCTTAACCAGGAAATACCTCCTTGGTGGTTTATATAGTTTAAAATAACTAGTTTTGTACTCCAGTTAAAAACAAAGAATAAGGCAAACTTGCAAGGCATATAATCATCATGGAGCACTCAGCCACTACCTGTAAGTCCAGGGACTCTCGTGGGAAGAACAAGCACCAGCTCAGTTGTTGGTAAAAACATATGCACACTTCAAAAATCTATCACATTTAGCATAGGTCTAGGGCCACTCAGCACACAGTCCTCAGTAGAAATTTCTAGAACACAATTTTTCTGAAAATCACCTTAACCCAAGAGATTAACAGAAGTAAACAATAATGCCAGGATTTTACACAGAAGGTATTTGCCTTTTTTTCTCTGCTCAGGTAGCTTTGGCTAGACTGGGAGAATCTAATGTATCACTGTCAAATAGAACTTTCTGATGGAAATGTTCTATATTACTTAATCTAATATGGTAGCAACTAGCCACATGTGGCTTCTGAGTCCTTAAAATGTGGTTAGAGAGACTGACTTATAAATCTTATTTAACTTAACAAATGCATTTGAATTTAAATAGCCTCAAGTAGTTGGTAGCTATGGCTGATCAGCATAGATCTAATGAATGGTCCCTGTAGCCTAACTAGCCCAAATCTGAAAGTACTATAGACCTCTTGGTATCTCTAAGCTATCTGTCTTTCTCTCCCTTATATATGACGGTAGCTAGCCTTTGTGTAAGATGATATCTAAATGGTAGAACCCTGCAAACTGGTTTTTGTTCACGTTGTTCTATGTAGATAGAAGAAAGACAAAAGCTTAATAATTTTATTACAGATATTTTACTGGTAAAAGACACGGGTGGTAGCACATTTTCAACAGTTATTGGAGATGACATTAAATTTTCATCTTCCATCCAGAATTTGAATAATGAGAAAGCCCTTTCTGGCCCTGATACTGGTTCCCCTTCCCACAGCTTAGATATATTCATTAAAGGGCATCAACAAGAAAGAAAGCTTATTAAAGGAGATTATTAATTTTCAGGCTCATTATCCCAACAGTTATTTTTCTCTGTTATGTCTCAATGAAATATGTGGGTGAGTCTAGCAATGAGGAAGAAGAAAAGTTAAGGGGAAAAAATGTGGGAGCTGCCGCAATCATGCATCAGGACGCAGCAGAGCCGACAGCCTCTCTCAGGCTAATGACAAATTGCATCAAGTGAGGTTGAAGGGCTGCATAATGATATGTAGAAGGTCAGATGCAAAATGAGAAATCGTGTTTCCAAGAGCAGAGTGATAGGACTGGAATACCTATTAAATGCTCTTCATCTTAGGCCTCAGGAATGCCAGCCACATGACAAGCACATTGTGTAAGACTTCAAAAGAACATGGGGTTAAAATATTTTAGGGAAAAAAATCTTTTTAAAATAAGTCTCGGGGCGCCTGGGTGGTGCAGTCATTAAGCGTCTGCCTTTGTCTCAGGGCAAGCTCCCAGAGTTCTGGGATCGAGCCCCACATCAGGCTCCTCCGCTATGAGCCTGCTTCTTCCTCTCCCACTCCCCCTGCTTGTGTTCCCTCTCTCGCTGGCTGTCTCCATCAAATAAATAAATAAAATCTTTAAAAATAAATAAATAAATAAATAAGTCTCACAAGATAAAAGAAAAAACTTCAATGTTACTCTTAAGTCACAGGCTGCCTGCAAAGCCATAAATTTCCCATTATTTGTTGATGGCCGTGACATAGGTCAGTGTGTCTCCAAGTGTGAATATGGTTGGCAGGTATCAGAAAGGGAAGAAGAAAGGGGGGCGGTAAACAGAAGGGGGAATGAACCATGAGAGACTATGGACTCTGGGAAACAAACTGAGGGCTTCAGAGGGGAGGGGGTGGGGGAATGGGATGGGCTGGTGATGGGTAATAAGGAGGGACATATTGCATGGTGCACTGGGTGTTATACACAAGTAATGAATCATGGAATTTTACGTCAAAAACTACGGATGTACTGTATGATGACTAACATAATATAATAAAAAAAATATTTTAAAAAAATACCCCCCCTCAAAAAAAATTATTATTTGGAGAACTGATAAAAAATACAGAATCCTGGGACCTCTCCCAGTTCTTCCAAATCAGAATCTCTAGGGCTGGATACCAGGCATCTGTCTTTTTACTAATATCCCAAGACAATGCCTAAGCAAACCAAGGTTTGAGAAGTTCTGGTAAAGGAGATTGAAGGGATGACAAGGAGCTTGGAAGCTCACAGAGTTCTCACCCAAATATTGGAAGACAAAGAAAAAGGCTTTAGAATTTGTTCAATAGGTGGGTGCCCAAACTTTCAAGCATCACCACATGGGCTGAAAATTAACATATATCCAAGATCTTTAAATAATTACAAATACTCATATTTTCAATAAAAGCAGGAGACAAACCATTAGGAAATGTGATCGTTTTATGTGTCAACTTGACTAGGTCACAGAGTGCTTAGCTATTATGGTAAATATTTGTGGGTGAATCAGTGAGGATGTTTCTGAATGAGGTTAACATTTAACTTGGTAGATTAAGTAAAGCAGATGGCCCTCCCCAAGGTGAGTGGCTCTATCCAATCCTGTGGAGGCCTGAATAGAATAAAAGGCTGAGTAAAAAAGAATTCTCTCTCTCCACCTTGCTGTACTCAATCTGGGACATCAGTCTTCTCCTGCCTTCAGACTTGGACTCAGACTTGGTTCTCAGGCCTTCAGACTTAGACTAAAAACGTGTCATCGGCTGTTTTGGGTCTCCAGCTTGCTGCGTGCAGATCTTGGACTTCTCATTAGCCATAATCACACGAGCCAATTCCTTATAATAAATCTCTTCCTATACATAAAGAGAGGGGGGATTAACTATAAGGAATTATATACTATTTTTTTTATTTGAAATTAGTACTGGTTCTGTTTCTCTGGAGAACCCAGATGGATACAGATTTTGATATTGAAAGTAATTCTAAAGGAACAGAATTATAAGGATGAGTATTCTGAATTGGCTCCAGGGTCTCTGGAATTGGCTCTCTAATTTGATTAGATTTAAAGATGCCAATGACTATTTCCAGTAGTGAAGAGAGCACTGATAGTACATGGCATGATCTGGCAACAGAGATATACAAAATATCTCCAGTTGACTCTTCTAATCACTAAAGATGAAAGCAAGGAGTTGGGTGACTACGTACATGATACTTTCTAACATTTTTGGAAATACAACAAATACAATGAAATTAGTTGGTTTTGTTTTTAATGTCACTGGAGAAGATGGTGAAAGAAAAGGATGAGTTTATGAATTCAAACTGCCAGCTCAGGGCACCTGGGTGGCTTCGTTGGTTAATCGCTCATGATCTCAGGGTCCTGGGATCTAGCCCTGTGTCAAGCCCTGCATGGAGCCCTACATAGGGCTCCTCCGCTCAACAGGGAGTCTGCTTCCCCTCTCCCTTTCCCTCTGCCCCCTCCCCCGCTTCTCCCCTCTCTCTCAATCTCTCTCAAATAAATAAATTAATTAAATCTGTAAAAATAAAATTGCCAGCTCAAGGGCCACATACTAACCCGAGCTCCTCTTCTCTATGGGCCCTAAAGGAGATCATTATATTCTGTAGCCACAGGGTTATAACTGCTGCAAATCGAAGGCAGAATCTCACCCTGAGACTACTGAACTAAAACACACGGTGGACTCTCAGCCTTGCAGGGTGTCTATTGTTAAAGTGAGACCATTGACTGAGAAAAAATGGTGTACTGTAAATTGGAATGGGCACATTGAGCCCCCAAATTCTGATGATTTTTCTCTGCCCATGGAAGACCTGCCTTGGTTTAATATAGAAGAAAACATTGAAAGGATTAAGGAAATTGTCATGTGAGAGTGCATTTATCATCTAAGAGCTACTCACCTATACTAGGAGAGTCTAGAAGACATACGTTTCACCAATACCATGAGAAATACATTTGGGAGGGGAGCCCAGGCATCCTTAAAGAGCTCTGTCATAGTTCTTCTCTATAGGTCAGATCTTACAAGGGGAAGTGTGATCAGTGAGTTGGAGAACCTAAATGCAATAAGAATAATTGGATTCTGGTGTGGCAGGGGCCAAAGGGCAACACTTAACTGTCAAAGGCAAGGTGGAAGTGGTTACGATAATGGTCAACAGAGCCAAAGCAACAATCAGAATAGTCTGACTCATGCAGACCTGTGGCATTGACTGATCACAGTGTCCCTAAAAGTAAAATAGAAAGAAAACCTCCTAAATTCTTACTTGATCTGTGTAAGCAGAAAAGTCCTAGGTCACTTGAGCAGATGTCTAATCTGAATTATAAAAATACAGAGCCATGGCCCCTCAAACCACAACCAGACTTGAGTCAGTTTATGGATCCAGAGCCCCTTGAATAAAGGGGTTGCCAGGTCTCCTTGAGGAAGTAGCTCCCGTGCACTACCAAAAATTTATACTGTTGATCTTACTTCCAGCCTACCCCCGCCCCAAGAAACCAATGGCCTTTTACTAGTGTAACTATAAATTGGAGAAAAGGAAATAATCAGACCTTCCAGAGACTACTAGAAGCTGGCTCTAAACCGACACTGGTTGCTGGAGACCAAAGCTTCCCTGTGGCCCGCAGCCAGACTGCGGGGTTATGGAGGCAGGTGATCGTTGGATTTGTAGGAGAGCCCACTGTTCTTATTATAATACATCCTGTGGTTAGTTCTCCAGATGCAGATGGCATAACTGAAATAAATATACTCAGTAGCTAACAGAATTCCCACACTGGTTCTCTTATGTGTGAAGCTGGACCCACGTAGAAGCCTCTAGAATCACTTCTACCTAGGAAAATAGTAAATCAAAAGCAATACTCAAGAATTCCTGGAGGGATTCCTGAGATTAGGGCCACTCCGAAGCAGTTGAAAGGTGCAGGGGTGGTGATTCCCACCACATTCCCATGAAACTCACCTGCTTGGCCCATGCAGAAGACAGATTGATCTTGGGAAATGACAGTGTCTTATCGTAAGCTACCAGGTGGGAGCTCCTGTTGCAGCTGCTCTGTCAGATGTGGTTTCATTGCTTCAGCAAATGAACACATCCCCAGCTACTTGGCATGTAGTTATTGATCTGGCGAATGCCTTTTTCTCCATACCTGTCCGTAAGGCCCAGCAGAAGCAGTTGGCTCTCGGCTGGTAAGGAAAGGAATACACCCTCACTGTCCTGCCTCAGGGGTATGTCAGCTCTCCAGCCCTATGTCACAACTGAGTCCAGGTGGTCTTGCTCTCCTTTCCCTTTCACAAGATATCATGCTGGCCCATGACATGGACCACATTATACTAATCAAAACNTCCTGCCTCAGGGGTATGTCAGCTCTCCAGCCCTATGTCACAACTGAGTCCACGGTGTTCTTGCTCTCCTTTCCCTTTCACAAGATATCATGCTGGCCCATGACATGGACCACATTATACTAATCAAAACTAGCAACCTAGAAGTAGCAACCATTCCAGACTTATTGCATGTCAGAGAGCAGGGAATGAACACAAGGAACATTCAGGGATCTTCTATCTCAGTGAAATAGCGAGGTGTCCAGTAGCGTAAAGCATGTCAAGATAACCCTTCTAAGATGAAGAATAAGTTGTGGCACCTGGCCACTCTGCTAACCGGAAAAAAAAATGGGACACTGCCTAGAACTCTTTGGTTTTTGGAGGCAACATATTCCTCATTTGGGTGTGTTATCCAGCCCACATACCAAGGGATCTGAAAAGCTGCTAGTTTCAAGTGAGTCCAGAATAAGAAAAGGCCCTGCCCAGGTCTAAGCTGCCATAGCCATTTGGTGGAACAGGTCCAATGATGACTGAAGATGTTAGTGGCAGAGAAGGATGCGGTTGGGTCCTTTGACAGTCCCTACAGGTCAGTCATACACAGCACAGGCCCTTGGGGCTGTGAAACAAAGTCTTGGCATCCTTCACAGACACCTACTCTTCTTTGAGAAACAGCTCTTGACCTGCTATTGAGTCTTCATTGAAACCGAACACTTAACCATGAGCCACCAAATTACCATGCAATCTGAGCTGCCACCATGAACTGGGTGTTATCTGACCTACCAAATTGTGTGTGCACAGCAGCACTCTCATTAGATGGCAGTGTTTTGCATGTGATTGGGTCTGAGTAGGCCCTGAAGCACAAGTTACATGAAGAAATTGCCCCAGTGCCCATGGTCCCCATTCCAGTTACATGGCCCTCCCTTTCCCTGACTGCATGGGATGGCCTCACGAGTCCTCTCCTGCAATCAGTTGACAGAGACACTAGTTCATAGATGGTGCTGTAGAAACACCTGAAATTGAACAACTGCAACACTGCAGGCCCCTTCTAGAACATCCCTGAAAGACAGTGTTGAAGGGAAGTCTTCCGAGTGAGTAGAAATTTGAGCACAGTACCTGGTTTCTCACTGTCAGTCTGTTCAGGCTGCTGTAACAAAATACCACAGGCTGGGTGGCTCATAAACATAGAAAGTCATGCTCCCCCTTGCGCTCTGCCCTCACAATATAATCACGCTCCACCTCTTAATACCTTCACCTTGGGGGGTTAGGTTACACAGTGGATTTGGGAGGAACACAAATATTTAGACCAGAGCACTCACTCTGCTTAGAAAGAGAAATGGTGGGGTGCCTGGGTGGCACAGTGGTTAAGCGTCTGCCCTTGGCTCAGGGCGTGATCCCAGCATTATGGGATCGAGCCCCACATCAGGCTCTTCCGCTATGAGCCTGCTTCTNTCCTTAAAGAGCTCTGTCATAGTTCTTCTCTATAGGTCAGATCTTACAAGGGGAAGTGTGATCAGTGAGTTGGAGAACCTAAATGCAATAAGAATAATTGGATTCTGGTGTGGCAGGGGCCAAAGGGCAACACTTAACTGTCAAAGGCAAGGTGGAAGTGGTTACGATAATGGTCAACAGAGCCAAAGCAACAATCAGAATAGTCTGACTCATGCAGACCTGTGGCATTGACTGATCACAGTGTCCCTAAAAGTAAAATAGAAAGAAAACCTCCTAAATTCTTACTTGATCTGTGTAAGCAGAAAAGTCCTAGGTCACTTGAGCAGATGTCTAATCTGAATTATAAAAATACAGAGCCATGGCCCCTCAAACCACAACCAGACTTGAGTCAGTTTATGGATCCAGAGCCCCTTGAATAAAGGGGTTGCCAGGTCTCCTTGAGGAAGTAGCTCCCGTGCACTACCAAAAATTTATACTGTTGATCTTACTTCCAGCCTACCCCCGCCCCAAGAAACCAATGGCCTTTTACTAGTGTAACTATAAATTGGAGAAAAGGAAATAATCAGACCTTCCAGAGACTACTAGAAGCTGGCTCTAAACCGACACTGGTTGCTGGAGACCAAAGCTTCCCTGTGGCCCGCAGCCAGACTGCGGGGTTATGGAGGCAGGTGATCGTTGGATTTGTAGGAGAGCCCACTGTTCTTATTATAATACATCCTGTGGTTAGTTCTCCAGATGCAGATGGCATAACTGAAATAAATATACTCAGTAGCTAACAGAATTCCCACACTGGTTCTCTTATGTGTGAAGCTGGACCCACGTAGAAGCCTCTAGAATCACTTCTACCTAGGAAAATAGTAAATCAAAAGCAATACTCAAGAATTCCTGGAGGGATTCCTGAGATTAGGGCCACTCCGAAGCAGTTGAAAGGTGCAGGGGTGGTGATTCCCACCACATTCCCATGAAACTCACCTGCTTGGCCCATGCAGAAGACAGATTGATCTTGGGAAATGACAGTGTCTTATCGTAAGCTACCAGGTGGGAGCTCCTGTTGCAGCTGCTCTGTCAGATGTGGTTTCATTGCTTCAGCAAATGAACACATCCCCAGCTACTTGGCATGTAGTTATTGATCTGGCGAATGCCTTTTTCTCCATACCTGTCCGTAAGGCCCAGCAGAAGCAGTTGGCTCTCGGCTGGTAAGGAAAGGAATACACCCTCACTGTCCTGCCTCAGGGGTATGTCAGCTCTCCAGCCCTATGTCACAACTGAGTCCACGGTGTTCTTGCTCTCCTTTCCCTTTCACAAGATATCATGCTGGCCCATGACATGGACCACATTATACTAATCAAAACTAGCAACCTAGAAGTAGCAACCATTCCAGACTTATTGCATGTCAGAGAGCAGGGAATGAACACAAGGAACATTCAGGGATCTTCTATCTCAGTGAAATAGCGAGGTGTCCAGTAGCGTAAAGCATGTCAAGATAACCCTTCTAAGATGAAGAATAAGTTGTGGCACCTGGCCACTCTGCTAACCGGAAAAAAAAATGGGACACTGCCTAGAACTCTTTGGTTTTTGGAGGCAACATATTCCTCATTTGGGTGTGTTATCCAGCCCACATACCAAGGGATCTGAAAAGCTGCTAGTTTCAAGTGAGTCCAAAATAAGAAAAGGCCCTGCCCAGGTCTAAGCTGCCATAGCCATTTGGTGGAACAGGTCCAATGATGACTGAAGATGTTAGTGGCAGAGAAGGATGCGGTTGGGTCCTTTGACAGTCCCTACAGGTCAGTCATACACAGCACAGGCCCTTGGGGCTGTGAAACAAAGTCTTGGCATCCTTCACAGACACCTACTCTTCTTTGAGAAACAGCTCTTGACCTGCTATTGAGTCTTCATTGAAACCGAACACTTAACCATGAGCCACCAAATTACCATGCAATCTGAGCTGCCACCATGAACTGGGTGTTATCTGACCTACCAAATTGTGTGTGCACAGCAGCACTCTCATTAGATGGCAGTGTTTTGCATGTGATTGGGTCTGAGTAGGCCCTGAAGCACAAGTTACATGAAGAAATTGGCCCAGTGCCCATGGTCCCCATTCCAGTTACATGGCCCTCCCTTTCCCTGACTGCATGGGATGGCCTCACGAGTCCTCTCCTGCAATCAGTTGACAGAGACACTAGTTCATAGATGGTGCTGTAGAAACACCTGAAATTGAACAACTGCAACACTGCAGGCCCCTTCTAGAACATCCCTGAAAGACAGTGTTGAAGGGAAGTCTTCCGAGTGAGTAGATATTTGAGCACAGTACCTGGTTTCTCACTGTCAGTCTGTTCAGGCTGCTGTAACAAAATACCACAGGCTGGGTGGCTCATAAACATAGAAAGTCATGCTCCCCCTTGCGCTCTGCCCTCACAATATAATCACGCTCCACCTCTTAATACCTTCACCTTGGGGGGTTAGGTTACACAGTGGATTTGGGAGGAACACAAATATTTAGACCAGAGCACTCACTCTGCTTAGAAAGAGAAATGGCGGGGTGCCTGGGTGGCACAGTGGTTAAGCGTCTGCCCTTGGCTCAGGGCGTGATCCCAGCATTATGGGATCGAGCCCCACATCAGGCTCTTCCGCTATGAGCCTGCTTCTTCCTCTCCCACTCCCCCTGCTTGTGTTTCCTCTCTCTCTGGCTGTCTCTATCTCTGTCGAATAAATAAATAAATAAAATCTTTAAAAAAAAAAAGAGAGAGAAATGGCAAGATATGCAGCTAGATACTGATTCATGGGCTGCGGCCAACGGTTTGGCTGGATGGTCAGGGATTTAGAAGGAACATGGGTGGAAAATTTTTGGCAAGGAAATTTGGGGAAGAGGTATGTGGATAGATGTCTCTGAAAGGGCAAAAATTTGAAGATATTTGTGTTCCATGTGAATGCTCACCAAAGGGTGACCTCAGCAGAGGAAGATTTTAATAATCACCTGGAAAGGATGAGCCATCTCTGACTATCGGTCAGCCTCCTTCCCAAGCCACCCCCATCATCACCCAATGGGCTCATGAATAAAGTGGCTGTGGTGGCAAGGACAGAGGTAATACATGGGCTTAGCCATATGTACCTCCACTCACCAAGGCTGACCTGGTTATGATCACTGCTAAGCACCAAATCTATCAGCAGCAGAAACCAACACTGAGTCTTCGACTCAGTCCATGAGCAGCCAGCTACCTGGTGGTAGGTTATTTACATTGTACCACTTCCATCATGGTAGGAACAGCATTTTGTTCTTACTGGAATAGGCCATTCTACATATGGATTTGCCTTCCCTGCATGTAATGCTTCTGCCAAAACTGTCATCCGTTGTTTACAGAATGCCTGATCCATGGTTGTGGTAATGCACACAGCACTGCTTCTGAGCAAAGAACTCACTTTATAGCAAAACAAGTGCACCACTGGGCCCATCCTCATGGAATTCACTGGTCTTACCATGTTTCCTCCCATCCTGAAGCAGCTCGCTTAATGGAAAGGTGGGATGGCCTTTTGAAGACTTAGTTACAGTGCCAGCTAGATGGCAATACCTCACAGGGCTAGAGCATATTTCTCTGGAAGGCTCTGAATGCTCTGAAACTGAGCCCAGGCATGGTATTGTTTCTCCCATAGCCATGATTCATGGGCCCAGGAACCAAGGAGTAGACATGGGAGTGGCACCACTTAATATTATCTCTAGTGACCTACTAGTAAAATTTTTGCTTCCTGTTTTGGTGAACTTATGATCTGCTGGCTTAGAAGTCTTAGTTCCCAAGGTGGGAATGCTTCTATCAGGAGACAACAATGATTCCATTGAACTAGAATTAAAGTTGCTGCCTAGCCTCTGTTGTACTCCTCATGCCTCTGAATCAATCGGCCAAGAAGGGAGTTTACCGTGATGACTGAGTTATTGATCCTGACTACCAATGGGAAATTGGACTGCTACTCCACATTGGAGGTTTGAAATATGGGAGACCCTATTGGAGAGCTCTTAGTGTTACCATGCCCTGTGATTAAGGTTAATGGAAAACTACAACAACTCAATCCAGGCAGGACTACTAATGGACCAGACCCTTCCGAAATGAAGACTTAGATCACTTTACCAGGTAAAAAACCACAACTAGCTGAGTTGCTTGCTGAAGGCAAAGGGAATACAGAATGGGCAGTAGAAGAAGGTAGTTATAAATACCAGCTATGACTACATGACCAGTGATAGAAATGAAGACTATAATTGTCATGAGTATTCTTCTTTATGGTGTTATGAATATATTTGTGCATGCAGAAATAGCAGAGGAATCTATAGTTACTTTAAGCAAACATCTTTATTTTCTTTCCTCTCTTATGTTCTTTTCATGTAATATAACTTAAACACAATAAAGTCAATTGTTTATATATGTATTTTATAACTACATAAGGCCAATAAGTTGTATTAAGTTTACATCAAGTTTTTAAGTATTGTTAGTTGTACATTATAGTATTTAAGCTATAGGTTATCAAGAAAGCTCAACATCACTCAAGGACTTTGCTTCCTTTTCTAAGCAAGGGGTAAGTATATTTGCAGTTGTACAGCATAGCTGTATTTTACTGGGTGAAATTATAAATATGCTATTGTCTTTTTTGGAAATTAAATATGATTTTAAAAGATGTGACTGAGTACCGCATCGGCAAGAGATGAACTTGTGATGACTGCTTCTATGTGTCAACTTGACTGACCCATGGGTTTCTCAGACATTCAATCAAACATTATTCTGGGTGTGTCTATGAAGGTGTTTCTGGATGAAATTAACATTTGAATTGGTAAACTGAGTAAAGCAGGTTGTCCTCCCTGGTATGGGTGGGCTTCATCTAATCTGTCAAAGGCCTGAATAGAATAAGGCTGAGTACGGAAGCATTCTTTCTCTCTGGCTATCTTTGAGCTGAGACATGGGTCTACTCTTGCCTTCACAATAGGACTTATACCATTGGCCTTCCTACTTCTTAGGCCTTAAAATTCTGCCTGGAACTATACTATCTGCAATCCCAGGTCTCTAGCATACTGACTACAGATATTAGACTCCACAACCTCTATCAACACTTAAAAAGTATTCTTCATATTAAATATATTTTGTTGTCTGTTTCTCTAGAGAACCCAGGCTAATTTAATACACAAGTATAATCTTATGCTCTGAGTAAAATGAGTAAATATCTCAGCATCTGTTGTTTGTTGAACTTGAGCTTCTCTTTTTTTTTCAGGCACCCATCAACACTCCTTAAATAATACAATTAGAAGGTCTTATTCCTGATGGAAGTAATGTGATCCCATGGCTGTGTTGATTTGAGTCCACATGGCAGGTAGGGCTAGGTCAGATCTTTTCATAGACCCTGAAGGGGGAGGTACTAAATTGAGGCAGGAAGTACAGGCCAGGCAGCCTACTTCTGCTATAATCAAAGCAACTGTAGAATTGCCTGTTTAATCTTCTGGGAAAGTTTCATTTAATAACAAGTCCATTAACAAAAATAAACTGTGAAAAACACTGAACTAGGAGGTCTTAAAGATACCTTTTAATTCTAAGATAACAATGATTCGCCAGAAGATGATTTATTGTCAACCAAATATAAAGTGCTCTATGACAGTCAAAAGTAAATACAATATGAAAATCCAATAAATTCCAGCGCTCACTCCAAGTAAGGTGATGAGTCCAGTGTATTATGGACTACTCAATCCATTCTGAGCTACTGTGACCAATTCCGACACCAGAATTTAAGCTGACAATTAAATAAACACCACAATCTAGAGAAGGGTAGTGGTAGTCAGAACGCACTGGATCAAGCTGTCCTTTAGAAATAAAAGACTAAAAAAGATGTGATAGTGCTTTACACATTTTAATGGCTATCACCCAGAAGGTTTAAACAGGATTTAAAGAAAAGAGGTCTAAATCTGATTAACTTCAAAAATTCAGTGTCTCGGTCACACTAGTTTATTTCAAGTGCTCAATAGACTTATTTGGCTAGTAGTTATACCATATTAGCTAGTGCACATACAGAACATTTCCATCATTGTAGAGATTTCTATGGACAGCGCTATTCTCAAAGGTAGAACCAGAACCAGTAAGGAGTTAGAAGAAAAGGGACTTTGAATCAATAAAAGGAAGACCTTTCTAACGGTTAGAGTTATCCTACAACAGAATGCACTAGACTTAGCAACAAGGAGAATTGATCAGGCTAAGCCAAAACACATACATAATTCTAGCATTCAGAAAGAGGGTGTACAAAAAACTTCTAAAGTGATAACTAAATTTACAGCTTTAATTACATGGAAATGCTTTATTGTAGACACTTTCACCTGATCAGAGGCTGATTTTTCCTTACTTGCCTACTGCTGTTTTTAACATATTTCCCAAGGCACATTAAGCCTGAGAGCTATGGCTCTTCCAGTCATAACTAACACTTAAGGCATGGGTTATTTGCTTGCTTTTGAAAATGCACTTCCCTGCTCTTGTTACAGAAATGACATGCCCAGATGGAAAATCTTTTAAGATACAGAAACCAACTCACCCCAGTTACCTCTCTCAAACAGATACAACAGAGAGAGATGGCACATTTTGTGTCTGCAGGCCAACTGTGGTCAGAGTGTGAGTTTCCAACAGCAAGCACAGCAGAAAGGACAAAATGTGACTTTGGGTACAAAGTTATCCTTTTAGCAGACTGCAGATGCATGTGACTGAAGGTGACCCACACACAAATAATGTTCATGGGAACCAATACTATGCAGAGGCAAATGATGAAAACAGAAATAGATATCTCGATACATCCATATATCCAGTTCTAGAAATATGTAATAAACCCACAAGTTTCAGTTTGGGCCAGAAAAAGGTGCAGAACATGAGTGATATTCTTGCTTCAAGCCAAGGGCTATAAATACAGACTAGAAAAAAATCTTGCCAGTGGTATATGTTGGTATCAGGATCGTTTCTCTGTCTCTGCCCAGTTACTAGGTAGGGAAACTGTCTTCCCTGAAGACTCTGAGTCAGAGTATTACTCTGTTCTAGGTCAAGAGTCAATCCCACACCATCTTCACATGCCAAAGAACCCAAAGCTCATACTTAGTGTTAAAAGAGCAGTTCTGGATTTTAGCTTCTTTGAAAAAAAAAAGAGGTACTTCTAGGCTTATAATACCAGTGTTTCGGTTTGAGTACCTGTGGAATAGACCCTAAGATGAGTATTTGAATGAATAAAGGAGGGAGTAGGTCAAAAGAAGAAAGGCAGGAAAAGGAAGCCACCCAACAAAGTGTATTATCAAGTGAGTTTCCCTTGAGTAAGTGGATCTTATTCCCACTGGGGGAACCTGGGAGATAATATAGAACATCTCAGAACTACGCCACCCAAGAGGCAAAGGAGCTGCGGTGCTTATACACTCACTCCTGAGAGTCATTTGTTGAGGCAGGGAGTGTTAATTGTTACACACTTCTGGCTTGCTGTGCACATGGTAAGAAGAGATGGCGGCCTCTGGAGACAACACTTGAGCACAGAGATATAGACACTGGCTGATAAAAGTTGGTCCTGCCTGCACAGAAATGATAGGGCCTGAGAGAATGTTGGCAGGGCACCAGAAAGATCTGCTATAATCTTGGAGCAATTGGTAAAATTACACATGAAGCTTCCCAGATCTGGCTGCAAAGTATTACCAAGGGTAGGCCATACCAAACATGAGATCCCAATCCAAAATTAGCAATCCCACAGGAAAACAAGTCGGTATGAATTGAGTCAACATAAAAAATAAATAATGGAATTTGACTCCTAAGAACATCAGGTGATAGAATTATACTATCATAAAATCTGTGTTTAAAATGAGTAAATAAATAAATAAAGAGTATGTGGAAAAGGGATCAGAAGCATGATAAAACTGGGGAGAGAGCAATCTAGAAGACAAAGCTAAAGGAGTTACCTATAAGGGGAAACAAAAAGATAAAGAGTTTAAAAATATGATAGAGTAGTGAAGACATGTGGAGAACAAAGTGACATGGTCCATGAAATCTTTAAAGACATTTCAGAAGCCACAAATAAAGATAATTCAAGGAAAAGTCAGTATTTTAAAAGATAATAGCTTACAATTATTCAGTTTATTAAAGAATGCAGTTCTCAGATTTAGGGAGCCCAACAAATACAATATAAGTTCTCACCGGGCTGTAATCCTTCAAAACAGCCCTGGATATAGTCACCAGTAACCTTCAATATTGTCATGTTGTGAATGGAAAATTTTAGTTCTAATCTTTCTGGACCTAGAAGCCATATTTGCTTCAGAAGACATTCTCTTATCCTTGATATATGTTATGTACATGGGACACTACACTCATTTGATTTTTTGCCAACTCATGGGTCACTTCTTTTTAGTCTCCTTGGCTGATTTTTCCCACTTGTCATAACCTCTTAATGTTAAAATGTTAAAAGGGAGTCCCCTCCCTTTTCTAACTACGCTGCATCAGTTAGTGATCTCATTCAAACTCACGGCTTTAAATACCATGTATATGGCAGCAATTTCCAAATTGATATCCGTAGTTCAGATCATTTTTCTACAAGGTCAGACTCATACATAAAATGACCTCCCATTGGAATGCCTGGCTGTCTCAGTAGGTAGAGCATGTGACTCTTGATCTCAGGGTCATGAGTTCAAGCCCCATGTTGGGCCTAGAGCTTACTTTGAAAAATAAAATAAAATCAGAATGGAAATTTTAAAAATATAAAGAAGTAAGTATGACCTACCCATTATCTCCAATTGATCGTCTTTTAACATCTGAGATACATGTTCTAAACTGAATTTGTTATCGCTCAGTCACTGGAAGACTCCAAAATCTCCCACCTACAACTTTTCATATCTTGGTTAATGACAACCTTATCCTTCCAAGTTGCTCAAACCAGAAACCTTGAAAACATCCTTAACATCTCTCCATGAATCAGTAAATCCCACTGGTTCTAGCTTCAAAATACATCCAGAATCCTATCCTTCTTATCACTATCATAGCTACATGCCTGGTCTGAACCCCAAATCACTTGTCTGGACAACTGAAAGATACTCGGTGATAAAACGTCATTAGCCTTAATTCTTTACTCCTTTGGGCAAGCCTTTTTCTTCCATGTGACTTTGTAGATCCAGGAAGGAAGGAAGGAAGGAAAGAAGGAAGGAAGGAAGGAAGGAAGGAAAGAAGGAAGGAAGGAAGAGAGAGAAGAGAAAGAAAGAAAGAAAGAAAGAAAGGAAGGAAGGAAGGAAGGAAGGAAGGAAGGAAGGAAGAAAGAAAGAAAGAAAGAAAGAAAGAAAGAAAGAAAGAAAGAAAGAAAGAAGGAAGGAAAGAAAGAAAGAAAGAAAGAAAGAAAGAAAGAAAGAAAGAAAGAAGAAAATTTACTTCTCTATGCCTTGGTGTTAGGCATGGTCATATGACTTGATTCGGCTACTGGAATTTTAGAAAAAAATGATNGGAAAATTTCCTTTCTCTATGCCTTGGTGTTAGGCATGGTCATATGACTTGATTCGGCTACTGGAATTTTAGAAAAAAATGATAGAAGGGACTCACACAGTACTTGTACAATCAGGATTGGCCTTCGATATTACCAGGAGAATATTCCTAGCTAGTTTTCTGGTCCCAAGGGGAAGATGACAAACATGTAGAGCTTCGTGAGCCCAGCCAAGTCCAGCTTGAATGCTGCAGATCACCTGGCCAAACCGCAGATGAGTCATGAGTGCATATGAGCAATCAGAGGTACCCAGCCAAGCCACAGACACCGGAGATACAAATGTTCACTACTGTAGACTATGGAAACTTCGTGATTTTATTTCTACCGTAGAAAGGGCAGTTGGACTTTAGCCTCCTAACAGGTCCTCCAACTTCTTCCCTTGACTCCTGAAGTAGTTATTCTATTTTTTTCTAGTTTTGTGTTACTTTTCTTTCCCATAACACGTTCCCAATGTTGAAAACAAAAATACAAATACAAGCTTGTACCCATTTTAACATTTTATCCATATGTCACCCCATTTTTTTTGGATAGTTCTGGCAATAGAAACACACCTAAGCAGTATATACAATATAAGTCAGGTAACTGGTTTTACTCCCCAATCCCCAACATTTAAGAGCTGTCAATAAAGGAATGCCTAAAAATCAGGTGAGGATCAAAGTTGAAGCACATGCTTCTTTACATATATTGATCTGTACAGCCTGTTGTAAGACTGAAAACAAACCATTTTACACACAGCCTGTTGATGTCTAAGTTTTACTTTTAGAAACTATTCAAAGATCATAATAAGGTCTGTTTTTAAAAATAAACTTTAAATGTATATATTAATAATCAAGTGAATTTTAAAAGATTGACTCTCAACTATATTTGAAAACAAATGATCTTTTAACTTACTAAAATGTCTTCACGTGGCTAATGAAAACTCCAATTTCTATCTATCTCCTTGGAAATTCAGACTAGACACCCGACATGCATAACACGTACCAAAAAGCCTAAGAGTAATACCAATAATCAGCAAATTATAAGGATGTGTTAAAAAGTAAGGGAAGAAACATCATCTATTATAATAAAGAATTTATAAAATTCTATCAAGAGGCAAGACACTGCTTCCCTTTTTCTGTGTTTTATCTGTAGTGTAAATAACTTGTACTTTATGCGTAATATGCCAGCGCAAATATCAGGGATTTTTTTTTTTTAAGATTTTATTTATTCGACAGAGATGGAGACAGCCAGCAAGAAAGGGAACACAAGCAGGGGGAGCGGGAGAGGAAGAAGCAGGCTCATAGCGGAAGAGCCTGATGTGGGGCTCGATCCCATAACACGGGGATCACGCCCTGAGCCGAAGGCAGATGCTTAACCGCTGTGCCACCCAGGCACCCCAAATATCAGGGATTTAACCCCAGGGTCTCTCAACTGAAGCAAGGTAAAACCAGAGGACATTCAAGCCAAAACTGTAATGTTTAAGGCCATAAGTAAAACGTAGAAAAAGCGTTCAGTAACTTTCCAATGCTAACACGTAATTCTGCTCTAACTGGCAAAACCCACTACTTGTGATATTTAGCTGTTTGTTTGATTGTTTATGCTTTCATTTTTTCCTATATTTTCATATTTGTCTCCTTTGGGCAAAATCAACCATGGAACACAAAGATTATCACCCCTAGCCTCTCTTCCATGTCTCTGACCATGGTTACAAGATTCCCTGTTTCTGCTTGCCAGAGACCAATTGTTTTCACCAAGAATATCTCCCTTCCAGGATTTCACTGACTATTCATTACAGGGCCTGACATAGAACCATGGGCTAAGGGAGTTACCCAGATGAAACAGTCATGGTCAAGGACAACTCCAGTCTGAATTTTTGTCAGAAGAAGCCAAAGTAAACGTGCAGGGTGGAGCTATCTGAATTTGTACTGGTTGCTAAGGAAGGTTGTGGCCCCCAGTATTGTCTCTCTTTTATGATTATCACTGTAGTTAATTCTCAGCCACTTACATTCGAATCACCTGGAGTGCTTTGCATGAAAATGAAGACTCTTAAGAGCTAAGGCAGATCTCCTGAAGCAAAAATGTCTGGGTGGAGGATGTGAATAGGTATTCAGAAAAGAAAGCTTCTGGGTAATTGATGCTCAGAAGCACCTCTCATTTCATTTGGAAGTTGTTACAATAGGCAAGACTAACATACTATTTAACAAGGAGCCCCAGAGAGGGCGGCCAGGAGAAGATCTGTATCTGAACCAAAATAAACCCTAAGGCATTGTCATAACTTGCAAACTAATCACAAACAAGAGAGGATGCTCTTTGCTGTGGGGTGCAGAAGGAAAATAAGAGTTTGACCACAAATCTTCCAGCTGTGGCTTACCCCCGGGCCAACGCCTCCAGAATCACATTTATGCTTTTGTTCATGTTCCAGTAAAAATATAATCTATTTTATACAGCTTGCTATTTTCTACAGTCTTGGCTGGCTTGCTCAGGCTAACATTTTTTTAATTGAATAATTGAAGCATCTGACATAAAATTATAAACTGACATTGGCAACCAGCAAAAAGCAGACACTGCATAAAACGCTTAAACAGAAAAGCAATGAAACAAATGCTACAGCACAAGGCTTGATTCCCCACCTCCAACTCCAAGCAGCTTAGCTGGTATTTGCTGATTTTTTTTCTTTATTTCTCTTTCTGGCACATCGATAAACACTAGTAATTTATCCGGACACTATTGTACATCTTTGAAATCAAATTTATTTGGCTTTTGTGTGCTCATCTAAAGTTTCACCTTTAAAATGAGCAAGGAGAGCTAATAAACAGCTATTGAACTCTGCCCAATGGGACAGGCACAGCTCTGGGTTGATGGCTCTCTTGGCTTGTCACACTTACTTGGGGATTCATCTGAATGCCTATGACAGAGCTTTTGAGTGTGGGGAAATAGTAATGGGGTTATTCAGGCATGGATCCGGTCCATTTAAGCCAGACTTCTGAAAGACAGTCCCTACAAAAAGGCCTCACTAAAAGAAGGAAAAATACCTCATTATATGCCCAACACGTACATATAAAAACATATAAGCACCCATTTTACACCCCATCTAGGAGAATGGAGTCTAATATTTTATCTTCCAAATATAAGTAAAAGATTAATACAAATATGTACATTGAAAATGTATTAAAATGTATTAAAGTATTTATCCATTAACCCTAAATATTAAATTTTGAAATGGCCCAGCCATTGGTCTGGGAAGATCAACAGCAGAGTAACTTTGGCAGGAGATGAGAAAAAAATCGTTGTCACCATGTGTGTGACAAGCCACTTTGCAAGTCCTCATCTGCACAATGGGAATGGTGGACTGGATGACAGTTTAATTACCGATAAAGTAAAACGATCAAGGTGAGAGTCAACTTGAAAAAAAGGCCCAACTAATTATTTTGCCATTTTTTAAATAAGATCGTATTTCTAGAGATGACTAAATTAGAGCTGTAAATATTTAAGATAAAATTATTTAGGGATTTGATAGGAAATAGGAGGAAATACACATGTTATATTTTGATGGCTTATTCATCTAGGTCATATTTCTGAGCGTGCATGGATACGTGTGTGTGTGTGTACTGATATATCAACATATAGATGTAAATATGAAACCTTGAACATATACAATAAGAATAAAATTTTATAACCATATGCATGATGAATACACATACACATAGTTCATAGAATTAAGAGAAAATCAAATAATCATGATAAATGCTTGTCCTAGTCTGTAAGAGCATATTAGTGAGACGAGACAGTAACAATATTTTTAATACTTGGTAAATCCATGCAAGGTCAAGGCAGCATTACTGAATATAGGGAGACAGAAGTAGGTGTAAAATGGAAAACAAAAGGAAATGACTAACGAAAGTATAGAATGACTTTATATGGTGATGTCCTTCCCTGTTACATGCTAAATTAAACTTTAGTGCGTAAACCAGTACTTTAATGTGTTTTTTAAATTTCTTAGAAATATCCACTGGATTCTTTTAAATATGTGGGGTGGAGAATTGGGCAAAAGAAGAAATAGGGGGAAAAAGAGAATAAGAAAAGAGAGGAGGTTTGAAAAACAAACAAACCCAAACCCTTTTCTTAAAGTGATCTTCTCCGAAAACAAAGGGATCTATACAATTCCTGATTTAAAGACTCTGAAACTATTATCCCCATCAGAACTTCAGCCATCTCTTTCCTAGGTAGATACTCTAAATACTCTAAGCCTTATTGCCTTTGAAAGAGCCTGCACCCCTCTTGAAGGAGAGACGGGACCTTGAACGCTGATGCATTTCTAGCATACAGCACAGTACCGGCACATAGTGGGCACCCACTCATTTATCAATTCAACCCATATTTGTGAAGCATCTACTACATGGCAGGCAGGTTTTAGGATCTCAGTGTTGACTAAATGTCCAACTGTGTTTGAGTGGCAACCAGACATTCACCACTGTCCCAACAGTACCCAAGAGTTCCTCCTGATATCCTATGGCGATGAACCTCTTGCAGACCAGACCACATCACAGGCCGGACATAAACCGTTCTTGATAATTACTCTGTGTTCATGAACTCCTCTTACCATGGCTCTTGCATAGCCATCTGCTGTTCTTCCCATCCCCCACCCACCCTAGAAACTAAAAGCTGATTCAGGAATCCAGGTAATTAAAATAAAGACTGAAGTGAATCACAGTCTAAAAGGTAGAGAATATTTTCATTCTGCTTCTCTGTATTTTAAATACAGCTCTTTAAAAATCACTGACTTTTTTTTCTCTATGGATTGAAGTTCAGTGTGGTGCATAAATCATTGGCAAGTTTTCAACCTATTGCCTCACAGCTCCAACTCTACCCTTCATTATCTTCTTTTGATATTTGAATGGTTCTGCCTTGCCAGCTGGCATGATATTAACATTTGTCAGTAGTGGGCACTGTAGGGATACCGGATACCAGAGTAAAACGCTTCTCTTCCTATTCCTAGTGTGTTTTGCTTCTGTGGTCCCTGCACTGTTGAGCTGGGGTGCTGAGCACCAATGCAGCTTACCCCCAGGAGTTCAGTGCACCCCCACAGCCAGTTTCCAGGCAAGCTCCAAAGGAGCCCCAGATGGCTTCACAGCAGCACTTACCCAGCCAAGGCCCATGGCCTTTGGATCAATTCTGGCCCTGACAACTCAGCAAGCCAGGGAACTTCATTCACCCTCCAGTGAGCTGCAAACACATCTTCTCGACAGTCCGCACCCCAGCCTTGGGGAAAATCCCTCTCTTTCCACTCCTCAAACCCACAGTATTCTGTAGAATCCTCTTTTATTCCCTTTTAGTTATAAGTAGATAGATGATAGGTAGATAAACATAGATAGAAAAGAATTTTAATAATTAAATGCACTAAAATTTCTCTGTTCAAATTATTATGTAGTTTCTGTGTCCTGATGGGATCCTGACTGATACAGTGTTACAAGGATAGCAGTAAAAGCAGATTAACTCAGTTTCTGCAGATTAAAGAAAACTCATCAAAGTATCTCCATTAGAAGTAGATATCCATTAGAATAAAATATGCCATTGCCATTCTTTGAATGAAAGAATTATGATCTGATTAATCCATAATTTAAAAATTAAAAGTAATGGGAATGCTTTCCAAGGGTTCAGTTCTTTGTTTCCACCTAAAACATCAGTAGGTCTTTCACTAACATGCTTGTTCAGATGAAAGTATTTTCCTGGGTCTGCTTTCAGTTAGAAAGCTCCCAGAAGGCATGTCCTATACATTACATAATTTTTATGCATCGTGCATATCTTACGTATGTTTGTCCTCTAACACAGCACCTAAATACATTGATAAAATTTATTTTATTAAATATACATACAACATAGCCACAAAAACCAACCACTGTACCACTTAAAAGGCAATCACCTCATTACTGAAGAACTTCAAAATGATGTGTTAATTACACAAAACCAAAGGGAACCACAAGAGTGCCTTTGAATGAGTTGGAATATCTAAATATAAGCAAAACCATACAAGACATTTTTTGTGTGTGGTTTATTTTAATGTAATGAAACTTATGTTAATATCAGGGGGTTTTACCATCTGACTCTCCTTTAAGTAAATGAGATTGGGAGAGAAGGCTCTTGAATCACTTAATTACCAGGGCTTTGGCAGAAAAAGATATCTTCACAGTGACAATCTGAATGCAACAGCCACTAATAACATTACAAAGCAATAGAAGTTAGCATAGGATCCCATAATATCTTCAGATTTCTGTTTATGTCTTAAACAAATAGTACCACCTTCAAAGAAGATAAAACAGACAATAACTCTGCCCCCAAGGAGACAAGAAAATGAGGCAAGTCTTACTATCATTTGATCTCTATCTTAAAGATAAGCATAGACTTGTAGATGAGAAAAATAAATACTCTTTGGAAAAATAACTCTGAGAAATGTGATAGGGAGGGACTGACAGAGGAATGAGCAACCAGTTGTGAGGTCCCAGGTGAGGTTCTCTAACCCAAATTTGTAACATATTAAACATATTAAATTATCGTGAAAGCAGAGAAATAGCCTATTAGGGTCTTTTGGGATTGGGGAGGGCAAGCCAGGACTCATAGAAGTTGAAGGAAGTAATGGATTCTGGGACATAAATAAGAGTAACATAAAAATTACAAACAAAGATGGAATCCCGTGTATGGACACACAGAGATAACACCCGGAGAGGATTTCTTGATCCGAAGAAGGCAGATTGATGGGGGGATAAAAGAAAAGAACAGGTTCATATAGCAAGAGGTAGATGGAGTTAAGGAGGTCGTCCACAGGGAAAGAGGATCTTAAGAGTTAAAAGTCTAATTAACCAAGCAGTGCTGAGTCAAGACAAGGACCAAGATGTCATCACTTCATGATTCCACTGTTTCAGGGGGATGGGGGGGGGGGAGAGTTGCAGGGAACTGACATGCCAGTCAATTATTCTATTTAACCTGATTGATTCAGTACATGACCTAAATCCCTGGGTTAGAGAAAGGCAAGGGGGTTGAGTTTAGGATTAGGCTAGAATAGCATAAATGTGATTTAATGGAAGCCTGAGGGAAAAAAAGTATCCCATAGAAGAATTAAAATAAGAATTATATCCTGCCCTTCAGAAATTCTATTTGGTACTTTAAATGCAGGACCTCGAGAACAAAGGTCCTATCATGAAGCAAAAGCCCATGCGGTCCTGTGGTACAGGTCCATTTGATACTCAACTAACTCAGTTCGTCTCTAGTTGTTTTACAGATAACATATTTTTTCTCCCCAACTCGATCACATGCTCTCCAAAGAAAGGGGCCACATTCTCCTTTTCCTCCTACCCGTGGCATGACTCACTATGACAGTATGTGAGGCATAATGAAGCAGGGAAAAGAAAAGGTACTTAGAAGGCAGAGAGTTCTTAATTCAAACCCAGGCATCTGTACTTACTAGCCATGTGACCCTGAAAAAGTTACTACTCCTTTTGAAACTTCATGCAATTAAATGCTGATACTCATAATTCTGCAATGGGTCCTGTGAAATAGCATCTAGTACAGTTCCAGACACATACTAAATATTTAGAACTGGTGGTTACCTGCCACTTCTATACACAGACTGGGCTTAATAAAGGTTTTCTGGGAGTAAAATAGTTCAATATAAGCACCAGCTTTTCAATGTGATGAGATGGGAAATCTTAGAAAAGTCCAGATTTCCTGGTAATTTTTTGCCTCAAAATTCCAATGTTTCCAAGTGGAGTCTTGAAATGAATTATGCTAATGGCCAGTTTGGTTGTAGAACAAGGCAGGGCAAATCTTCCAGATCACAAGATCTGGAGATGCCTGCAGAGCAGCTCCGTCTCACAATGGGGTAAGTTGGCCATTTCAGCACCAGGCTGGGAGCCAGCACTGCCATGTAAAGCACATAAAGCCAGTGAGTTGTTGGCCACAGCAAGGGGCTCTTCTTCCTTCCTCACTCCAGTGCTCACTCTTCATCCAACTTGTCTCTCCGTGTTTTCCAACTATCACTTAGCCCTGCTTCCTTCTATTCTGAAATTATAAACACTTTTCCTCAGAGAAGACATAAGCATACCCAATAGCCCAATAGACTATATTCAACTGAACCTCTATCAGGGCTGACCCTGTCCAACCTATGATTAAAAAAAGAGAGAGAAAGAAAATAAATCAACCATCTTAATTTTCTAGAAATTAAAGCATATAATGGAAGAGTTTTGGTGTTCTCAGCAGACACACTGAAACAAAAGCATTCATTTAACTGTATTTAATCAAAACCTGAATAACAAAAAGTAAAAAGACGGGAGTTCTAGAGAGTGCATATATTTCCATGGTTACTATGTTTTGAGTAGCTTCAGGGTACCGTATATAAATTAACCAGCACAGAGACTTTGTGCTAAACTGATGACAGCTGTGCTTGAAAGTTAAAAATACCTAATACACAATAATTCTACAACTAAGATACCTTTATGGATGCATGTCTGGATTTATTATTAAAAAATACAGAGCTAGAAATAAACATTCACTTGCTTACTACTTAGTATTTTTTCCCCAGTATTACAATTACTAGAAGAGCAGATTCACCTACTTACTAAAGATATATATTTTTTAACTTCATGAAAGTACATCCATTATAGAAAATAAACATAATTTAACAGAATATGGAACCTCAAAACACAAAGCAAGTTTCATTAGCAAGAGGCATGGGAAGGGAAAGGCTTTGTTTAGACTCTTAATATTTAAAATGAACTGAACAGCAATAAAATAGGGGAATGTGAGTCTAGAGCCAAAAACCCAACATTTTATCTAAAACTAAATCTTTTTTATTTGAGATAGAAATGGCCCACTCTTGTTGCAAATGAGGAAAAAAACATCTGACTCAAAAGAAGATTAGCAATGACCATACTGGGCAGGTTTTCACTTAGGCAAAATTATCTTTCAATATCTTAATGCCATTCACTTGTAATTCTTCTTGCTGATTACAAATGTGTGCTGCTTTTATGCAACAGATGTGTTCTTTAAAAAAATAAAATAAAATCTGAGTAACTTCATATTCATAAATTACAATGCAATGCCTCAAAAAGGGTTTCCTACTACTTAAAGAGATCTTTTTAGAATAATAATTCCTTTTATAGAATGAAAATAATAATAATAATAACCCCAAATCTATCATTGGTATAAATCTCATAGTTTGGAAGGTTTAAGTTGCTTCTATCAGTATTGCCAATTAGAATCATTTTAAATATTCAAATATAATTATAGGCATAAACTATTGCCTTAAATAATTCTATTATATATATACAAATTGAAATGTATAGGAAAGCAAAAATAATAATAGGAGTTTTTTTAAACTTATAATGGCAATGTACACATGCATGGTATGCAAACAAGCTTACCCATGGGACAGTCTTAGAGGGAATAAACAGGTTATAGTCACCAAGATACTTGGGACTCATGTATATTGCATGATTTTTTTTTTTTTGAGAGAGAGAGAGAGAGAGTGAGTAGGGTGAAAAGCAGAGAAAGGGGATCTGAGAGATCAGGACCTAAGACTCTGATGCTCAATTGACTGAGCCAACCAGGTGTCCCTGTATACTGAGTGATTAAAGCAATCGTAAGGCTACATAGTGGCCCAAGACACACAGGGTAGATATTTGAGGCGTTCTTAGAAAAAGCCGTCTAAGTCTAGAAAACCTATGAACATCGTGAACATTACTAAGGAATAAAGGTGAATGTACTCATTAGGCCAGTAACAAATTGGCTTGAATATTTTCAATAGATTATTCAAATCCAAAAAAAAGTAAACAAAGCCAGTAAAAAAAAAATAGTCAAATGAGTTATGAGTCAAATTAGTCAACTTGAGTTTTACAACTGAACACATTCTTTAAATAGAGTGACCATACCATTTTTTATGCAAACCAGCATATTTTCAGTGTGAAAATAGTCACTGAAATGACTGAAGTAAAGAATTTTTGAAATAGCTATTGATTGACTCCAAAATTTTATTGTATTGGTAGACCTATAAAACATTTTTATCCAAAAAGTATTTTCAAAGAAATGCTTTCTAAAAAATAAAAACAACACATTTTTGTATAAATTAAGGTAATACTTTTAAAATTATATTGATTATTTGAAAGTAGCTTTGACATTCTTAGCTCATTCCTCGCCAGAGAGACAGTAGGCAAAGAGCTGAGGAGAAAGACCAAGGAGGATGAGGCAGTGTTGGAGAATTTTCCATTTTCCTTTCTTTCCTAAGTGATCAGGGCTGCAAGAAAACCATTCAGAGACAGTTCCTGACTCATACCAGAAAAAGAATTGTCATAGGTGGCTGATTACAATGTGTGACAGCAGTAGTGTGTGGCAGGTATGTAAGGAAAGGACTGTGTTTCCCAAGTTTGGAAGGCCAAGAAGCATTTCTTTTCCATCAACCAAGGGAATCCACCAAAGTCATACAGAAAAGGAGCCCATGTAAGAGCAAGAATCCTGTAGTGGCAAAACCACTAAAGTGCCCCAAGTAACACTGCACTTGGACATCTGCCATGGGCCAGGCAACAATACCTGATTATTGCCTCTAAACATCACCCCCAGGCCTCTTCTGGGAGGGGATGAGAACCAGCACCTACAAAGAAATTAAGAGATAAAGCATGAAAAAGATCTATTGTCCCGTTTTTCACTATGGGTTTGGAAGCCTGAGTTAGGGCAGAACTAAAGAACTGAAGATTACTTTTTAATTGCAAAATATTGAATTTTTGGCAATCAACTTGGTTGGACTATTTAGTGCCTAAAAGTGAATAGAAAATCAATTAGATCTGCCCAAGATTTCTCTTAGCGACTGGGGAGAATAATTCTGCTTAGTGGATTTCAGGTTAAGGAAACAGTACTAAGATAACAATAACAATAATAGTAAAATTGTGTTTATCTTGTTCCACACTCATTTATGCCACGATCATAGTCATAACCAGTTACATATCAGTGTTATTGCCATAATAAAAAGTTATTAAATGGCTGTTTTTTCCCTCCAAAATCTTTGTTTAAGATCACCATTTCTCAAATTGGGGGACCTGTACTCCTGGGAGGCAGAGTGCTGTAACAGAGCAAAACCACAAGATTATGACTTTAAAGCAAACAAATTGTCATCCCTCTGAAAGGTTAGAATAGATTAGAAAAGAAGCTTGGTGTATGCCAGGGACCAAGATGGTGACAGAAGAAAAGTTTGTGAATAAGTTCAGAGAAGCTCTTCCATGAAACACACCTGGCTAAGAATGTCACCAGTTTTTGGTAGAAAATATTCGGAAATTTAACATCAGAACCATACTACATATTCTTATACACCAGGATGTCTAGAAATATGTCACTTTGTAAACTATTATCCAATGCTGATTTCTTAGTTTTTTTTTTCAGCCATTTTTATTGGATCCTTTCACTGTCTATAAAAAGTTGCAAACTGAAGAACTCCTTTGAATATTTTGATAACTAAATGATATTAAAGTCAAGATTCTATTGTCTACTGGGGGCAAAGCAGATACAGTGCAACTCCTGCAAATGGCTTTTAGAAATACATCATCTAAAAGATCTAAAGGGAGAAGGCGAGACTCTGGGCAAGACATTGCTGTGAATTTTGACTTTATTTCATCTCTCTGTTTCAAACCTTTGACAGTAATAGACAAATTGTCACAATCTGAATACACAGCCCAGCTCCAAAGTACGATAAACATATCTATGAGCCAGAAACACAATACACGGTTGAAGGCACAAAGCCACAGGCCTATGACAGCTGGGACATGGACACAGCATGTGGAACCAAGAGTTCCATGCTATAGGACAACAGGGTAACTGGAGATAAGGGAGTTCTAAATGAGATGAGGAGCACTTTTTCTCTCACTGTTTTCAAAATTCTCTCTTGTCTTCATCTTTTAATAGTTTGAGGATGACGTGTATAGGTGTGCATTTCTTTGAGTTTGCCCTTCTTGAATTTTTTTGGATTTCTTGGATGTGCAGACTGATGTTCTTAATTTTGGCTAGTTTTGGTCATTATTTCCTTAAATATTCTTTCTGCTTCTTTCTCTCCTGACCTCTAGAACTCCCCTAATATGTGTGATGACATGTTTTGTGAAAGTCTACCAGTTTCTGAGATGCTCTTAATTTTTCTTCATTCTATTTTCATACTTTTTCTCCAATTGGATAATCTCAATTGATTTCAAGTTGGCTAATTCTTCCTTCAGTAAGTTCAAAGCTTCTGTTGAGCCCCACAACAACAGGAAATTTTTCATTTCAATTATTGCAATTTTCAAACCCAGCTTGTCTATTTAGTTCTTATTTTATAATCTATCACTTTGATATTTTCTATGTAAAGAGATTTCTTTCTCCTATTATTCTTTAATGTTATTAGACATGATTTCTTCTTTAGTTCTTTGAAAATATTTTTAATAGCTGCTTTAAGGTTTTGTCTGAGAAGTTCCACATCTGGGCTTCCTTAGGAGAAATTTCCATTGATTGCATTGTTGTTGTTGTTTCTTGTTTATGGACCACATTTCCCCCATTTATTTGTGTCTCATTACCTTTGTTGAAAAGTGGACATTTGAAATAATATAATGTGGAAAGTTTGGAAATCAGATTCCATCATTCCCCAGGGTTTATTATTTCTGTTGTTTGTGGTTGTTGTTCTTATTTGTTTAGCCACTTTCCTGAATTACTTCTGTAAAGTCTATACTCTTTGTCATGTATAGCCAGTGATGTTTCTGTTCAGGTCTTTGAGAATTTTGAGAATTGGTTTCATACAAATCACGGGCTGAGTGTGTCCCGTTGTTCTTTTGCTCCAAATCCAAGAATTCCTTCTCTATTGACCAAAGTTTCTCAAGTAACTCCGGAAACGCTCCAACTGCTCCCATTCTGCAAGTATACAGAATAATAGTCTTTCCAGGTATGGGATAAAAGTAGAAACAATATGGCTGGGAGTTTGCTACTGGGTCTGAGAGAAATTATCCCATGGAGATACACCTTTGGAAGTTGAAAATAAGCCAGCAATGAATGTGATTTCAGTTGTCACCGCTGCCTTTCTCCCCACTAGGGAAGACAGCAGATTTGCAACATGGAGTTCCCAGGTCTATCTGTGATAAAGTCAGAAAGGAAGTCTGACCCCATAGTGTTATAGTCCCCCAAATCAATCCTGTGCATGACAGTCGAGCTTACTTCTTCACCTTTCTACAAGGTAGCTCCAAGCTATAGATAGACATCTATTTCCTAACCAAGTAACAATTTATGGAGACTAGGGCTGGATTCGACCCATATAAACATCTCTTTATCTGAAGATCATTTCACATCCCATAGTGTATCCCTTAGTACCAAACTCAGTACCATAGAAATGGGTCATCAGATCCCTGACATCTCATGTATTGCTCCTGAATGCATCTGCAAATGACTTGTAAGCAAATGTGATAACATCCTTGTACTTATGTTGGTATAATCATAAGGCATATTCGGCATACTTACTCCCCTTGCAGCCTTTCAGTCATAATCCTGAAGCCCTGAGTGTGTGCTACTCATACGTTTCTTCCTAATTTTCCTGAACTTAGAATGTGTTTTTCTTGGAAGAGAGAGATGGTGTCAGGGGATAGGGAGGATAGATGCACTGCATTTCTGAACTATCATTTTCTGTTTCTTTCCACAGAAAAAAAAATGTTTTCCACAGCCCTTTAAATTCCTAAGCACACTGACCATTCTCAAATATGCTTTTCTCTATGCTAGTTGGAAAATGAACACACTTGGAACCATGCTGATTTTTCAATTTTCTTGGCCCAGTTTAATTCCAGTAATTCTTGAATAGGGCCCAATCATGCTGGCTTTACGATCAAGTCTTATGTTCAGTAGCTTCTCTATAAACCAGAGAAAATGGTTCCATTCTTAGTCTACCATTCAGGAGATTCATGACTACAGTTTGAGCTATTTTTATTTAGTCAAAGATTCTTACTCCACTAAATCTAAAGGAGTTCCTAATATCAGATGAAACACAAAAAAAGTTTTTTTTTTAAAAAGTGCAAAATAAGAGTCTACAATAGAGGAATCTTTGCTACACAAAAGGGCCTGAACACCTAGATTGTGCAGAGAAAAAGTATTACCAGGAAAACCTTTGGTTACCTGGAATGGCCATTATCCAATTCTTGCAACAAATGTTAAATGAGTACATGAGTCTTATGTGCAAGGTATTATGTTGGGAATTAGGAGAAATAGAAGGGTACAGTCAAAATGGCCTGTGTTCTTAAAGAGTTTCCAATCCCGGGGGAGATACATGAGCCCTTCGTTAACGTCTATAGCACAAGGTGCCATTACCTCAGAAGTGTGAGAAATTAATTGCTTTGAGAGCACAGAGAGAAGGATCACTTCTGGCTAGGGAAACACAAAGGTACAGTCAAGCAGATGGCATTTGGGTTGAATAGACTATGATGAATGGAGGTTGGAGGGAATTCTGTAAAAGCAAAACAAAACAAAACAAAACAAAAAACATACCGAGATAGATAGATATACCGACATATAGCTCTTTTAAGAAAACAGAACGTCACAGAAAGTCTAGAGATGGTAGGAGTGATACTACAGAAACGGGGTATATTCCTCGTGTCAGAGGCAGTGTGAGATACAGGTTATATTCAGATGTTAAGGGACATTCATTTATCCCTTCAATAAATACTAATTAGTAGTTCTTAATTACCAGGCATCACAGTGAAGATACAGAAGCCAAAAGAAAGAAAGAAAGAAAAAAAAAAGACATGGCTCCACCTGGAGAAAGCTGACAAACCAGATGGAAAACCTATGTACTGAACAAACATGATGGGGTAAGGACAAGACCATCAGAGAAAGACACCCTTAAGGAGTGCTATTTGGAGCGAGACCTGAGGAATATGTGCTAAAGGAAGGAAGGAGGGGAGCAAGGTGGAGCACAGCAGGCTGAGAAATCCGCCTGCAAAAAAACCCAGAGCTTAAGTAGAACTTAGGACCTAAACTAAGTTTTAAGATCACAGAGACTCCATATTAAAGTAGAATGAAATAAATCACCAGGTGAGCAGAAACATATGTGAGCCATCACTCCTGATTAACCTATTCATGATGGAATAGCTTGAATACCCAGATATCTGCATATAAACTTGTTCATGTTTTTCCGCCTCCCATCCCTAGTTAGTTGGTTAACAATGCCCATATTTTTATGGCTTATAACTTTTTAGGAACACTACAATGATAGGAAACTCGATCATATAAAACTTTGGTAACTTAGAACCTGATTTTTTTAAGCAATTAAACAAGAAACCTACCTTGTCTTTAAAAATGCTAAGATAGTAGGACATTAGAGAATCTGGCTTAGCTAAGTATTTTCTCAGAAAACAGAAAGAAGTTAATATTCTAGAAGAATTAAAATTAATAAAATCTCCAATTGTGGTGTTCATTATGGGGGAAAGGAGAGGTAAATCTGGATCAAAATGTGTTCCTTTGAAATAAGCGTGAGGCATGACCTTGATCTATCATTCAATATTCGTTATAAAAATATTGTTGAGTATACCTATTTTTTTGACCGAGCACTACACTGGACCCCAGAGACTTGGTAATTTTTAAAGCAGGAAAGCAAAACCAAACCAAACAGACATAGCACTTCTTTCAGTGGAGCCTACATCATGGAGGGGAAGATGTTCACAGAACACTTAGAAAGACAAAGGTAAAACTGGTACTGTGCAAAGTGCCACGAAGAAGCAGCACACAGAGAGAAAAATGCATTTAAGAAGGGTTTAGATGTAGTCAGCGAGATTAGGGAGGGCTTTCTTGAGGCAGGCATGACTGACTTGAGCGGTGAATAATGAGAATGCTATAACCAGGCACGGAGGAGAAGCAGCAGCGTTCGAGACAGAGTGATCAGTAAGTGCAAGGGCTCTTTGTCTGGATCCAACACAGCAAATGTTTAGGACTGAAAGAAAACCAGGAGTAAGCCAGGAGCGGACATGAGTAAACCAGATAGCATAAGCAAGAGAAGAAAAAATGCTGATTTGCACTAGGCGATTGGTGGAATCACGATGGAGAGAAGCCATCAGATTAGAGATAGTTCTTTTGAGTCCAGGCCTTTGACTGAACGGTCTCTGTCTTCTATTGCCTTAAGATACTCAGCAAACCCTGGCTAATTGTGGAGAAGGTCATGGCATTAGAACAAAATCCAGGGCAGCCTGGTTTTAATGAAGAACACGGAGATACATGAAATTATTACAGTTGCAGTGAGGGACAGGTCATAAAGAGCTAGATGAACCATTTTTTAAGACATGTGTATTGCATTTTAAGGGCAATGGAGAGCCAACAAAGGTCAAGCAGAAAAAAGGCATAATCAAATTTTATCTTTTAGTAAGTATAAGTTTACTGCATGGCTATACATAGGGAACTACTGAAGGGTTTTCAGCATAACGTATTTCCAAGAACATTGATCTGACAATATTATGATGGTCTGCAGTTGCACACAGAGAAGAATCTAGTGACAATATTATGATGGTCTGCAGTTGCACACAGAGAAGAATCTAGTAACAAGACAAATGACGGAAAAGCTACTTTAATGGTCTGGGAGTGAAGTGGTAAGTGATAAAACTGAGTAGTGACAATGAGAACTTTTTTTTTTTTTTTAAGAGTAAGGAAAGAAGATGCAGGAGCCAGATGATTAATTTTTCTTCAGAAGCTTCTGTAACTGTTTGTCGCAATGTCTGAATCAGTGTGCTAAAATATGATCCTGATAGCTGAGGAAGATTAAGGGAATGTATGTATGTGGTTATTTATTAAATATTTATTTATTTGACAGAGAAAGAGAGAGAGCACAAGCAGGGGGAGCAGCAGAGGGAGAGAGAGAGAAGCAGGCTCCCCACTGAGCAGGGAGCCCGAGGTGGGACTCGATCCCAGGACCCAGGGATCAGGACCTGAGCCAAAGGCAGACGCTTAACCAACTGAGCCACCCAGGCATCCCCCAAGAGAAGGTGTTTAAACTAAATATACATGTTTTCTGTAACTACATCAATTTGTCACTGCAAGCCTGAGAGTACGCAGTACATTTGGTATCTCCATTTTTATTTTATTTTATTTATTTTATTTTTTTAAAGATTTTATTTATTTATTCGACAGAGATAGAGACAGCCAGCGAGAGAGGGAACACAAGCAGGGGGAGTGGGAGAGGAAGAAGCAGGCTCATAGCGGAGGAGCCTGATGTGGGGCTCGATCCCATAACACCGGGATCACGCCCTGAGCCGAAGGCAGATGCTTAACCGCTGTGCCACCCAGGCGCCCCTCCCTTTTTATTTTAAAATGAACACGTTGATAGTGTTTGGGTAGGGGGTTTGGCTAAATTGAGTCGAGGGGGGATTGGATTTAGCACATCTCTTTCGTGCCAGAGAAGTGGAAGTCTGTAATTCGGGAGCAAGGAGACTTAATGAAACTGCTTTATGGAAAGAACAGCTGCAGGGAGGGAGATCTGAACCAAGTGCCAAGTGCCTCAGAGCCTGCAAAAGGACTTTTCATCACAACTGGCCCGTTAGAAAACTTCCATTGAGCACTGAGCTATTCTACCTTCCCACTGCCAGAGTCCAGCGGTGCAGCTCGAATCTGAGGTAAATGAGAAGTCCCTTTGACTTTCAGTTTTAGAAATGAGGGCTTCCCTGAGCCCTACAGGAGTAGCAGAAAATCTGCGGTTCTTAGGAAGGCCCTCTGGCAGCCCTTTCCTGTGCTCTGCCTCCTAGACAGGGGGCAGAGGACGTCATAGCCCTGCCTTTCTAGGTGAGCTTCAGACTCTTTCCCACAGCCAGGGGGCTCCTGAGAGCCACGGCGTAACTCTACAGTGATGTCCTGAGAGCCTAAGAACTAGCCCTTGACAAAGGTTCTTTTAGAAGTCCAGGGCTCCATAGAACATGCCAGCAGGCCACCTGTGGCCTGCGGGTCCTATTTTCCCAACCACTGTTCCACATCAAACAAGGATTTGCCTAAGAAGATTACCTTGGCGGGATTTCTCTTTGTTAGATATTTTAAAATCGTCTTTAAAGAGATAACAAAATTATATTTGTGTGGGGAAAATTGCTACCCCACAGGTTTGGTAACTGCACTACATTTACAATGTTTTAGTACTGTAGGCACGCACCACCAGAATCGTGGGGAATTCATTTCCAATGGGGAGTTGGGTGAGTTTTCTTTGCACTGCTTTTTCGTTAAATAGTCAAACAAAAAACATTAAAGCAACACGTGAGAGGTTAAGTTGCTATGGTCTCTTTCTAAAACAAGGAAGAAGTTTGAGATGTCCAGAAAGGAGACAGATCTTTCCTAAGGATCACACTTGCAGAGAAAAATGTGGTTTTTCCATAGTCAAGAAACAGTAAAATCTGTTTCTGAGCAAGTTTTTTTTTAACTGATATTCTAATATAAAATCTGGTTAAAATCATTTTTAAAATAGTAAACATACCAAATGTGTAGTCTTGTTAGTATTAAATATATTCTGTGAAAATAGACTTTCAGAGATATGTAATTAAAAATGGAGTCATTAACATTCATTGCAACTTCTCCAGGCACAACTCGTTTTAGCAAGACTTTGATATTTTTGTAGTGAGTACTACTCCCAGAAGAAAGAATCTACTCAGAAATTCTCAGAGCCAGACCTCATATTAACCCCTTCCTTATTAAAAAAAAAAGTTTTAATCGGTTCTCTGATGATTTCCCCCAATGAAATTAACTTTAAAAAAGAAATTAACTTATTTCTAATTTTACAATATAAGCACATGCAAACAAGAATTCAGTATATGTAACTCCGCGTTATTTAAATTTAACAGCTTCTAAAATATGTCAGTGTCAAAGTGATTGAGAACTACATGAGATGAGAGTGAAGGAAATATTAAAGTCTCCATGTGAGCAACAGATCTGAAGGTAACTTCTGATTTGTCACGAAATGATTAAAAGCTCATTCACAATAGACCTGTCCGTAATGTGATTGAATGAGATCAGCCTCGCCTTCTTTATACAGGGAAATGCTTGTGCTTTTCTTATGCACTAATTCCAATGAGAATAACCACCCTCAGATACCATTCCTTCAATAGCTTCCCCTTCATTGTAGTCAATAAAATATTTACTCTTTGATTAAATAGCTATGGCATCCTCTAGCTGTTATAGTCCTAATTTAAAGGAGAAATACATCAAAACTATTCCAAAACATTGAATATTTTGTATCTACATTCTTGACAAACGTGAGAGTGGAAAGAAGATTTTACAGCGTTTTAAAAAGTGCTAACTAAAACAGAACCATGTAGTCAAAGGAAATTACAATGAAAGAAAACCTGAAGATGTTATTCTCCCAAAGGGGGAACAGAAATTATATTTTTGGATGACTTCAGCTTCTTCTTTTGTCAGGTAATGACTAAAAACGTCACGGGAATAATGAGCTTTTGTTAGGTTTTGTGTTAATCTTAATAGGATGATCAAATAAGAGCTGTTATTCCCAATACTCAGAGAAAAATAAAGGTGCTCCGTGGCAATGGGACTGCTCAAATATATAGCTCAGCTGGGACTCCAGATGGCATTGATTCCAAGTTCTACGTGATGCCAACTGCCCCCAAAGTACCAAGTGTTGAGAAAAATCCACCCTAAATCACCTTTCTATGCCCCTTAGGACACTCAAGTCATCGTAAATAGCCCAATGGATCGTCCATTCATTTACCCTCGAAGCATTCATTCATTCAAAAAGCAGTTCTCAAGGCCTTACGTGTAGGAAGAGTCACTGGGACATCACAGGCGCAATCGGGATATAGTTTCTGCCCTCTAGGTCTGTGCGGGAAGGTGGACTTGGGGAAAAACAGCCAGGATATATTGTGAAAAGTGCCTTCGCTGGTGCGTGCTCAGAGTGCTGCTGGGAGCACAGCATCAGTTACTCTCTCAGAAGGTGAGACAATAAACTGAGCTGTCTTCAAGAATTCCCTCTTGCTCTTTAGCCTCTCAAAAATACTTAGATATAGATATAGATATATAGCCTGCAGAAGGTAAGCAAATAATTTAAGAGTAAGCCTCTGTTCTGACCAGAAGAAACACTGATATTCTACTCTGTGAACTGTTTCTTGTAGGAATGACATCCCAGAAACACTACATCTCCCAGTTTTCTGGGAGAAACCTGAAAACCAGATTTTTAAATGCTGGTAACCAATCAATATTTTTTTAAAGCCTCGTATTGGACGAAGGAAACACCACGAGGCCAGATCAGCCTGCTGTCCACTGGTCTGCAACCTCTGGTTTTTCCCATCAGAATAATAGCACCCTAAGCTGACATATGGGTAAGACCTCCTACACTGTAGTTTGTAGACTGTTTTTGTCACAAAACTCTCAAGCTATTAAAACAAGTTACTCATTTAGGAGGAATGCCTATAGACAGCCAAGATGCCGCAGCAATGCAGCTTTTCAAAACACAAGGCCTGAGGGGAGAGAACTAGGATTCTTTTTCAGAGAGGCTTTCACTCTCAAATTGAGTACTATTTCATTAAAAATAGATATTTGATTTCACATGGTTTAAATGGATTTTGGTGGCACAAAGAGTTAAAGTAACACCACAAGCTGAGCAGTTTGCTTCTATTAAAGCTGCAGATGAGGCCCACTGGGTGCTATTCATGGAAGCAGGAAGCCAGGCCCTTCTCAGTCCCACGCAGCCACCTGATTCAGGTTTCTTCTCCACTAAACACAGCCTCCTCCGAAACTTAAGCATGACTTCAACTCAAGCAAGACTAAGCAAGAAACAAGCCATTTAGGGACAATACAGCTTTATGAGGAATCGCGTTACTCGAATTTTCACCATTATAAGCAAAGCACACGGGTGCCAATTCAGAGTTGAGACGTTCTGAAGCGCTCGGCTGCATGAAGGGCCACAGTGGCACGGCCACAGATCTGCCGTGCCAGTCTTATCGTGAGTATTAAATTTTTAGTCTTTCGAGAGGCAATGTTAGGGAAAAAGAAAAGCAGAAAATTGGCCTAACATCTAAAGAAGCACAGTCCTAATGCAGTTTTCGCATAATGTACCAACATCCCACTCACACAGATGTCACTGAAAGTAACCAGCCACCGTGGAACGGGCTTGTGCAGAGATCCATATGACCACTTAGAAACAAGACCGTATTCATGCAGAAAACAATTTCAGATCCAGCGATCACATTTTGGAAAGCTCTGAATATATTCATTGCTGGTGGTGCTTGAAAATTATTCTGTTTGCTTCTCCCATGAATACTCAGGGTTTACATGTCAAGAGCTCTTTACAAATAATAATAACAATTTCATTTTACACTGTGATACTGTCTTATTTCTGACTATGATCACTGGAAACTAAACTGAAGTGTGTCCTTCTGTGAATGACTCAGGACTTGGTAGACACGTAATAGTCACTACACTGACAGGAGTGTGGGGAAAGAGTCAGTCTTTGTTTACTATTAGTGTGACTGTACATGGATACAAACTTCAGGAAAGACAATGGGACAACAGAGATCACAAAGCCTTTAAGTCTACACTTCAACCCAAGTCCATTTCTGGGAATTTATCCTAAATAAATGATCGAATAAATTATTTGTTAGAGCTAAGAGTGGAAAACAAATTCTCATCAATAGAGTATCAGTTGAGTAAATCATGGGACATCCATCCACAGGATGGTATGTCCATACAGTGAGGCAGGGCCTTAAATTTTATAATGTGAAGAGCCTACTATATGTTGTAAGATGCCCACAATGTAAAGTGAACACAGTAGCTTGTAGAACTATGTGTGTGCCTATGAGTGTGTGTGTGTACACATTTTCAGAGAGCTGGGGAGGGAAAAATAAGAACTAGAGAATTTTCATTCTCCTTTACAGTTCTGATCCCCAGCTTGGGATAAAGAAGCAATGAAGAAAGGGCCTAGTCCATCCTTGCATTCCTCTTGTCCCCCTTTTCATCTCTTCCCTAAGCTGCCTCTTTATCCTCCAGAGTGAATATGAGGGGGGAAGAGACGAAAAGGGCTGAGCAGCTTATTCGAGCTGGTGCTGTGTGCATGGCTCTCTTGGCTGCCCGGCACGCTCCCTAGACAGGCATCAGAATGCTGCTGACACTGAATGTGAACGTGTATTCTTTAGACTCCTTGCAAGGTCAGGACCACCAGGCGGCACCTTTGCACGGATCTCTTTGGCTGACCTTTGTGAATCACCTGCAATCCATTTCTGTGGTCTTCCCCTCCATTTCTGTGGTCTTCCTCCTTCCCTGGAGGTGGCTGCTCTCTTGAGTGAGTTTTTTTTAAGACTATTCAAGCCTAGAAGCAGAGTCCCAGTTTATACCTGCTGTCCCAGCATAATTATCAATAGCACCCCCTTCATTTTCAAAAGTGTCCTGGTCTGAAAAATAAAACATGATCAACCATTCATAAAATCTGAATAAATTGTCATTGATAATAGTCCTTTATTGATGCTAAATTTCCTGACTTTGATAATTGTGCTGCGGTTACATAAGTGAGGGTACTTGTTCATAAAAATAAACATTGAAGAAGCAATAGGGGGTAAGGGACAGGATCCAACTTACTCTGAGACGGTTTGGCCATATGCATATCTACATACAGAAAGAGAAAGGAGAGGGAAAGAATGGTTTACAAAAAAAAAAAAAGCAAACAGAAAAGGTAAAACAAAGGTACAGATGTGGCAAAATGGTAACAATCTGCTAATTTCAGCGACGGTAACACAAGGGTTCTTTATGCTAGACTGCAACTTTTTGGTGAGTTTTAAATTATTTCCAAATAAAAAGCTTCAGAAGCATTTTATGATTGCCCTACTGGTGTCTGATTCTTCTACAATAGCCACATGACCCAGAAGAAATGCATAAAGGGGCACACCCTATGCCCACGGTGGCCCTCATCTCACTCTGCCAAAGAGCTACTCATCAGCCTTGCCAGTCAAAAGCCATCTGATGGTCCCCATTCTCACTAATCTCTGGGGAACACCTGTCAAGTCCTCCTAAGTACTCACTTAGCTAGCAGCACAGGTGAGACCTAGAAGTTACTATAGCCCTGAAGATCCAAGGCCAGTCTCACTTTTTGCAAGTCCCGTGTCTCCACTGGGTTTGCTTAGTTGCTAGTGGGGGTCACAGGGTATAAACGGTCAAATGCCACTATACTCTCTACTCTTACAAATTCCCCTCAGAATGAATCTCAAATTCTCCTTACACAGGCTCCTGGAGATGGTGTGCGCTGGAGCAATTTGGTCCATCTCAGCAGTGCCCACATGGACATGTCTAACTCCTTTCCTCAACTGGAGTTTCGATTAAACCTTCAGAGTCAGGAGGGAAAATCCTATCCTGCACCCTGTTACACACGCAAGACTTCAGTGGTAGAAACATCTATACAGGTATTTTGTGTTCTCTTTTCATCATGGAGGAAGAACAGAATGAATGAGAGCTCCTTGTATTTTATTCTACATTTTCTTTCTCCACATTTCAAGAAGGTAGGTAGTTCCTTCTCTTATCTTGGTGATGTGAAGACTACCTCCTTTTTTGGCTCTCCTTTGTGTGAGCCTGAGCTCATTGATGGGATGAAGCAAGAAATAGGGCAGGGGAAGAGTAGCTTTGATGGGCCAAAAAAATGGAAACGGAAAGAGATACAGAGGCTATCCCTTCAAATTTGGAATAATATAGATTTCTGAGGCTCCAAAAAGCAGTGGAGACTTATATCTGCTTACCTTATCAATCCCTAGGAAAGTTCTAGAACCACAAAAGGAAGAGTTGTAGGATGCATCTATAGAGATTGGCCTCAAGGGACCAGAGCTCCCAGCCTCATCTAAGAAACCTGTCCGTCCCCCATTTTGGCACCAAAACAAAACATCACAGTCATCTGCTATTGGAGTTAATGTAGAACGTGAAATCCGCCATACTAGCTGGCTTGCTAAAATGTAACGTGGAGGCCGCTGAGGGCAGGGAAGGTTTCGGAGAAGGGCGTAGGCCTTTAGAATGCCGAGGTCTACGTGACCACTCTGCCATTGGAATGCCATGCAGACTTGCTTTCCCAAAAGTTTCCTAGCCCAAACAGCCGCCCTGTGATCTATGAGATGCAGGCATTGTCCTTTAGGCTATGTTTAGCAGAACTCGCAGAACACGAGCATATGGTATCTTTCCGGTAACAGATCCTCCCAGTTTCAGTAAGACCCCTTGTCACACATTATGTGCTTAAGGAACAGTGAAGGATTTGTGATTATCTTGAAGGACAAATAAAAGCGGGAGCAAAGAAGAACAAAGGGTCTTCGCCTCTGACCTTTCACCCCCTTGCCTTCTCCTCTCTTTCACAGCAGAGTTTGGAGTAATCTTTCATCTGTTGGTACAGGGATTGCTGGCCATTCCCAGCAAGCGGCTTAACTACATGAGTTTGCACAAAAAATAATAGCAGTAACCCTGAAGCACTAAGACTAGAAATACTTCATCAGACCACTTCATAAACTTCCAGGGCAACCCTGGGTCCCTTAAAAGATTGAGGTTAAATATCCCAACCAGACTGTCAGGACTGAGTTTCAAAGTGAGTTTATTTGATTTCAATAAAAAGTGCCAATTCTTACATGCCCAAGTTTGTAAGATCATTCATGTCAGTGACACTTTTAAATTAGACAAAAAAATGAGGGGCGCCTGGGTGGTGCAATTGTTAAGCGTCTGCCTTTGGCTCAGGATGTGATCCCAGCATTCTGGGATCGAGCCCCACATCAGGCTCCTCCGCTAGGAACCTGCTTCTTCCTCTCCCACTCCCCCCGCTTGTGTTCTCTCTTTCGCTGGCTGTCTCTGTCAAATAAATAAATAAAATCTTAAAAAAAAAAAAAAGAAAGAAAGAAAAGAAAAAAAATGAAGAGATTTCCTTTTTGGTTACAAAATATTTGCTGGTGCTCAGTCACACTGAATAGACCTTTGAAATCTGTTAGCACATACCATTGTGCTTGCACTATAATGAAAGTCACTACTCTCCTGGATATTAAAATTAGACATAGGAGAAGTATGCTTTCCCCCGTAAATATTGCCAAATGTGTTAATCTTATAATGAGCCTCTGTGCCTACTTTATGGATGGGCCAGTCTCCTTTGGTGTTCCTCCTGTATGTCATTCTCCATGTGATTTGGAGCCTTAAGTTTGATTGAAAGCCCATGAGCAAGTGCCTTCTACAGCCAAGCTGAGTCAGCACTAGGTGGCTTCACCAGCCCAGGAGAACCCACCCTTGATTTTGACTCAGCACCCACCTTTGAGCATTAGCAGTCTGCACAGACCGCACTGGCAACATTACCACCGGCAGGGTGGCTCAGCTGACCTCAGAGACCTCCTCAGTACACAGTAGTGAAAGTCAGAGCAGGAGAGCCAGAAAACATGAAAGATAAATGACAGGCACCATATGGAAACAAGCAAAAATGCATTTGAGGACACAGGAATTGAGCACCAGAAGAAAGGAATTTCGAAGAAGGCTTGGAAATTCAGGAATAGGAAAAAGAGGTCAGGGAAGGTGGAAAAGGCTGTGAAACACAGTGTGCAATGGGGTCCAAAACACAATTCTGGCTCTTTAGCTACTGAATCTGGGCATATTGCTTCCTTGATTGCATGGGTTTAAAAGCATGCCGTGTCCCCTGCCCTAGATGAAGTCTGAAGAAGTCTATAGTCATGGCCAAGAGAACCACCAAAGCTTCAGTGTCCTCTGTCAGAGGCACTCAGGGGCACTGAAGCAGAACCAGGACAGGCAGAGAAGTCCGTGGATTTGCATTCCTGCGTCAACTCTGTCATTTACTAACTAACTTGCCCGAGACACTGAGTCACCTTAATCCCACAAACTTTAGTTTTCTAACCTACCAAACAGAGATAATAATAATGACCCTGCTGAAGTTCCTCAATTACTGTTAATCAATGAACGTGATGTATGTTTGCTATTTTCCAGTGAGTTTGGTATCATGCGTCCAAATCAGGGGCTCACTAGCTTCCCTGAACCCAAAGGAAGAAGGAACAGAAGCTCCCTCCTCTAGGAAGGTTATGTTAGGACCCCAAAGCCTAGAAATCCAGGACACAGGGGGAGGCACAGTCAGGGATGTTCTAGGTAAGATCAAATCTATGGAGCTTTCTCCAAGTCAACTCACATTGTAAAGTTTTTTTTTAAGATTTTTTATTTGTTTATTTTTATGAGAGACAGAGCATAAGCAAGTCTATGAGCATGAACAGGGGGAGGGGCAGAGGGAGAGGGAGAAGCAGACTCCCCGCTGAGCAGGGAGCCAAATGTGGGGCTCAATCCCAGAAATCCACTTAACTCTTGATGGCCAAGAATCTAATAGAAGAATCTAAGTCCGGAAATAACTGATAGCTATTTGGAATGTGTATGAGAATTCAATTGGGGCTCATTGTTGACCTAAAATCATGAATAATAGCAAGATGATTTTCTGAAACAACAGAGATCCTTCCCATATCCCTAAACCCTTCACATTCGCATTGTTTCTGGGAAGAGGCTAGAAGAATGTGAGGCTCCGAAATGTTATTTCTTTTGTCATCATTCCAGGGAAACCTATTGAATCTCTTCAGCCGCTAGCCCTGCCTACCTGATGGCACCAAAGGAACAAAGAAACAGAATCAGAGATAGGAGCTGCTCTCCCAAGAAGCCCCAGAGGGACACTTCTGCCTTTAATATTGCTTGTCCAGGAGCTGATCATATCACCAGAGGAAAGAGTCACAAGATACTTTCCCCAGCAGTTTGTCATTGTCAGCAGGCATTTGGTCTCTGGCAATAAGGAGCTTTACTTCTGCTTTCTCTATTTCATTCTTTTTTTTTTTTTTAAAGATTTTATTTATTTATTTGACAGAGATAGAGACAGCCAGCGAGAGAGGGAACAAGCAGGGGGAGTGGGAGAGGAAGAAGCAGGCTCATAGCAGAGGAGCCTGATGTGGGGCTTGATCCCAGAACGCCGGGATCACGCCCTGAGCCGAAGGCAGATGCTTAACCGCTGTGCCACCCAGGCGCCCCCAACTTTCTCTATTTCATTCTTAATGTAAGTCAACAGTACACCTTCCATCCATTGACTCTGAGGCAAACACAATAATCTTATTAGTAAATCCCAGGATTTCTACCCTCTACTCTATTTTCTGAGAGTTCCAAAAATAAATTCTGCATCATTAAGGGTAAGTTAGTAGTAAAAATTAAGCTGCTTAGATTCCATTCAGAAAACGCAAATTCACAGTCAAACTGAGGAAAACAAAAGTTCCGTATGTTTTTCAGACTTTGCCTTTCCTGGGCTGCTCCCACAGGTGGTGTTTCTTGATTGAAGATTAGGGGCAGGGGCTAAACCGGCGCTTTAGGTTTTTACTGTATTGTCATCTATGGGTTATGAGACGAGCTTTTCATGAGCCCTTATCAAAAAATCCACGACCGCCATTACCTGTTTTCACCGTAAGACGCATATTATCTATGACAGTGGGGAACTTACGGCTAAAAGCACGCACTGGAAAGTTCAAACTGCCTTAGTCTCAATCTCAAGTATTACACTTATCAGCTGTGGATCTTAGGCAAGTGACTTCCTTCTTTCTGTCATTTCCTCATATTGCACATCTGTTGGGTGGGCCTGTCAGGAGCTCGTACCTGCTAGAAAGAGCGCAGGTAAAGCACCTTGCCCAGGGACTAGCACTTAGCCAAGTGATCCCCAGCAATTGCACTCATTCTCCTCTTCCTCCTCATTGCTACTGTTACAGAGAACTACAGAGAGAGAGAGAATTAGAGAGCATTTTATAGGAATATCAAAAATGGATTTTAAAAGAATGTACTTTGAGTTTACAGGTGTAGCAAACCTCCGACCACGTATTAGTAATGTTCAGAACGTGAGATTTGTGGAAGGACCACAGCTATACTTGCACATGTAAGGGCAATTACAAACCAAAAATGAGAAATGTAATCCTCCTTGCTGGAAATGAAGGAAAAGACCCTGCCCCCTTTGCCTAAAACATTTACTTTCAAAAACTTGTAATTGTCAATTCTTTCTCTCTGTCTTTGAAATATATGTAAATCTTATAAAAGTGGAAATAAGCTTCTTGCTAGCTTTAGGGCCTGGGGACCTTCTCTTTGAAATGTAACCATCAGAGAGACACCCCCCCCCCCCCCCCCCCCCCTNGCGCCCACCCTTTCTTTGGGAAGGGAGGAGCCTAACTTCAGTGTGGTAGAAAAACTACCTCAGATCATAAAGATATGAGAAGTTTATTTTCCTTTGGATAATGCTAATCAGTAAACACAGATGGCAACGGTTAGGATAAGTAGGTGTCACAAATGGTGCTCTCGAGTCCTCTGAGTTGAGGACCGGTTATTGTTCATCCTGAGAACACGTGTACAATGGCTGTCTCCACTTGGGGGTATATAAAAGGGTGAGATTCCTTTCTGTCTTTGTATTCTCTTGGTGGGCTGTCTCTGATGCTCATCACCTGCTGGTTTAGTGTTTACTCAGTAAGAAGTCTGTTTTCTTTTTCTTGTACCTTTGTGAAGAGGTTTTCTGGGTTGCAAGAAATTTTTGTTTTAAATTCTATTTCTCTAACACATGTAAGTCATTTAATAGATGGTCCCGGATGGGAAAAAATTTCTGATACCATGTTACTGCCAAAGTATATTTGATTGCTAACAGAGGACACTGTAGATTCTCAAAATTTATTATCTCAACTCCATTCGTATCTGGCCACTGACTTGGACAAGGTTGAATTTTACCTGAACTTTGTGTTCCTGCAAAATACAAAAACAAAAGAACGACCAAAAATCAAAAACAAGGACTAAGAAATCCCCCCTTTCGTGTTCTGGGAAATAGCTTATTGCAAAGAACAAGCCTTCCCCCATATGACTTAGATCAGAATTGAGGATACCTCTCTTATTTACTAAGACAAGGCCAGACATAAACCCTCCAAATTCCCAGTTCTTGCCTCAAAAATGATTAGTTGACCTGTCTTGTTTCTACTGATCAACTGGAACAAAATACTTTTCAACCAAAATTTGAGTAGGGCTCTCTCCTTCCCCTGGTTCCTGAACTTTGAGCTTCAGCCTGAGCCAGCACACACCACCTCCTTAATAACCCCCTACGGAAAGCAGGCTCACTTCAGAGTAAAACATTCTCTGATCCACTGTCCCATCAAGCAACCTGAAGCTTTTCATTGCCTTCATCCCACTTCTGCCAGCAGGTTGTTTCTAGCTCTGCCTACTCCTTCCTAAAGAAAATCTTTTTGCCTAACCCTTGAGAGTATTGCCAATTTCATCACCAGATGTTCTTTTTATTGCAAAAGTTCCCTCCCCCTATTGGAATAGTGTCTCTGCCCCCCTCACCGCTGCCCCTGCAAAATCCTTTTGAGTAAAGTCTCTTCTAAATCTGGATTTGTTTGACAACTTCTTCCTCCAAAAATTCATGTTCCACCTAAAAAAGAAGCAAACAAACAAAAACTACTGTTGGATCTTCCTGTTGGATCGTCCTCTTTAATATGATATAGTGCCCTTCTTCACCTCGTTACAGTTTTGTTTTAAAGTCGAGTTTGCCCGATAAAAGTATTGCTACCATGGCTTTCTTTTGATATCCATTTGCATGGTAAACGGTTCTCCATCCTCACTTTCAATCCGCAGGTGTCTTTAGGTCTAAAATTAGTCTTTTACAGGCAACTTATTGATGGGTCTTGGTTTTTTTAATCCATTTTGACCCTCTACATGTTTTGATTGGAGCAGTTAGTACAAAAACTACTACTGATTGAATCTAAATCAGAGGGACCCAGCATGCATTTATTTGGAAAATAAAATAGAAATGTAATTGTCATTCAACTTTTGCAAGTTCACTTTAACTTTCAATGTTATGATCATTTTTTTGTTTATTTCTTAAAACAAAAGTTTGTAAGAAAAAATAAACGAGTCAAACGTCTCTTCTGGACATGTTTTGTCCAAACTGAAAGATTCCTACTTGCAGTTATCTTCCTTGTAGCCATTATTGACTTTGTTCCATTTCCTTCATAGATGTATTGAATTTATTGAGTTCGTTGAACACTAAGTAATGGATAAATTCGATCTTATAAACCCAAGTAAAATAACTGATTTGATCTACAAGAAACTGATTTTTTAAACATTTTTTAAAATGTAGCTAAATATCTGGGGTGCCTGGGTGGTTCCAGAAGTTAAGCATCAGACTCTTGGTGTCTGCTCAGGTCGCGATCTCAGGGTTGTGAGATCGAGCCCCACAACACACTCCACACTCAGCAAGGAGTCTGCTTCCCCTCTCTCTCACCGTCTTACCCACCCCCTGCCCCTGCTCATTCTCTCTCAAATAAATAAATCTTTTTTTAAAATAAAATAAATGTAGGTAAATATGTTGCTACAGAAAACCTATCAACCTCATTTCATACTGAAAAGAGTCAGTGTGTCTTTAATACCAAAGAAAACATGGATAAGGAAAAATTTTAGAGCAAATTTTAATGTCCATCCAAATCACCTGGAGGACTTGTTAAAACACAGATTGCTGGAACTCACCCCCAGAGTTCCCTACTGAGTCAGTAGGTTTAGGGGTTTCAGGGGGTGGCTAACACTTTACAATTCTTTTTTTTAAGATTTTATTTATTTATTTGACAGAGAAAGAGACAGCCAGCGAGAGAGGGAACATAACCAGGGGGAGTGGGAGAGGAAGAAGCAGGCTCCCAGTGGAAGAGCCCGACATGGGGCTCGATCCCAGAACTCCAGGATCACTCCCTGAGCCAAAGACAGACGCTTAACGACTGAGCCACTCAGGCACCCCTAACACTTTGCAATTCTAACAAGTTCCCTGTATTACCAGTGTTNTCCCTGAGCCAAAGACAGATGCTTAACGACTGAGCCACTCAGGCACCCCTAACACTTTGCAATTCTAACAAGTTCCCTGTATTACCAGTGTTGGTGGTTTGACTACCACACCACTGATCAGAGCATTTCTTCTTCTATTCGTTCATTCAAAAAATATTTATTGAGTACCTATTGTGTACTAGTCACTGTTCTGGGTTCTGGGAACACAGTGTTGAACAGAACAAACCTATCTGTACCTTCAAAAATGTAAACTGAGAAAGACAAACAGTAAATGATATATAAGAAAAATATATGGGATGTTGGTGATAAGCGCTAAGGAGAAAAAAAATATAGGAATGGAGATATATGTGCTGCAGTGGGTATAGTGTTACACTTTTTTTAAAAATATTTTTAAAAAATTTTTTTATTATATTATGTTAGTCGCCATACAGTACATCCCTGGTTTCNAATATAGGAATGGAGATATATGTGTTGCAGTGGGTATAGTGTTACACTTTTTTAAAAATATTTTTAAAAAATTTTTTTATTATATTATGTTAGTCGCCATACAGTACATCCCTGGTTTCTGATGCAAAAGTTCGATGATTCATTAGTTGTGTATAACACCCAGTGCACCATGCAATACGTGCCCTCCTTACTACCCATCACCGGTCTACACTTTTAATAGGTCCAGCAGAACAATTCTCCTTGATGAGTTGCTTTGGATTAAAACCTTAAAGGTTTTCAACAAATGTTTCTGAAACAACTACATATCTATATACAAATAAACGAAATGAGACAATACCTTACAGGCTTCACAAAAATTAACCCAAAATGGATTACAGGCCTAAATGTAAAAGCAAAACCATAGACTTTGTAGATACAATGCCAAAGGCATGATGCATAAAAGAAAGAATCGATAAACTAGATTTCATTGAAATTAAAAACTTCTGCTCTGTTAAAGACAATGTCAAGAGAATAAAAAGACAAGCCACAGATGGGGTGGGGGGGAGAGATTTGCAAAATACATGTCTGATAAAGGATGCTTATCCAAAATATACAAAGAACTTTCAAAATTCAACAATAAGAAAACAACCTGATTAAAAAAATGCATCAAACAACTTAACAGATACTTTACCAAGAAAGACATACGTATGGCAAATAAGTACAGGAAAAGCTACTCCATATTATATGTCCTCAGGGGAATATAAATCCAAACAATGAGACACCACTACATACCAATTAGAACGGTCAAAATCTAAAATCCAGGATAGTGACACCAAAGGCTGGGAAGAACATGCAGCAACAACAACTTTCATACATTGCTGGCAGGGATGTGAAATGATACAGCCACTTCGGAAGACGATTTCATGGTTTCTTGGAAAAGTAGGCATGTTCGCACCACATGATCCAGCCAAGTGCGCTCCCTGGTATTTAGCCAAAAGAGTCGAAAACTTACGTCCACACAAAAAGCTGCACACAAGTGTTACTGCAGCTTTATTCATAATTTCCAAAACTTCCAAGCAACCAACATGTCCTTCAGGAGGTGGTGGATAGATAAACTACAGTGCGTCCATTACCGACCGCTAAATTATTACCGAGTACTAAAAAGGGATGAGTTACCAAGCCATGAAAAAACAAGGAGGAAACTTAAATGCATATTACTCATGGAAGAAGGCAATCTGAAGGGGAGGAGGGATGAAAGGTGGAGCCCAGAAAAATTTCAGGGCAATGAAACCACTCTGTATGATCCTGTAATGGTGGATATATGTCACCACACGTTTGTCCAAACCCATAGACCGTACAACACTGAAAGTGAGCCCTAGTGTCAACTATGGGCTTTGGGTGTTTATGATGTGTCAATGTAGTTGTATCCATTGTAACAAATGGACCCCACTGGGGAAGAGTGCTGGTCATAGCTGAGTCTGTACATGAGTAGGGACTGGGAAAACAAGAGAAATCACTGTATCTTCTGTTCAGTTTTGCTGTGAACCTAAAATTGCCCTAAAAAATAAAGCTTATTAAAAAGAAAAAAACTAAGGGAACTGAAATATTTATCTATAAAATATCTGAGGGAAGAGCACACCAAAATCCCAAGGCCAGAAAAAGCTGGCACGGTTAGAGAATTTTCCTGTGGCTTTAGCATAGTGACAAAGGGGAGAATAGTAAGACATAAGGCCCCAGAGATGGGGACAGGGGGTAATCACAGAGACCCTTACAAGTACTTAGTATACTGTGAGTGGGATGGGAAGCCTTTGGAGAGTTTTGAATGCAGTAAATCTAATTTATATTTTCACAGGTTCACCCCTGTGATCAACACTGATGTGTTGAGAAAGAAGAACACAAGAGAGGCAAGATCAGAGGCGGCCAGGCTGATGAGGAAGCCACTGTAATAACCATCTACTGAGGTTTACTTTACTCACCAGAGACATGCAGCTTGCTTCAACACCAGTAGGCTAGTTTGGGCAGTACACGCATGATGCTACAGTTAACCCCTCACGTAACGCTCAAAGTGGGGACCAAAATACCAATGGCACAAAACACGTGCTCTTGTCATTGCAAAGTTAATGAAAACATCAAAACGTACAAAAAGTACTGAAGCTTATGTGCAAGATTATCTCCACCCAGAATTCAACAAGTACAAGGCACAGGCTCCTTCAGCCTCTGTCGGTCTCCTGCCGAAGGGGAAACTGCAACTCACTCCCCATCCCCCCACCCTGTCACCACCTTCTAACCCTACGAAGCTGAGTGGAGGACTGAAGCCAAAATGCCAATCATACTAGAGCCAAATTTCATTTTCATGGGACATTACTGTGCAGTATTATTGCTTTTTTATCTTTCCTGAGCAACAAATTCAATTTTTTTTTCTAGCATAGCAGGAATGCTCTCAGTGCAAATTGATCTGTACGTATAAAGTATTATCTTATGCTCCAAAACAATGCCTCAAACAAATTTGAACGCATCGATTGCTTTTGTAATTTTTTTCTTGCTTTTGTAATTTTTAATAGTCACAAAGCAAGAATTGTTCTATGTCCTTTAGAAACTCCTAACTACAACAAAGACTTTATCAAGGGCAATATCCACTCTCTCTTTTTTTAAAGATTTTATTTATTTCTTTATTTGTCAGAGAGAGAGAAAGAAAGAGTCAGTGAGCACAAGCAGCGGGAAAAGCAGGTAGGGGGAAAAGCAGGCTGCTACCGAGCAAGGAGCCTGATGTGGGACTCAGTCCCAAGGCCCTGGGATCCCAACCTGAGCCAAAGGCAGACACTTAACCAACTGAGCCATCCAGGTGCCCCAAGAAAACTATCTCTTGGTAACTTCATCAACCAGCTGAATTATAAACTGACTCAAGTCATGAATGGCCGGAAGAACTAGATAAAGCTCCCAAAGAGGATTAGCTTCAATGATATTTTTTCCATTTTCAATGCACAAGATTTCACTTACATTTTTGTCTATTACATGAGACTTACTCTCCTAATATGAATCTTAGGGGAAGCAGATCATGTAACAAGGCTTCGCAGATGTCACGTGTTCAAGATACCCAAGCTTCACTACCCACTATACGTTATAGATGTTTTATTACACACTCTGATAATTATAAAAATAGAATATATCTCCACATATTGCTTAAGTATTATAGTAGTTTATCATTTTCTTTAGCTCACCTCTCTCATCTTTTAGAGTCTCATCCTTTAGAGTCCTATAGGATGCCCAGTTAAATCTGAATTTCAGATGAACAATGAATTTTCTAGTATAAGCATGCCCCAGATATTGTCTAAGGCATATTTATACTAAAAAAAAAAATCATTCTTAATCTGAAATTCAAATTTATCTAGACATCTGCAGTTTCATTGGCTAAATTTGGAAACACCACAATTGAGTGAGTTGCCGTCTCAATAACGTCATAGACTTTGATTCCAAACTTGGGTCTTAGCAGAAACAATGGACAACAAATGTCTTTTAAGTATCCTCCCTCCTCTTCCCTTTCACTGGAGGATACACGTCAATGGAATTTCCTCTAACTGTTTCTCATAGAAGGTTCATTTGGTTCTTTGAAGAATGAGAAGGACAAACGTGAGTTGAAAGACTTGAGCTTCAGGCCTCGTACTGCCACTAATTTATTGTGACACCTGTGAAGTCACCTCACTTTGTAATTTCTTATTTGCTTCCTATTTGCAGTAGATGCGTTGGACTTGATTATTTCTCTAGACTCTTCCATTTCAAACATTTTATGGATATGAAGTGCATCTGCCCCATTTAATAGGATGCAGAAAAAGTAGAGTTCCAACACTAATTACTATTTTACTACTGTAAAGGAACCAGTTTAGTACGGTAAACACAGTTTACTATTATAAACCCAAGAGTACCTGAGAAAGTATAAAGGCACTGACTACTCCAAAACAGATAATAGTCAACAATAAGAAAGGATATAGAGGATATCATATATATATTTCCCTCCCATTTACATATATTATAAATATAATTTATATATAGAAAGAGGGACTATCACATATGATATATATATATATATATATCTCACACCTAAACATATACTTTTATATATATGAATTATATTTATAATATATACATAAATGGGAGGGAGAGAGAAAAAGTTTTACACTTTTCAGATTATGTACATTCTTTATTTATATCGATAAAACACTAAATTTATCTTGTACTTGTTAGCAAAATAACTTATAATATATTCCACCAAATCTGAGATTAAAAGGTTATTTTCCTGATCATTACGAAAGGAGTAAGTATAGACAATAAAAAGGACAATCAAAAAGTGACATTAGCCACTTGAAAATTATAACACACTCTCTTAAATAACCTCTGGATAAAAAAAAAACAAGAACAAAGACAACTTAAAACTATCTACAAAGTATTTTTAAAAGAGAACAATTTAGACAATTATGGGAACACCTATAAATGTATTTATCAATAAAGACTGAAAACATTTAAGCTGAGTATTCAAGAAATTAGAAAATTAAGAACAAAAAAAAAGACATAAAGATAAAAAATGAATGAAAAATTTTGAACTAGAAGGGAATATAAATCGATTAAAAGAAAGTTCTTAATAAAAACTTGTATAAAGGCCAATCAATAGCAAACTTAATTAAGGAAAACAAAAGACAGCAAAACTCTACCAAGAGTGAAAAACATGTCATAATGAATGGATTAAAATATTAGAGCAAAATGACATCTGCAATTCTATAGCAATAATAATCAATACTTGAGTGCTTCATATGTGCCAGAATACTAGTCTAAGCTCTTAGCATATTATGCATTTAATTATCACCAAAATAAATACACTCTGACATTGATACTTAATCTGTTTTACACATTAAGAAATTATAATACAGAGAGGCACTCTGAGATCAGAAAAGTGACTCCCTCTAGGGGAGCTTTAGCTCCAGGGATGTGTTGAAAATAGGGAGCCAAGCCCATACCCAAGTCCACTGGACCCCTGCTTTCCAGCTTGTACTGCAGCCCCAGGGAGACTGGGACCACCAGTTGGTCACCTTCGGGGGGGTGCTTGGGCCAGAGCCCTGCAGCTATACCAGCCCCAGTGCGGGGAGGTCTGCAGGGGTTCAGCTCCCTACCAAGAGACCGAAACCAGATCTTCCTTCAGGGTGGTGGGTGAGCACTCAAGCTCCCTTCCCCCCGATGAAGCTAAGGGTGGTTGAAAGGAGGGGCTCTTAGCTGGAAGGTCTGGAGGGCATAAGAGTATATGCTCTGGTTTGACCTCCAGAGCTTCTCCGCTCCAGCAGTAGAACAACCATGGGAAGGGGGTCACAAACCCCATGGCAAAAGTGGTAAGGAACCGACGAGAGGGGGCCCCTTGCCTTCTGATGCCCCATGTGCTAGGTTCTATCCATTCCCTAATTTCTCCCTTGAAGTGTTTTCTGTCAAACAGTGACAAGGTTTCATGAACCCACTTCCTACCCATAGCCCCAACAGCAGTATCAACACCTCCCCAGTATGCACTTGAATAAATTAATTAATTAAACACTGCCTGACATTAAAAAAATAAACTGAAATATAGTTACATAATATATTTATATAACAAATTTGAACATCAAAAGGATAATTTCTTATTAAAGTGTAATTTTCCAGTATTGGATAAGAGGTAAAAATATTAATAGACCGATAACCACAGAAGAAATTGGAAAGGTAATTAAGTACAAATAATTTTTAAAAATACGAAATACTAGAGTTTGTCAAAACCATTAATCTGACTTATTTTTTTAAAGATTTATTTATTTGAGAGAGTAGAATGAGGGAGCATGGGGAGGGGCAGAGAGAGAAAGAGAAACCCTAGCAGAATCAGCACTGAGTGTGGAGCCCAAAGGTGAGGGGCTCCATCTCATGACCCTGAGATCATGACTTGGAACAGAAACCAGCGCTCAACCCACTGTGCCATCCAGGGGCCCCAGCAATGATCTAATTTTCAAAGAAAGGATAGTTTCTTCATTGTTTAAAATAGGGAAGATGGAAAGTTTCTTCCTTTTATGAAATAAGTCAGCTCTCAGTATCAAAACCCATTACTCAAGCACCAAAAAAAGAAAGAAAAGTAGAACAGTTTTTTGTTTTGTTTTATTTTGTTTTTAAGTAGGCTCCACACCCAGTGTGGAGCCCAACACCAGGCTTGAACTCACGACCCTGAGATCAAGACCTGAGCTGAGATCAAGAGTCTGAAGCTTAACTAGCTGACTGAGCCACCCAGGCACCCTGAAGAGTAGAAGAAGAGTTTTGAAAACAATTTTGAAAATTAAAAAAAAAAAAAGTTTGAGAACTTAACGCTTCTCAGTTTCAAAACTTACTGTAAAGTCACTCGAATAAACAGTCTGACTCCATTTTCTGATGCTTACTGATATCTTTAATGCTTCAGCCATCCTTCCGTTTTGCCTCACATCTGGGCCCAAGCTGGTAAGAAAGCCTGAGCTCTTTCCTTTGGCAGGAACCAGCAGGAGATTCAAATGAGCTGGTGTCTGCTAATCCCATCCCCTAACTGCAGTAAAACCCTCAAGCCAATCTTCTTTCCTTGCTCTCAAGTCATTTTTAGATCAGCCTAGCATACCTGTCCTGCTGTCCGCAGAAAGCCTCCTAATAGGGGTAATGAAATTTTTTCATGCCCTTTTTGGTGTGTGTCGGTGTGTCTGTGTCTGTGTGTGTTGTCTGTGTGTGTGTGTCTGTCTGTCTGTGTGTGAGGCATCATCCATCTTGACATGTGAACCAAATCTTGGGTATGGGTCCATGCTCTTTCTGTAGTGTGGTTAAAAATACCTCCAATCAAGACAGTGCAGTATTTCATAAGGACAACACACAGATCAATGGAACAGGCATTTATGATCCACTGAATTTTGACCAAAAAAGTCAAAGAAATTCAATGGTAAAAGGATAGTCTTTTCAAAAACTAGTATTGGGACAAGTGATTATCACATACAAAAACATGAATTTAGACCGTTACACTACACCATGAAAAATATTAAAAATAAGTTATAAACCTAAATGTAAGAACTAAAACTATAAAACTTTTTTTAAAAAATAAGAGGAGAAAATCTTCTTGATCATGAATTAGGCAAACAATTATAAGATACACCAAAAGTACAATGCAAAGTAAAAAGAAAACTAATAACTTGAATTTCATCATAATTTAAAAACGGTTGCACCTCAAAAGATACCGCTAAGAAGATAAAATTAGTACAGAATGGGTAAAAACATTCATAAATTATATGCCTGATAAAGTATTTGCAATCAGAATACAGGAAGACTGCTATAACTCAATAGTAAGAAGTCAAAGAAATCATTAAAAAATGTCCAAAACATTTAGATAGAAATGTAACCAAAGAGAATATACAAATGGTCAGTCAGCATGTGAAAAGAGGCTAAACATCATTAGTCATTAGAAAAGTGCAAATTGAAACCATGAGACACCACTTGATGCCCGTAAAATGGCTATAATAATGAAGAATACAGATGAAAGCTAGTGTTGGCCATGATGTTGACAAACTGGGACTCTCACATGTGGCTCACGGGGACATAAAGCAGTGTAGGTGCTTTGGAAAACACTACAGCAATTTCTTTATATGGCATGTGTATACCTACCATAGAATTAGCCATTTTACCAAGAAAAATGAAAACGTGTTCAAAAAAGAGTGTACGATAATATTCAGCATGATTTATAAAAGCCAAAAAGTAGAAAAAGTCCAAACATCCATCAACTGGTAGATAAACAAAACGTGACAAATCCATTGTTAAAAACAAGACAGACCCAAAATGGAGTTGCTTACACTAAGTCCCGTGTCACCAAACAGAGAATTAATTACAGTTTTGACTCTCCCAGAAATGGATTCTTAAACCAGTCAATCAAGAATCACCTGACCAGCATCAGTTAGGTAACCTGCCTGATACACCCCTGCCGTCATCTAAAGGAAAGTCACCTTGCAATAACCAACCCACTTTTTTGCCTACTGTGACCTCCTTGCTCCTGCCCCCTCCTACCTGTAGAAGTCGGTGTGTATAGTTCCTTGGCGTGCCCCTCTCCTAGACTGAATGTTGCCCTGTTCAAATTGATTTTTGCGCAAATAAACTCTTAAAATTTTGATATGCCTCGATTTATCTTTCAACAGTTCTCCTGTCAAAAGAGCAACCACAGGGAGAACCCCCTCCCCAGGGACCTCAGGAGCAGCGAGCAGCCAGGTGCAGGCGCCTACTGAGTCCCCTGGGCTTGCTGCTTTCTTGCTACCTTGGGAGGTGGCGGGTGAGTCCCTCTCGGATCCTAGTTCCATTTGGCATTATGAGCGCGCCTTTTTCTGGGCTGGGTCCGACTTAGAAACTGGACTGGATGTTGGTCGGACTGGGTCTGGGTGGCACTAGGTGCAGCTTAAGCTGAACTGAGTCCAGTGTGAGGCCTCAGATGAATAAAATTTTGTTTTAAAGCTGAAACAAGGCGGATTAACCTTACCAAAGGTAATCCTGAATTACACTGGCCACAGTGCAGAACTTTTTAACCTAGATAAGCTTCTCCATTTATGAGGTGCCCTACAGAAAAAAAAGTCTCACTGAAGTACTCATCATAAAGGGTAGTGGGAAAATGATTTTTCCTTCTCTACTGTTTCTGGGGACCAAGAGGAGACCGTGCTGGAACACCTCTCTCATTTTGTACAGCTCCTCAGAGCTCTTTTCTGTCTGCTAGATTGGATGCTGCCTGAATCGAATCAATATTTGCTCAAATAAACCTCTAAAATATTTAACATGCCTGTTTACCTTTGAACGCCATACAATGAACGCAATACAACTCATCAATGAAAAGGAGAAAACTACTGGTAGCAATGTCACAACACAGATGAATCTCAAAAACATTGAGGCCTGTCAAAGAAGCCACACACAAAAGACTTTATACTTTCATATTCTCATATTTATATGAGATGTCCAGAAAAAGGTGAATCTATAAACAAGGAAAACAGTGAGTGGTTACTTGGGATGGGGAAGGGGATGAAGATTGATTGCAAAAGGGCGTAAATGAGCTTCTAAGGGCAGTGGAGATGTTCGGCAATTGGATTACAGCAAAGGCTACACAACTCTGTACATTTGGCAAAATTCACTGGATTGTACTTTAAATAGTTGAATTTTATACTGTAAATTATATCTCAATATAGCTTTAAAAAACACTAGAGACCATTTTCACTAATGGATATATATTTAAAAATTCTAGAAAGAAAATAGAATCCAGCAGTGATAAAGTTGATACTAAATGACCAACACTCATTAGAGCAATAGAAAGATATTAAAAGACTAATACTGTATAATTATATAAATGTAGGCTGAAAATTGATAAAATTCATCAGTCATTCCAAACTTAAAGTAAAAATCTAAGTGATATTAGAATTCAAAAACTTAAGTATTATGTATAGACAGCTTGACAAAACCAACAGTAGTCAGCGTTCCGACTTATGGGGATAAAGCAAAGCTATTCCGTTAAAATTAGGAACAGAACAGCCATGGCTACAGTCATCACAATAATTCAACATTTATTAGAGACTCTAATTCAGTTGAACAAAAAATATTAGAATGTGAATATGTAAATGTTGGAAAATAGGGACAAAATGTCTTTTAGATATAACTGTGAATAAAGAAAACACAAAAAAATTCCAATGAAAACAGCATTAAAATTAATAAGAAGATATGGAAAAGCTGACTACAAAACAATTATAGAAAAATCCATTATTTCTCTCTGCTAGCAATAACCAGTAAAAAATGGAAATACAAAAAAAAACACTTATAATAGTGACAAAAATTATAAATTATATAAGCATAACTTTAACAAAAAGGCACATAATCTTTTTAACGCTTTACAACCTAAGAAGGCTATAAAATTATATTGAAAAACAAAAAACTTGAGAAATCTACTAATATCAGTTTTCCTGAAATTAATTTATAAATTTAATGTCATTTCAGAGTCAGTCCCATTTTTTTTCTTATTTTAAGCTGGATTAAAAGTTATTTTAAAGGCCATAGGAAAAAAGAAATGTCTGTGAATAGCTAAAAATTGTGGGGGTGGGGGAATAGTGTAGGGCCCCTTGCCTTACTCAATTTTAAAATAAACACGAATAGAATACTATACTTAAATCATTAGCAAAAGATACTGACACTTGTATAGACAGATCAATAAAACATGGTAGCATAAAAAATACAAAAATAAAAGAGACCTTATTATATGACAGATGTGGTATTTTATTTCAGGGGGACAGATGTAATCCATTTAATAAATAGTGGAGTAGAATCTTACTTCACACTATACACACAAAAAATTTCAGGATGATTGAATATTTTAAGGTTAAAAAGAAATACAAAACATATATATCAAGAAAACTGCAGAAACTATTCATACACCCTTGGTGTGGGAAACGAATTTTCTGAGAAAGGAAATTTTTAAACACTATGCCATGGATTACATAAAAGATTGTAATTTAAATTTTGACCAAGGATAAAAGACAAATAATAGACTGGGAGTAAAAATTCAACCCATATGGCAATCAAAGATTACCATCCCTAATATACAAAGAGTTTCCATAGATTAAGTAAGTATAATAAAAATAGAAAAGGTTACAAGTAGCTAATTTTTTAAAAAATGGAACTTCAAAATCCAGTGAACATGTGAAAACTTGTTCAGTATCACTAATAGAGAGATTAAATTACAATAAAGAAACCATTGTAATTCATCAGATGAGCAAAAACATAAAAAAATGATAATATTCACTGGTGGACAATAGAAGAAAAAAATGGCACTCTTAAACAGCTGATATGACTGAAAAGTTGCATAGTTTTTAGAAAGAACCTCACAGTATGTACTGAAATTTAAAAATATATTTAATATTAAATACTTGTTTATATTAATGTTTAATTTCCTGAATTTGATCTGCATACATGGTGACTAGTAAGTATTCTTAGGAGAGGCAGGAGGAAATATTTATGGGTGAAAGAGGTACATGCTCAAGTATTTTGGAGTCTACCACTCTCAAGTAGTTCAGAAAACTATCTAAGTACATATACACATATACATATACCAGAAGTTAGAAATCTAGGTAAAGGCTATATAATTCATTGTGCATATTTTGCATATTTTTGTGTTTCAAAATATTATCAAAACAGAAAGTTAGGGAAAAAAGTGAACAACCTATAATGCTTCATAGCATGGTAAGTGGGTATGTTATGGTTCCCCCAAGTAACAAGACTAATAGATATAATGAAAGAGAGAGAGAGATTTTAAGGAATTGGCTCATGCAATTGTAGGGGCTGGCCAATCTGAAATTCCTTAAGGAGGCTGGCAGCCTGGAAACTCAAGGAAGAGTTGATGTTGCCAATTTGAGTCTGAAATCTGCAGGCTAGAAATTCAGGCAGGGTTTCTACTTGCAGTCTGCAGGCAGAATTCTTTCTTCAGGAAATCTCAGTGTTTGCTCTTAAGCCTTTCAACTACTGAATGGGGCACACCCACATGATGGAAAGTATCTGCTTTATTCAAAGTTTACTCATTTAAATGTTAATCATATATTAAAAAGTACCTGCACAGCCACACCCTGTGTTTGACCAAACGAGTGGGCATCATACAAGCAGGCACATAACATTAGCCATCACAGAGGGCTAAAGGTACAGGATAGAATATATTTAAAAAAATTATTTTTAAAAAAGAAAGAAAATTATTGAGCTTTTAGTATAAATGCATGATATCTGTATTGTTAAAATCTTCTCACCTCTATATTACATACATTCATTTGTGCACACACACACACACACATGCACACCAAACAAGACAAAGATCAGTCTGCTTAGGCAACTGTGCCGGTTGCAGTTAAGTCTGCATTATCAGGGAGTGGGGGCAGCAATGTCCACAGAAGCATCCAATATCCAGTGTCATCCAGGACAATCTATCTTGACCAGGAGCTGGACCAGTCCAGCAAAGTGACAGTATCTTTCCTAACAAAGGCTGAACCTCCAAGTACATTTCTCCAGCTCTCCCAGAGATTCTGTGGACTACCGTGCTAAATATATATATATATATTTCAGTTCTTGAATCAGCAAAGTCATCTTCTGTTGCTTGCAGCTAAGAACACGGACCGATTCTGAATGTCATATCAGGAAAAAGGTGCTAGTATTTGACTTTGCCTAAGGGATGAAGATAGGGCTTATGGCAATGAGGATTCTACTATTATAAAATAGGAAGCTGGTAAACTTTGCTATGTGGTTGCAAAGTGCTTACAAGGATTCTAAAGTCAAGGAAAAACAGGATGACCTTGAGAATTCTGCACGAAGTGAGAGACTTCTTACCGTCTATAGCGATGCCTTTACTAAAGACACAAGCTTTGGCTGAAGGCGACCCCATTTGATAGCTGAGGGGGAGGAATCAGATTTAGCAGAATATAAACCTAGGACAGGGAAAAAGCCAAAGCTTCCAAGAACTTCCTATAGGCATATGGTAGGTTCTCTTCAAAAAGGGGTCAAGTCTGGTGGCAAAAATCAGATGGTGAAAAGATACGGGTTTAAATTTCTTTAACACTAAAGCTATTAAACTAAGGGACCTGTGGCCAGACATTCCAGCTTCCCGGAATCCAAGGGCTCTTTTCTGATCATTAGCCAGTGGTAGCATTTAAAATGAAATATATTAAATTTCATTGGGTCTGCATTGCCAGAGCAACCTCAAATCTGGACTGTTATAATCTGCAACTGTTCAAATCCAAAGCAATCCCCAGGCTCCTGAATTTGCTCCTAAGGAAGAGATTGGTAAAGTTATGCATCCCATTGAAAGTGCATTCCTAAAGCCAAATATATATATAGGCAGGGAAGTTTGCCTCAGAAAACAGCACCAAATGCTTGTAGATTGCTGACCAAAAGCGAAGAAAAACACTACACTCCTTGGGGAGAGCAACCTCACTTTTTTTATCCAGGAGGATGAGACATGTGTGTTTCCCCATCTTCCCTTTTACAAATAGAAATTTTTATTGTAGTTACTCTGGTTCATTTATCACTATGGTATACTGAGTGTGTTGAGATAAATGATAGATTTTTCTGTAGTCCCCCGGACTACGAAAAGTTTCTGGAAGACTTGATGGAGAGGATTGCCCATCACCTGAAGACCCTAGACTTCAAGTCCAATCAAGTAAATGGATGAGATTTGGAGCTACTTTCCCTTTTGTCAAGGGCATGAGGGACTTCCTGGGGGGTACAGCTATTTATTAAAGCCTATTGAAGACGACACATGAAAATAGGCATTGAGTAGGTAAGTAACTACATCTACTCTGTGTACAGAGTATCATGCCAGATTAAAAGAGGCAGAGATATGGAATATATAGGTATACACATATGCATATGCATTTTTGGAAAAGTCTAGAGAACAATGCAGAAGGGCACTTACCAGGCTGTAAATATTAGTTACCTCAACAGGATGAACATAGGGGCTGGGGTGAAGATGTTGCTTACTGTTTTTAGTACGTATTTTTGTTTGTTTGTTTTTACAATAGGCATATGATATGCTTATGATTTTAAATAATAAAGGAAATTATTAAAAGTCTTTAATCAGAAATAAAAGTTACAATTAAATGACGAATGAACTTCAAATACCCTGTCAGAACTGTGCAAGAGAAAATTAAGAAGGCATACTGGCATGCATGTTCTAAGCTCTCTCTACATATAATCGAAGTATGTGTTTTAAATAAAAAACAGAAACATGGCCAGCATACTGACAACCTTCAACAAATGTAGAATCAGCCTGCTACCAATTAAAATTAAAAATCTAGGGGCGCCTGGGTGGCACAGCGGTTGAGCATCTGCCTTCAGCTCAGGGCATGATCTCTGCGTTATGGGATCAAGCCCCACATCAGGCTCCTCCACTATGAGCCTGCTTCTTCCTCTCCCACTCCCCCTGCTTGTGTTCCCTCTCTCACTGGCTGTCTCTATCTCTGTCAAATAAACAAAAAAATCTTTAAAAAAAAACAAAATTAAAAATCTAGGGGCGCCTGGGTGGCACAGCGGTTAAGCGTCTGCCTTCGGCTCAGGGCGTGATCCCGGCGTTACCAGATTGAGCCCCACATCAGGCTCCTCCGCTATGAGCCTGCTTCTTCCTCTCCCACTCCCCCTGCTTGTGTTCCCTCTCTCGCTGTCTGTCTCTATCTCTGTCGAATAAATAAATAAAATCTTTAAAAAAAAAAAAATCTAAACTGCCACAAGTGACTTCCAAATCCTCTCAAGACTTTCCTTCTTCTTTCAAATTGTGCGCTCCATCTCCACATTTACCTTCTGGAGCTCCCCTTTTCGGCAAAAGCGTTAAGGAGCAACAGAAAACATTACTTTTGGTACTTTGGCCTAGCACAATAATTTCAAATAGATCTAATGTTGCTATAAGAGGAAGAAAGCCACTACTCTCTGCAATCTATTACCCAGCTTCAGAAACAGGAACAGCTACTTTACCTTCAAATCAAAGTAAAACCCCAAAGATGCAGGTCTCAGGTAATTCAGTTCTAGAAAACAACAACTTTCTCCTCGTCGGAGTGCTGACAACACTGGCTCCATCTTGGCCTTCCACCTTGTTCAGGCCCATGCAGTGACCTGGGTAGGGCTCCGTGTTTCAGGCCCCATGGAGGTTAATATATGCTGGGACTGGAGCACGGGATGGCTTGTTCTGAGCTTGCCTAAAGTGGTGTACAGAAGCCTCCACGTTAGATAACTACCCTTTGACCTCACCACAATGGCCCTCACTCAATAAAAGCTGCGTCCAGGCTTGGTGGAGAATAGGGGGGAGAATAGCTGTGCAGTGCCTCGATGGTTTGTTTGCCCCATCACCCTCCCATCACTAAGTTACCCTGAATAAAACTCTGTAACCGGGGTGGATGGGCTTGCATCGTTTCTAGGTCTCAAAGTGTCTTCCCAGTCTGGAGGATATTTTATTGACCCTCTTCTATCTTCTAAGACTTCTCCTTAAGGACCAAACAGGTCCCCTTTGCCTTCAGCTTCTGTTTTAATGGCTGAGATTTGTTTGATTCGATGATTAGTACAGTAGGAGAGAAAAACAAAGGCCCTCAGGTACGCAGGCCACGGCAATCCACGTATAGATGGTGATATCCGCAGCCAAGAATGTGGCTGGTTCTAAGTTGGTCTCAAAGTGCTTCCTTCTTCTTTCCAAATACTTCCATCGTAAAGCAATTCACTTCATATTGCAAATGAGAGCCATTTTGAGGTGCCAGGAAAGTGCTTCGTGTCTGTAAAGGAAAAGAGCTTTCTGCCTAAATGTGCCCTATTGCAACCCCGGGCAGGAAATGACCAGGTGACCATGACGGAAAGGTCATGGAGAAAGAAAACACCTCGCATGCAATCAGTCACCAATTACAGTTAAGCAGCAGGAGAATAGGTGTGAAATGAGTTTCTTTTGATTGGTGTTCTCTGCGTCTAAGTCAGTGAGACAGCACTGCTCTAAATGAATAAATAAAACCCCTGCTATGCCATTCTCTGGCAACAGTTCAGCTGCTCAGTGATAGGATCATTAGAGGATTCTCTTTTAGAGGTTTGTATTTTTTCCAGATGAGCCAAATTTCTTTCTCTGTGTTACGGATCAAAGTTGGGTTTTTATTCAATTCCATTGCCATCATTTCAGCATGCATAATAAAGCTTATTTCCCTAGATGGGACCTTTTTTCCAGCATCTGATGAACTCATCACTGGAGAAAATCTAAATTCATCTGCAGATTGCTGAAAGTACGAACCAGGACTTAACAACACATTTGCAAGTATATACGGCAACTAAAGTCGAGTTAGCTACCTTTAAAAAAAAAATTGTCTTGATGTATTGTACTAAGAGATAAGTTTGCCTTCTTTAAGTCTTGGATCCAGCCGAGCCAGTCTGATAACAAGAAGTAAGTTTCTATTTAATGAGACAATTTTTTGTAAAGCCTAACCCTTGATTAATAACAAGCCTCACCGAAAGGCTAGTCCAGGATCACCTGGAACACAGAGGAAGCTATTATCCAGGAGAAGAGAAATGCAGCCCTTCAACCAAACCTTTTTATAACCCTGCAATTGCAAGAAAGAGCCTTCTCATCCCTTTGCCCCAGGACTAGATCTATATCTGCAATAACAGTCCATCAGAGCCCTTCATGCACCAAAGTATGGACTACAGAGTCCCATGATTCCGGAAAAGATTTTGGCTGAGATACAGACCAGCTATTGTTTTAATAGATGTACACTTATTTCAGTATGTACTAAAAATACATATACTATTAAAAACAAATATAATTACTACGTGGCCACATGGATATTTTTGTTTAACATAGATATTTAGGGGCTCCTGGGTGGCTCAGTCAGTTAAACGTCTGCCCTCACCTCAGGTCATGATCCCAGGGTCCTGGGATGGAGCCCCAGGTAGGCCTCCATGCTCACTGGGGAGCCTGCTTCTCCCTCTCCCTCTGCCCCCCCCACTTGTACTCACGCTTCCTCTCTCTCTCTCAAATAAATAAATGAAATCTTTAAAAAAAGATAGATATTTAATTATGTAAAATAAGTGAGTCAACTTAAAGAAAAATATTAACAATCAGGTGGCCTTTAGATGTGGCATAAATGTAAAGGTTACAATCAAATGGCCAAGGCTGAGGGAATCATGACCAAAGTTGCACACACTCTGCACTGAGGCCACCAAACACCTCTGACCTTACAAAATCTCCAGTAATATTGATGCATCTTCTCTGACGTCTCATGCAACTGTTTCTCCTTATCTTGCCAACCTCATGCAGGTAGACCAGATCCCATAACTGATTCCATGACTGGCTGTGTGGTTTCTAGCAGTTATTTAATGCCTCTGCAGTTCAATTAGTTTATTAGGAAAATAAAAATAATTACAGAGAATACAAAATTATTCCAGAAAGTAGAAAAGCAGTTGCCTGGCCCTGGAGGGTAGGGGAAATACAGAGAGGTTGTAAAAAGGTTCAAAGTTTAAAATAATAATAATAATAATAGTAATAATTCCAATACCTACCTCATGGTCAAGGTGGTAAGGTGAAGATGTAACAGTGTAGGTAGAGTAAGTACTGTGCCTGTATATAATGGGCAATCAGGCAGTCATGCAGTGTGCCAGGGGATGAGGGTTTGTTGCAAAAGCCTTTATTCCATATGCTTAGGGTAACACATACATTTAGTCCACCTCTTTCCCATTCGTTCAAAGAATGATGACTGAGATTATCTTTTGATCTTCTGTCACAATCAAAAACTTACAAATGAATTAGTTCCACTTCTGAAAAGGTGGAGTAGATGTACTTTTTCATATTCCTTCCACTAGGTACAATAAAATCCCTGGAGATAGATATATATGTGTATATAGATAGATAGATCTATCTATAGATATAAATAAAATATAAGAAGACTCTGGAAGACAGAGAGAAAGCAGACTGGCTTGTGACCTCAAGATCTGGGGAACACCTTATGGTCCCCTGAGTTTTCTTTTGGTCTTATATATCCCAGACATACAGTTTAAGAAACTGACAAGGGGCAAATGCCAAAGGGCTTAGGAAAAAACAGTGGGGGCCCCCATCCCCTTGCCCCTAGGGCAAAGAGATTCTGTTCTGTCTAGCCAAAGGACCAAGAAAGAGGCAGCCTAATAAGACCTAAAACTTCTAGAAAATAACCGTTCCACTCCAGGTTTGTAAGGTGGACTTACAGGGTCCCTGCCAGACAGTATCAAGACCACTCCCCAGGCAGAATCACTGCAGGTCATTTAGGGCCTGGACTTCCACCCCACACCTGTCAGGAATGGGGTGGTGTCAGAGCAGTGGAGATAAAGGATTTTAACCAATCACCCAGTGATAATGAGGTGATCAAAATCAGAATCCCAGTGGGGTTTCTGTAGAATTTAGCACCTCGTTCTAAAATTCATATAGAAATAAAAGGACCTAGAATACCAAAACTACTTTAAAAAAAAAAGATCTAAGATAGAAAAGTTGGTGCAATAATTGACTACCTGATTTTAAGACTTATCATCAAGTTTTGGTAATGTTTTGTTTATGTTTTTGACAAAGTTTCAGAAGCTATTTAGTAGGGAAAATGTGTTCTTGGGTTAAGCAGTTATTTCTTAGATATAATTCCAAAGCATGATCCCTAAATGAAAAAATTAACCTCTCATAGTTGAACACTTGTACTCCTCAAAAATAACTTACTATGAGTCAGTTCAGATTAGTGAAAATATTTGAAAGTCATACATCTGATAAAAGGCATATCTAGAATATATAAAGAACTCTCACACTCAATAAAAAGAAAGCAAACAATCTAAAAAATGTGCACATGATATGAACAAATATTTCTTCTTAGAAGATGCACAAATGGCAGATAAGCATGTGAAAACCCCCTCAAAACTGCTAACCATTAGAAAATCGCAAATTTAAAACATGGTGAGATCTCACTACACCCTTATTAGAACAGCTAAATTTAAAGAGGAAAAAAAAAAAAAAAAGAAAAGACAAGACTAATCCTATAAAGTGTTGGCAAGGATGCGTAGGAACTAGAAGTCTCCTATCCCGCTAGTAGGAATGCAAAATAGTCCAACCACTTTGGAAAACAGTTCAACTTTTTTTTTT
>NC_048220.1:42806982-43040121 GCF_002007445.2 Ailuropoda melanoleuca
ACTACAAAGCTGTGATCACAAAGACAGCATGGTACTGTCACAAAAACAGACACATAGACCAATGGAACAGAGCAGAGAACCCAGAAATGGACCCTTGGATCTTTGGTCAACTAATCTTTGACAAAGTAGGAAAAAACATCCAGTGGAAAAAAGACAGTCTCTTCAATAAATGGTGCTGGGAAAATTGGACAGCTATACACAAAGGAATGAAACTTGTCCACTCTCTCACACCATACACAAAGATAAACTCCAAATGGATGAAAGACCTCAATGTGAGACAGGAATCCATCAAAATTCTAGAGGAGAACATAGGCAACAACCTCTACGACATCGGCCAGAGCAACCTTTTTCACGACACATCTCCAAAAGCAAAAGAACCAAAAGATAAAATGAACTTGTGGGACTTCATCAAGATGAAAAGCTTCTGCATAGCCAAGGAAACAGTCAAAAAAACTAAGAGGCAGCCTGTGGAATGGGAGAAGATATTTGCAAATGACACTACAGATAAAAGATTAGTATCCAAGATCTACAAAGAACTTCTCAAACTCAATACATGGGAAAGATATAATCAAATCAAAAAATGGGCAGAAGATATGAACAGACATTTTTCAAATGAAGACGTACAAATGGCTAACAGACACATGAAAAAATGTTCAAAATCATTAGCCATCAGGGAAATTCAAATCAAAACCACATTGAGATACCACCTTACGCCAGTTAGAATGGCAAAAATGGACAAGGCAGGAAACGACAAATGTTGGAGAGGATTTGGAGCAAGAGGAACCCTCTTACATTGTTGGTGGGAATGCAAGTTGGTCCAGCCACTTTGGAAAACAGTGTGGAGGTCCCTTAAAAAGTTAAAAATTGAGCTACCCTATGATCCAGCAATTGCACTACTGGGTATTTACCCCAAAGATACAGACGTAGTGAAGAGAAGGGCCATATGCACCCCAATGTTCATAGCAGCATTGTCCACAATAGCTAAACTGTGGAAGGAGCCGAGATGCCCTTCAACAGACGAATGGATAAAGAAGATGTGGTCCATATATACAATGGAATATTACTCAGCCATCAAAAAGAAGGATTTCACAAATTTGCAGCAACATGGACGGGACTGGAGGAGATAATGCTAACAGAAGTAAGTCAAGCAGAGACAGACAATTATCATATGATTTCACTCATTTATGGAACATAAGAAATAGGAAGATCGGTAGGAGAAGAAAGGGAGAAGGAAGGGAGGTAAACAGAAGGTGGAATGAACCATGAGAGACTATGGACTCTGGGAAACAAACTGAGGGCTTCAGAGGGGATGGGGGTGAAGGATTGGGATAGGACGGTGATGGGTATTAAGGAGGGCACATATTGCATGGTTCACTGGGTGTTATACACAAAAAATGAATCATGGAACTTTACATCAAAAACTAGGGATGTACTGTATGGTGACTAACATAACATAATAAAAAATTATTATTAAAAAAAAGAACAGTTACCTCAAGTCAAGCATATGTAAGCATATTTCTATTCAACAAACTATTTTCTTCAATTGAAAAACCATTTCCCTAGAGTTGGAGGTTAGGGTCTAAATTTATAGGAATGCTTCTGTGGCAAACTGACCACTATGGTAACCAAACCGACGGAATAAATAGCTCTTATAACCCAGTTGTGAGAATTCTATTCAATGTATCAGCAAATCTTTCTGCCTCAATGGAAAGGCGTATTTGAGGGATGATGACAGATCATCAGCTAGTCTTACTGAGCCCTTCCTATGCGTCATTCTCTGCTGGAGTACTTGGGTGGAAAGCTGGGACTCACAAAATTGGAACTTTTCTAAGCAATTTTAAGGGAGCAAGTGTTTTAAAAGCTTTTTTCAATCATTCTTCCTACAAGGCTAATTCCTCTAACAAGTAAATGGAAAATACATCTCAATGAGGAGCATAGAACCAGGTTTTAAAGTGGGCTGCTTGGTTTCCACAACGCGCAGAGGAGTCAGAGGCAAGTACCTATAGAAGGAGTGTGAGCGCTAGAAGACAAGGACCGTGATGGAGATGGTCAGCTAGTGAGAAAACAAAAACTCGAGAGCTTAAGGAAGAGAATTGAAAAGTTAATCCAAAAAAAAGTTAATCTAGGGCTGAAGGAAAATATGAAAATGCAATATTTTCAGGAATTCCATGCCTTTTATCCATACAATTCACAAGGGGAGAAATTTACAAAACATTTTTCATCCCCAAGCAACAAAGATTCCTTCCATATAAGAAACATCCCAGGTCCCAAGGTCAAGCTCCCATTTATTGTTCTCATCACAGCAGCCTCCGTAACAAATCTCTGCATCAACACTATTATTCCATTTCCTTGTAACTTTCTTCTCTCTCATCCCCAAATGTTTCTGATTGTTTAAGGAAACAATAATTATTTCATCATATGCATGTTTCTTCTACCTTACTTCCCCTGTAACAAATATTAAGGCAATGAATGCTTTTCAGTCATGAAATCTACTCCAGTGTTAGCACTATCATTACTTCCATATTTATTTTGTTTCTTTTCTCAACTCCCTGGAAGACACCACATTTTAAAAATTTTATTAAAGTGTCCTACAGTGAATATTAAGAGAAAAGGAACCACATTTAAATGGGAATGGTATATTTCTGGGCTTGTGACCTATAATGATAGATGTAACAAAAGCAGCTGATATTAGATAAACATTATAATTCTTAAATGGTTACAATTATAAATGTTCCAGACGTAGATTTAAGGAATTGCTACCGGGATCCATGGCTTTAAAATGTTGTCTGATAAATTACAAGGCAAAAATTAAATGACTTTACTCCTTGAGAATCACAGAGGCAATGCCTTGGGATTTAGATAGAAAGAAATTAATGGTGATCTTACAAAAAACAGGACTAGGCTATACAATCTAAAATAACTCATGATCTAGGCTAACTTAAAAGGTCCTGGGGAAAAATGCATTGGGCAAATGAGAATAAGTTCCATCCATTTATTTTTCTAACTCCCTCAGTCACTACAGATCGTGATATATCCCCTCTGCCAGAAGGGATGTATTGAAAATTACTGTTTAAAAGAGTGATCTAGGACAGTGGTTCTCAAAGTGTGGTCCCTGGAGAAGCGGCATCAGCATCACCCTGGCACTTCTTTAAAATACAGATTCTCAGACCCCACCCTACACTCACTGAATCCGAAATTCTGCAGATGGGGCCTAACAATTTGTGTTTTAATAAGCCCTCCAGGTAAGTCTGATGCTCTCTAAAGCTGAGAACCTCTTGTCTACAAAGAGCGAAAATATTTTTCTGTTCATGGTTGATTTCTTTTTTCCATGTTAGCCTAAAGTGGGAGCTATGGATGAAGTAGAAACTATATTTTGTAAATGCCTGTGCTTGCATACTGTGACCTTCTCCCTACATTGCCCAACTCGTTAGAGAAAACTGCAGTTGTTGGAACCATATTGTCCATGTGATCTTTGTTATTTTTCTCTCAAAATTTGAGGAAAATCTATCTTTTCCATCCCCACTAACATTGACTTTATTCAGGCCCTCTCCCATGAATTTTTACCCCCCACCCCCGCCATTGATCTAAGCCCCTCCCTCGTTGGTCCACCCCCACCCCCACCTCTGCTAATCAGAATTATATATTTAAAACATAAATTTGATCATTGCCCTGTTTCTTCCCTTCCACTGACTTCCTTTCCCTATGCTTCTGTCCACAGGACAACCAAAACTTCCTGGCATTGGAGGCCCTTCTTAACTACCTCAAGCCTTAATTTCAGGACTTCTGTCTCACCTCACCTTGTCAACTACCGTGTTTTTCAAGCATCACCAACATCTTTATTATTCCTGGAGTCTCCCAAAGTCTCTTAGGTGCCAAAGGTCTTGGCTACTCTCCCTGGCCTGGGCAACTACAGTAATAATATACACCTAGGGGTGGACTTGTGTCTCCTCAGTTTCTTTCCTCCTTGCAGTTCTCTTCCCTACCCATTCCCTCCCCTTCAGGAACTAGGGTTGTATCAGCTTATCTGGTATTCTAAATTGGACCAAAGCGATAAGCCACAGAAAACTTCTCTAATATACAAAACTTTGAGTAAGACCTTATGAGGGAAGAGCCTCTGCTGGTCGGCTGATCACCCAACAAGTGGAAATTTCAGATTCTTTAGGTGGAAAAGGTAGTAATAGCATTTTACTAGTGAGGAATATTTGAGCCTCCGAGCATAATCTTTTAGGTAAGATCACTCTGGTACAGTACAAATAGAATATAGTACCCCTTCAGACAGGCGCATTTATCATATACCCTGAATTATCTAGGTGAATTCTAATTTTAGAAACTCTTTTCCACAGTCTCTCTAAATTACCAAGTTTAACTTTTTGCCATGTAATTATATCTTAGATCTTATATCACCTGAAAAGGCATCAAAGTCCTTTGAGCTATTGCATCTTAGTTTTTCATTTGGAAAACTTTTGCCTAACACATAAATAATTCTCACCATCTCTGAGATCCACATAATGTCAGAATCAGAGAAGCATTTGAGACATCTTCATTTCTCCAATGAGAACAACCTCTCTATAACCTTTTGTAGGTCAGTCACAATTTGGGCAGAGTATCTCTTACAAGTGTCTGACCAATACTGAATACGCTAGAAAAATGGCTTTTTAATTTGCAACTTGAAAGAAACTGGCACTAAACTCAATGGCTAGTGTCACTTTCCTCCATTCTGTCTCATACAGAGATGTAAGTTGGCAAAGGTTGGATTTCCTGCTGCAAGTGTTTAAACTCTTCAATTTTTCAGTGATTTTATTGGCAGGATCTAATGCCGATTTCACTCTAATGTAATGACGTGGGTGCCTGAAAACCACAAGATCCACCAGGACTGAACTCATGTTGTGTCTGCACACCAAGTTCCTTTCTGACCTAGACAATTATTGTTGATATCCATCAAACCAATGGTAAGGGCTCTTGGTTCCGTGGCCATTTTTTGTTGTTGCTTTTGAGTCTGACAAAATTGTTTATTCTTATTTTTGAGTAATTGACCTTTTCCTTTAACATAAACGGAGGTCTTCTAAGAGGAAAATGAATAAAGTGAGAGAGAGGGTCTTGATAAGAAATCATGAGAGATCCATTCACAATATTTCTAAAACCATTTGAATCCAAACTGTGATCAATATCACAGTTTCTTGGCATGTGTTACAGGTATTTTCTTTAATCAGTATTGAAAGCAATAAACAATGTGTAGTCTGGATTCTACGAATGAAGTATTTTCACTCAGAAAAAAAAATCATGATATCAAAAACTTAAAAACATCACTCTGTCTGAAATCTACTACATAAAGTGAAGAACTATATCAAATCTAGTTTTACAATTTATACAGTTTTCTCACTAATGAAAACCTCCTTTATTTATTTATTTATTTACCATTCTGTTTTCCAGATTACATCAGAATATTTTGACTATGGATAGGGTTCAAAAAGAAATAGAGCTATAACGCTTCTGTAATGTGCCTACAATGACAATGGTTGTGTCCTGTCAGGAACGTAGCTGTCCAACAAAGTGATGGGGAGGATGCTGCAAGAAGAGGAGGTGGCCTTAAAGCATATGAAGGTAATGCTTACAGAGCTTACAAATCAGTAACGCTTATGACATTCATGCACACAATACCAAGACACCAAACAGTGTCCTGATCAAAGAGAAAATTCCAGCAGGCAGAAAACAACTTTAAAATAACCCAATATTTTACTTGTAATTTTTTTTTGAAGATTTTATTTATTTATTCGACAGAGATAGAGACAGCCAGCGAGAGAGGGAACACAAGCAGGGGGAGTGGGAGAGGAAGAAGCAGGCTCCTAGCGGAGGAGCCTGATGTAGGGCTCAATCCCATAATGCCGGGATCACGCCCCAAGCCGAAGGCAGATGCTCAACCGCTGTGCCACCCAGGCGCCCCTACTTGTAATTTCTTTAAAAATTCATAGATCTACAGTGATCAGACCCTGCTTTTAAAACCCTTTCTTCCTTCCCTTACCCACCCAGGTCTGACAAACACCTTAGCTTTCCCCTCAGCCTACTCTCCTGCTCTCCTCCAAACTAATTTTGCAAGTTCATCCTACATGATCCTTCTCCTTCACTGTTTTTCTCCTGATTCTGTATCAACAAAAACTCAGAACATCTCATCTGTCAAGGCAAGACTCTCCTTGAATGTAGGAGGAAAAAGTGCAAATAGTCTATTATGGTCTGATGTGCCCATACTGCCTCCCCACTTTCCCCAAATGCATTATGCTGAAATCTTGACTCCATCGTGATGGTATTGGGAGGTAGAGCCTTTGGGAGGTAATTAAGTCAGGGTGCAGAGCCCTCACAATGGGAATTGGTGCTGTAGAAAGGAGATCTTGGAGCTCTAGCTCTTTCCTTCCTTGAGGTGAGGGCAGAGAGAAGGCTATCTATGAATCAGAAAGCAAGCCTCCACCACACACAGAATCTGTCGGTGCTTTGGTCTTGGACTTCCCAGCCTCCAGAACAATGAAACAAAAATTTCTGTTGTTTATGAGCCACCCAGGCTACAATATTTTATTATAGCACACCAAATGAGCTACAATGCTTGCCAAGCCAGAATCCTCCTTAGAGGTTAGGGGATTCATCTGTTACTTATTTCCCTCACCTATTGATCTAAGAAATTATCCCAGATATCAACATCCCAGTATCAACACCTAATTTGTCACTCCAGCTTAATTTCATCTGAGACAGAGGGAGTTTACAAAGTTACCTAAATGAAGCTAAATTTTACCCACTTGTAAGTTAAGAATATGTAAGTTAAACCATTTTTAAGAAAATGGGAGGAAAGAATTTTCCAACTTAGACAATTAGAAATGTGTTTCAGTTACAAAATGTTGGGAATTATTATGGTAGATGCTTCTCCTTTACCCTTAAAGTCTTGCACTTGATAGTTTCTTTGTATCATGATTAAACTTTCGAGTTTCCCAAGTTTTTCAAGTCAAGCAATTCTCTTTAAAAACAAAACAAAACAAAAAACCCTCAAAAAACAATGCTTTAAATGTATAATATTTAATGAACTTGGAATTGTTTCTAGCTCTCTAGTTGCCCTTCCATGGTGCTTGGCTATTTAAAGAGATTTACAGGAACATAAGACATAAACTGCCAGTATGCATTCTTAGAACATCTTTACCATAGGAAGTAGACGATTATCCAGCAAATCCATTAGTGACACATCAACTGAAAAATGATGAGGAATGATCAGAACATGATGTTATTAAACACATTCTGTTGTACTCTGATTCTTCAGAGAACACATCCATACTCTAAATCCTACTACCCTACCCAGATGTGTATACCACCCAGTCCCTCCCAGGTGCAAAATGAGTCACTGATTTTCACTTGTCCAAAACTGAATATATTCCAGATAAAAGGAAAATCTCTAGGCTAAAAAGGGTTCTAATAAAAACAAAACAAAACAAAACAAAACAAAACAAAACATGCAGTCATAAGGGAATCCACTTCAATTCTCTTCAGAAGAAAAGATTCAGCTGTTAATGACTAATGCAACTTCTTTTTCAATGTAGAAAAGAGGAGATGTTGATATCACATCTTGATGAATTTCCTAGGGCTCTTTCCCTCCTTCCTTTTTCTATAACCTACTCCACGTTCCCCTCTTCATATTGATAAGTCACATTGTTTCTAAAATAAAATCAGATGAAATGTTTATGTCGATTTTGTGAGTGTAGAAGTGAGATAATGCTGCCCTTTAAAAAAAGGTAGTGAAATGCTGTATTGCCATTCATTCCAGGTTCTGTGTTGGCCACTGAGGATGCTTGATAAAGAAAGTAGTCAAGATTTCCAAAATTAATAGCATCTACAGTGTAATGGAGGAACTAAGTCAGGAGTTGACAAACTATGGCCCATGGGTTAAACCTGACCCACCGTCACTTTTTGTAAATAAAGTTTTACTGGAACACAGCTCTGCCCATTTACTAGAATAACTGAATTAAGCACTCCCAGGGAGGAGCATACAACTCAAAATGCCAAAAATACCTATTCCCTGGCCCTTAAGTGAAAAAGTTTGCCAACCTTTGAGCTATACAATAAAGAAAAAAACAATAAACATATAATTACAAATAGCATTATGAAGGAAACAGAATGTTGTGATGGAAGAAAATGGGGTGGGGGAATAAGGCTGCTTGGATGTAATGATCTTTCTCCAGTGGTGACACTTGAGCTTGGGGGATTAAATGGTGAAAGGAGTCAACAGGCTGAAACACAAAAGAAAGAAGACCAAGCAGGGAGAGCACTATTTAGGAAGGAAAGTAACATTGTGCTCAGGAACAGATCACCTGGGTTAAAATCCTGTATCCAACAGTTCCTACCTTGTCTCTGTGCCTTGGCTTCCTCATTTATCCAATGGACCTACTAACAGTCTGTATTTCATTGTAAGTACTAAATGTATTAATATATGTACGATGCTGAGGACAGTGATGGGTACACAGTAAGCATTCAAAAATAGGGGCTCCTGGGTGGCACAGTCGGTTAAGCGTCTGACTCTTGGTTTTGGCTCAGGTCATGATCTCAGGGTTGTGAGGTTAACCCCCACGTTGGGCTCTGCACTCAGTGGGGAGTCTGATTTTCCCTCTCTCTCTGCCCCTCCCCTGCTCTCTCTCTCTCTAAAACAAATAAATAAATCTTTAAATATATGTTATTGCTATTCTTACTTACGTTGATCTTCCTACTGTCATAATTCATAATCAAAAGCATACAGTTTTATACCAAGTCCTCATGTGGCTCTTCGTGATCTAGAAACGTAAAAGAAAATTTCCTTATCCCACCGCAATATGCAGTAGTGGAAAGGGGACAGGAAAACCTCAACAGGCATTTCCATCTAGAAGCAGAGAGAAGGGGAAACACACAGGAAATATTTGTCTTTGAAAGCCCAAACTTCCACTGGGCAGTTATTTTTGAGAACTCCTCGTCCTAGAGTTGAGGAGTGTTGAGAGTTGAGAGTGACAGGGTTTATGGTTCTCTGTGGCCCGTGACTCCACTCTTGGGGCGGGGGGGTTCTCCTCCTTTGTCCTCCTTGGTTGTAGCTGAAATAAACACTGGATAATATGTCTCTTGGGAGACAACAGCTTTGCTAGACTTCCTGCCTGTAGATGGTTGATGGCTTTTAGTCCATATTGGTGACTTTTTTGACATTAAATATTTAAGCACTTCTTATCAATTTGATTCTAGTCAGATCCATGTACCACTAGCCACACCTACAGTTCAGACATGCTTCTTTTTTTTTTTAAAGATTTTATTTATTTATTTGACAGAGATAGAGACAGCCAGCGAGAGAGGGAACACAAGCAGGGAGAGTGGGAGAGGAAGGAGCAGGCTCACAGCAGAGGAGCCTGATGTGGGGCTCGATCCCATAACTCCGGTATCACGCCCTGAGCCGAAGGCAGATGCTTAACCGCTGTGCCACCCAGGTGCCCCCAGACATGCTTCTTAATTGTGCTAGCTTATTTTCTCTTCCCCTTGCTTTGTTCCTTCTTTCTCTAATTAATTGGCAGAGACATGGGTCAATTCAACTTCAGAGAGAGCCATACCTTTCATGTCTCTTACTTGAGCAATTTTGTCTTTTTGAAAGGAATTTTTAGGTCATACACCCTTAACTGAACCTTTGTTCTAAAACATCTTAAGCCACTCAGAGGTTTAAACAATGGTTGTGACAGCTAAACCTTTGATTTAATTCTTGCCTAAGGCCCTTTCAGTCAGTCTTTGTTGTTCAAAGTCCTTTTCATTTGTGTGTTTTATTGGTTGGGGTTATGAAAAACTTCAGGGTCTATATCTGAAAGTCCCTGAATTTCTTTACTTGTATTTCCTTTTTAACTCGTGAAAGAAAGAAAGAAAGAAAGAAAGAAAGAAAGAAAGAAAGAAAGAAAGAAAGAAAGAAGAAAATCTAATCTTTTTAAAGCTCATAGGTTTCTTGCAGTACCCTGTTAAATGCAGCCAACGGCAACCGAACTACGATGTTCTATTTTCAGACTCTTCTCCTAGAACTCTAAAGTCATTGGATATATGATCCGCCTCTGAATTATCACAGGCAAGAGTTTTACCCAAAAGCAACTAATGAAGCATCAAACTTTACATCGGAATCTGGGGATGTACTGTATGGTGATTAACATAATGTAATAAAATAAAATTAAAAAAAAAAGAGTTTTACCAAACGTTTTGCACCCATAACTTACCCTTCCAGCCTCTATTAACAATTTCTCCATTACCCTATCCTTAAGTCAATGCCATGAAGTTTGACCTCCTCTTTTGACACTTCATGACTAATACCAATTACAGTATGAAGTAGGCTAGGTTATGCTATAACAGCCAATAACCAAAAGAATCCTAGAGGCTTATTACAAGCAAGTTTCCCGGAGGATCACAGTTTATATCCAATAAGGTAATGGCAGGATACCACTGTTCCTGTTAACATTCAGGGACTCAGAACTGATGGAGCGTCCATTCCAATGCTTACCTCCACGATCACTGTCCTTTCAGAAAGACAGTGTCACAAATCAGATTTAGGCTCTTAAAGCTTCCACCTGAAAGTGACACATGACATTTCTGCTCACATTTCATTGGCCAAAACAAACTGCATGGCTGGCTACACCTCTTGTTAAAGGAGGTAAAGAAGGGAGATCCCACTATGTTGCAAAAAAGTTGACAACCCCAAATATTTGTAAACATGACTAATGACCAGTCTCACAACCTCCCTTATTATAGACAAACTAGCATCATTACTAACATGCCAGTGTGCAGCATGCGCTCAACAAATGTTGAATAAATTAGTGAAATAGGATTCGATAAAAGGCTGATAATTCAATATATACAAGAATTACAGGGATAAAAAAAATGTTCACTTAGTGAACTATATTTACTATTTGCAAAGCTTCATACTGGTCACTAGAAGTTGTACTCTGACTTCAAGTTGCTAACACTACATGTAAATGCACGTACAGAGAGTAGATGTAAATAAAACAAAAAATATTTGTTGCAACCACATTTTTCCAAATAGTAAACTAAGTTTTAAACATAAAACCCATTCACTTTAACTATTATTTTACAAGGATTTTCAATTTTGTTTCAGTCAAACTTCTTGCCTTTTATAATCAATGTTCCTTAATCTTTCTATGTAACTTTCAAGGATTTGCAGTCATTATTCTAACTGGAAACATTTGCTGCACCATATAGAAAATGTAGGAGACTGGGATGAATATAAATTGATTTCCTATGATCTGAAACTTGTGTCTTAAAAAAAATCCTTCATTCTTATAGCATTTAGTACATAGCGGTAAATCAGTTTAGTACATAGTAGTAAATATAAACTTATTTCTGTATAAAGGATGAGAGTCATTTTGATTCATTCATTTGGCTATTTAGTATACCATTTTAGAGTATTAATTATTCTAAAATGATGCATTAAATATATATGCATTATAAGTTTTTGTAATACATAGAATTGCTGGAGAGCTTTTGAAGCGATCAAAATGACCCAAGCCCCCCAGACTCTAAGGAAGTGTTCTTAAATACCCACCTCTCTTTAAACGTAAGCTCTTCGAGGGCAGGAACTGTATTCTATACACTTCACTTACTTTGTTTTTGCAAATAGTGCTTATTGTATGTTTTCTACTTTTCATCGTAAAAGGTTTGGAAAATTTGAAAGGATACAAAGTTTTATATCACATCTGCACGACAGTTATTTTGACTCTTCCAGAGTGGCTGGCATATAGTCTTGCACAGAACAGGTATTTAACAAATGTTTGCTAGGCTTAATTCAAAGAAAGGTTTAGAAAGATGGAAGTACAGTTAGCTGGGAAGAGTAAGAAGTGAGGCATAGTCTGATGACCATAAGTATGTTTTATAAAATGACTGACAATTTGAGATGAAGGGCTCGGGTTTCATTTTTTCCAACTACCCATCTCTTGCTTGAATTCCCCCCCTTCGAAATCTCCACCATTTAGGGTCCCTGTGATGGGAAACTCTTCCCCTCTGAGGCAAGAAGAGGCATCTCTAGAAGCAGATGAGAAAACAGAAAGCAAAATCCTGAGATTTTGAACCAGAGAGAAAAAGTTGCAGTACGGAAGTCATTAATTGACATAATCCAAAATCAGGAGTTAATATTTGTAAGTACAAATTTTGTGATTTGTTTTACCTATTTTTCCTTCTGTTTATTAAACAGAAAGAAATTAAAGCAGAGTATAGCTCAAATCAATATAATTGCTAGGTACACCAAAGAACACAAAAATAAATCACAGAAGCACATTCTCCTATCGTGAACTAAGGAAGAATGATTTTAGATTTGACATAATATATTTTGTTGTATAGTTAAGAAGTTGTTCCATGTGTAAAATGAATGTTTTCATGGGAAGCCAAACTCCTATTTCCTAACAATGTGGTTCTTATTTTTATAACTAATTAAACCACTATTCATAAGCAGAATTTTTGGTTTAATTTTCTAAAATAATACGTAACCTATGAGAGTAACACTTGCAAGGTAAAAAAACTTCCCCGATTTGAGTACTATCAAACATTTGAAAAAAAAATACAAAATCACTGTTCCACTCGTGTTTCTCTTCTCCCACTGCACTGACTTCCTTGTGATAGTAAGGAGAATAGAATTAATCTGTTAATGCTGTGCCAGATTGATCGAAACCTCTTCCAGATGCCGTTCTTCTCACCTAAAGTTAGGACCTGGTGTTGAATGAGGCAGAAACAGCACAAGAGAGCACTTCTCGCTGCAAGCCAGGATCCTCAAGCCAACTGCAAAATGGCCCCTAGATGGGCTCCCAATGGGAGACAAAAAGACACATTTCCTAAGCTTGACATCTGAATGGACCTCTCAGCCCAGCAATTTGCAAAGAGTTCGGCCTCTCACCCCCTCACAAATCAGTGGCATTGGCAAACTAGTGAGTCAGCAAGGCCACTACTGGTTACGTATATGAATAAATATTAACTTTCCAACATACACCAAGTTGAACTCCCCGACGTCTTCTCTGTGGCTTCCTTCACGGTGCTTCCCATCTCAGTTTTGCCCCCTGAGCACCTCAGACACAGGCCTGCACCCCTTTAGGAGCAACTCCACACTGTTCAGTAGGCAATGGGAAAAAGGAATGTCACAGTCGGAGAAGCAGCATCTAAAGACCAGGGCTAACATGTCTGTTCAGCCACTAACAAAAGGAAGACATGTTTTGTATGTCCACCTCATGCCATGAGACTCACGTATGTGTGACTGAATTCAATCTGCAAAACAAATGAAGCAGGTTTTATCAACTTTATTTTAACATGGAACTGTGGGTGGTAAAGAGGGATCAGGAATTAAAGTCAATTTGGTTTTGTTTTGTTTTACTGATTCCAGTTCTAGGGCTCTTGTTCCACGGCCTCCAGGTTATTAGAGGTACAGTGGACAGTCACAGGGAAATAAATGGATTCACCTTCTCAACAAGGAGGCAAGGTAGAAAAAAGAAGTTTCCTTTATATTGACAAAAAGTTGAAATCCATTAAAGACAATGATTAAGGCTTCATAGTACCTCACAGTCAACAAATTGACTGATGTTTTCCCATCTCTAAGAATTACTGCACTTTATGAAGATATCAGTTTTTGAGAAGGGGATAATAACCCTTATGCCCTTAATGATGATAATCAGAAATTCATATCCTCTTCCGCCTTAATTAGTTTTCCACAAACTGGCATTCCCACTTTCCTTCAAGTTCTTAGTTGGCTAATGGTACGTGCCAATGCCAGGGACGTCACTGCGTTTTCATAGACTACAGCCTAGCATGGCATTTAAAAATCAAGGTTTTTAATAACAACAGAATCAAGCAAGACAGTGAGGTATGTCGAGTGAATCTCCATCACCTGTACTAGATTAAAAATATTTTTTCTAGAGATAGTGCTCCGTAATTGAGAGCATATCCCTGTTTTCAGGTCAAGTTCCTAAAGATGTTAATCTGTAAAATATAAATTTCTTTGATTGGCTCCTCACAAAAATTCTACCTCTCTATCCACACACTGTGACTTAACGAGAGTTTCTTTATAGACTTTGGTTTTAACTGAGAGTATTTCCTGAAGCATGTACAAGAGCCAATTTTAAATGTCTGGTGCACTACGTATAGACATGGAGTGCACCACTCAGATCTTTCAAGAGAACCTTCTATGATGAGTACAGGTGGCAGACAGCCTCCAGCAGCCACAGATTTGGAACCACAACAGCATTCACACTATGGTCCCACTCCCTACAGGCTCCTCCTAGCCAATGACTAAGCCCAGGAGAACACTAGAGCTCCACCGTATCTGACCAACCCAAGACTAACAGGCAGTTTTTGCTCGGAGACTCCAGTGGCCACAAGTTCCTCAGAGATGTTTAGACTCAAGCCATTCCTACCCAATCCTCTTCCTTCCCTCCCTCCTTTAACTGGTGTGTCAGACTTCTACTGCGGTCTGCAGACTCTCAGGTGCCTCTTCCTTCTCTATCTTTCAGAGCTATTGCTCTCCATAAATCTGCCTAATATTGTTTATGTGTCTGTTTCATAGAGGACCCAAAGGTACAGTTTCAATTATTAATGATTTTTAAAATCCAAACTGTTAATGAGTTTAATCTTTCAATGTGTGGCACTTTAATTTTATAAGGTTCACCTCCAACTTGGACAGTATACCCAGATATCAAGATGATGTTAGAATTAGTATCTTCTTATCTAACTACCCTTTGGGAATATTAGTCCCCAAGTGAGACAAGATTAAAGCAAAGGTGCCTTTTAGTTAGAGCTCTTCCTTCCACTGGGAACTGGTATTTTGTTTTGTTTCCTAACGTCCTCTTTTGACATTTTTGCTTGAGTGTGCAGTTCATTAAGGTCTTTCTCTGAATGGCGCTGTTAGCACAGAAGGGTGTTAACTTGTAGTAATTAAGTCCTTGCTGTTATAAATGGGAGAATTAGGTTATAGAGGAACCAGTGGGAGATCAACCCCCAGAAAACTGAAGGACAGGCTTTCATGGCATGCTCATCTAGCCGTTTTATACCACTATCCAGGAAAAACTCTATTTTAAGGCATGAGCTTAAAATTATTACGCAACTGTCCTCCAAAGCCCTACCAGTATGACTTTCGAAACTCTTGAACATTTTGAAAAATATTTTCATTTGAGTAAGGGCTATTTTCTCTGTATTTTCCATTTATTCTTTGAATCCAAGATCTATAAATATAGGACATTCAAGGGGGGGGGGAACTTACTCTAACTGTAAGTACACAGAGACACACATACAATCAACCCCAGACAATCACTGGTCAACTTTGTATCATCATAGATTAGACTTTCCCTGTCTAGAACGCTACATAAATGAAATGACTCAGGATGCTATATGCTTGGCTTCTTTAGCTTGACATAATGGTTTTGAGATTCATCCATGTTGTAGAATGTATTAGCAGTTTGCCCCTTTTACTTGCAGAGTAGAATTCCATTCTGTGAATACGACAAATTATTTAGCCATTCACCATTTGATGAGTACGTGTTATATTTTTAGTTCTTATGAATAATGCTGCTATGAACATTTAGGCATAAGTCTTGTGTGAATTATGTTTTTATTTCTCTTCAGTAAATACCTAGAAGCAGAACTGCTGATGCATAGATTAAGTAGCTTCCTTGCTTAATTAGATAATCAAATATACCAAGTTATTTTCATGCGTCTCCTAGATCCTTCTAGATCCTTGCTAAAATTCTTCCTCCAAATGTTTCCAGAGAAGTTATTCTGCATTGTAGATATTTTGAGGTCTTAAACACCTGTGAATATATTTATTGTGCCATCATATTTTAATGACATCTTTTCTGGATATAAAATTCTAGATTCAAAGTTGCTTTTCTTCAACATTTAAAAATTTTTACTCTATAGTATCTTTTTTTAAAAGATTTTATTTACTTATTTTAGAGATGTGGGGGGAGACAGCATGGGGAGGAGGGGCAGAGGGAGAAGAGAATCCCAAGCAGACTCCACACTGAGTGCAGAGCCCAGTGCAGGGCTCAATCCCAGAATCCTGAGATCATGACCTGAGCTGAAACCAAGAGTTGGACACTTAACTTACTGATCCACCCAGGTGCCCCTACTCTATGGCATCTTATGTTCACTGTTGAGAAGTCAGATGACAACCTAATCTTATTATTTATAGGTGGCCTAAACTGTCCTTCTGGAAACTTATAACAAATTTTGTATTCTTAATTTTTAATATTTAAGTGAATAGTGTACTCAGGTGTGGATTTTTATTTATTTCCCCTGTTTTAAACTCTGTGAGATCTCTCAATCTCTCTTCCATTCTCTTACCATTTCTTTCATATATTCCATCTCTTAATTCCTCCCAGATGTTTTCTCAGACAGTTCCTAGGTATATTCATTCTACTATTTATTGTGTCTTAGATATTTTTATTTTTACCATTTTATTTGTCACCATTTATGTTTCCTCTTGGCTCTTCCTTACAAATGATTATTCCTGCTTCACTTTACCAATCCTCACTTCTTTATTTTCTGGAATATTGACTATGTTTATTATATAATCTTGATGTTATAAAAGTTACTTGATTATCAAATAACTTATTGCAGCTGTGTTGTTCAGACACCCTTTTTTGTTGTTGTTGTTGTTCCATATGTGTTCATTTTCCTGAGGGTATTAGCAGCTTTGGTTAATAATATCCAATCAAGAGGTGGGTCGAAGATGAGTCCCTTATCAAGTGCCATGCCTGGCAGTTTTTAGAGATGGAGCGTACTCCAGGACTCTCTGTTCATGCCTCATTTTGCCCTTCCAGTCACACCTGTTTTATATGAAACATCCTTATACGTCACCATGTCACTGTCTTTCCTAAGTATTTTTCATTTATGAAAAATATTTTTCATTATGATCACTCACCTCTCAGGGTATGAAGAGAGGGCTATCAGGGAGGGGGAAATTCTCAGGATCTGATCAATAGCCTGGTTATTTTCTCCTTACTCCAGCCAACATCTCCAACCCTTCCTTAATGTTCACAGTCCTTCTGATATCAAGCTGGTGTTGTTTTCCTGTCTTGCAGTGGTGCACTGGTGCAGGCAGGCATAACTCAAAGATTTCTCAAAAACATGTTCTATATCTCATGAACTTATTTGTAATGAATATAATAACTAATCTCTAGGACAGAAGGCATTCAAAGAGAAAATAAGACATTGGATCCCACATGACCCACTTCAATTCAAGGGAGAACTACAGACCTCTTCCCCTGTGTCTGTTGCCATCTACCTCTCTCCTTCTGAAATTCAGTGGCTAGTAGGAAGTGCCCAACTCTGGCAGTGGGGAAGAAACAAGTCTTCCAAGCAATGCTCAAGATGAAGGACATTTATTTTCCTACTTAGAAATAAGGCAGAGCTCCCCATATCTGCCTCCCAGGTGCAAGCAGTTCTACTTTTATTGCATTAAATACTTTTCTGGAAGCCTAGAAGAAGCCAGGTGAACTTGCCTCTTTCTCTCTCTAGTCCCGAAGATAGCGTGAACCTTTATTTTCTGTCCCACCATGAAGTTTGGTTCATTAATAGTGGTTCTGACACCCTTGCCTCCCAGAGGGTCTGTGAAGGTAGTTTTAGGGAGGCTGGGGTTGGAGGGTGTGATGGCCCAGCAGGCAGAGGGAGTTAATTTCTGTTTAGCCTGCAAATTCTCAGAGGGGTTGGCCACCACTTTCCCAGACCCTCTTGAATCAGGGACATAGGAAAGGAGCAGGTACCTTGGGTGTCAACCCCAAGGTCAGGGTCCAGGCAGGTATGCTTTTCTCGAGCCCCCACTAGAGATCCTTAGAACCAAAGGGACACACACAGAGGGCAAGTCTGACCTGGGGCCTGGAGACCAGCTCCCAGGACCCTGAGGTCTCCCCTTGAGGAGATACAAGTAAAAAAATGAGACTGGTAAGAAAAAAATGAATCCATTATTTCTACAAAAAGCCCTGCCCTCCCCAGGAATGCTAGTCTGCTGGGAACTACCGCCACCTTCACCCTTGTGAGGGGTTTTACAGGGGACACAGTGGTCAAGCCATCCCTTTGGAGGCTGGCAGGCTCAGAGCCACTGTGCTGGGCATGGAGCTCAGCTCTGGACTCCTGTTCGGGGTTGGCAGGTGCTGGGCCCATTGAGCTGGGTTGGGGGTTCCTCCTTGGGCTCGAACTTGGGGACAGGAGGTAAGGCAGGGTTGGCAATGCCCTCTCCAGCATGCAGGGACTGTCTTAGGTGGGGATCTCTGGCTTGGTGCTTCATTAACAGGGTCATGACCTCATCTACATAGCCAAGGATATGCAAGTCAGCATGGCATTGTACTTGCTGGGTAGAAGGTTGATGATGACCAGCCAGCCTCCCTGGCTCAAAGAGGGCACTTCAACCCCTGGAAGGATAGATGGAGGACACAGAGGCAGGTGCATGATGACAAAGAGCAAGCTCAGACCACTGCTGGTGTTTGCATAACTAAGAAGTGCATAACTAAGAAGTGGATAACTAAGATAACATACTCAGTGAAGAAGATTAGTGAGCAGGGCAGTGAGCCAAAAGGGACTTGTCTGGAGGCTTGGTACAAGAGACCTAATATTTTTGGCCTGGAAAGATCCAGCCACCAGGGCTGTGAGTGACTTTGGTATTATTCTCCTGGGAATACCAAGATGGGAGGGGGAATAGGGTGGATGCGATACTTCGGGGTTCTTACAGGATAGCTCAACCAAACAATGAAGACAGGTGTGATTTACTTGTCAAGAAGTCATTTTCTACAATACGGTTCTAAATCTGTTGTGAGTTCAAGCAACCATGGTTATTTCCCACTCTACCGCCGGGCTTCTGGATAGGCTCTAAGGCTTATGAAAGCATAATTCCCTTTCTCATACCGGTGAAAAAGCCTGGGTCCCTCATGCCAAAGCCATCTTGGACACCCTAATTATCTCACAACTAAAGAAATTGGTGCTCGTGTCCCAGTCACTTCCTCTACTTTCTGCCCTGGTGGCCTTAACCGTCCAGCTCAGAGCTACACTTTAATTTTCTTCCACATTTCCTATTGACATTAAGCACCAAATCAGCCTCGGGGTGGGGCATATCCTCTCTCCAATAAAGCACAGTGACAGCCCTCTGGCAACAGAAGCTTAGTGGAACTCAGTCCCAATGTTTCTGTGCTGCTATTGATCCCTACAAGAAGTCACTATGTCTAAATGACATATTCCTAGCACTCTCTGCCCATCCCATATGAACGATAGCCAAATATACCATGTCTCCACTGCCAAAGAAAAACTTGATGGGGAGGATCTAAAATGTTTCGAGAAACCCCCGTCCTGCTGGCCACAACAGCATTCTAATAATTTCACCACTAATTTGCTGTGTGATGAGGACCAGTATATCGAACCGATCTGGGCTTCAATTTCTTCATCAATGAAATGAGGATTTCTTCCAATTCTAGTAGTTCATGATTGAATCCCTCTTTTAAAAAACTTGTTTTCAAGGGATTTTTGTACCCACACCTTAATTCTCATTCTTTTTACCTGCCACATTACTAAGTTTTGCTCTTTTTTCTCTAACTTGATTCTAGTCTTTAATTTTTACACACTGCACAACATTTTCCATTAGTATGAGCACAAAAGGTTACCTTACACACAGATAGTGTAAACTGTGAACATTTAGAGAAGGTCTTTCTACTTCAGAATCTTTCTTTAACTTAATTATCACCAGAAAAACTAAAATCCCACCTTTGTTTTTGTATGCCTGGATTAGAGAGAGGGAAAGAGAAAAGTAGTTAAAGGCCTTGAGGTGCAAATTTTGTAAATTAAACCCCAGTATTTTATGCTCTCAACCCAAAATTTCCAAAAGATAAATGACCTGTTAGAAAATGCTTTGCAAATAGCATTTTTTTCCATGACCGAATATTTCTACCTCCCTGATCACAAACTGCTAGCATTCATTTATAGTGTCTGAGGCAGGGAGAACAATATGGAAAAGGGCCTGGAAATAAGAAGGAACACAATGTCATGAGGGAACTGAAATCATTTCAGTATGACCAGAGCACAGAGTACAAGGTAGGCTGTGCTAAGAGATGACGTCAGGGGTAACAAGCAAGGCCAGGTCGTGATGGACCTTAAAAACCATCACAGGAGGCCCGCGGGTGATGGAGAGCTACGGTATTTTAAGCCTGACAATATCATGATCATCTTGGAGTCTGGGGGCGATCACTCTGATGTGGGTATAGAGTCTGGATTAGAGAGGGGAATAACTGTTGGTCAGGGGAGCTGTGAGGAGTCAAGGGAGGGAGCCCAGGCAAGCAGCACTGGTGGGCTGGACTAAGTATTCTTAGGGAAGATGGGTAGAAGTGAGCCACTTGGAAAGAAACCAGCGGGACAAGCTGGGTTTTTTTCCTCAAACTTTTTTTTTTTTTTCTCATGGCGGGACAAGCTATATTTTGTGTAGGGAAAGGAAAAGAAAGGAAAAGTCAAGGAATTCACCGTGGCTTGAGTGAAGTCGCCCTGGCTTAGACAGCTGGGAGGATGATGGTGCTGTGTATTAAGTTAAGGCACACAAAAGAAAGGAATACTATGGATGGAAGTAAGTTGAGTCTGGGGAATTTTGAGCTTGAGATTTTGATATACCCTTTACGAACCACTACGAGGTCTCTGGCAAAGTGAGCACTAGTCTCGCTAACGGCGCTCTCTGTCATGGTCTTTCTTCCTGTAGTGCACACAAGCATGGTCGTGATCCAGCAACCTAAAACGCCTCCCCCAGCAGCTACCAGAAACCTGTGCTGTACGGAGACGTTGGCTGTTCACCACACCTTCACAGGGCACAACTACGAAGCATCACTCCCATGTGAGTCTTGTGGCCACAACCTACCGTTCTGTCTCAAAAACAAATTTTTCAATGGAATCTCCAACCCATGGAACTCTGTGGCCATATGACAGAATCTCGGTAGAGTGTTCTAGCCTTTGTTGCCTTCTTCTTTACATCTCTGTGGTGGAGGAAGTGAGACAAACCAGAACATCCCTAACAGGACCCTGGGAGGGAAGCCGATACACTGGGTTTGTTTTTTCACAGAATTGGGGTCTGGCTGGAGACAATTTGTGCAGCACAAACACAAAGCTGGTTTGGGACAGGAGTCTTTCATTCTATCAGGCCAGCTGTAGCCCAATAGGAAAATCGCCTGATTTCTTTAGGTCAGACCTCTCCAAGGCTGACACCCAGGCTCTCACTGGTAATATTGAAGACTTAGATGTGGAAAGGATATCAAAAAGATCCAAGAATGTACTGTGAGAGGGTGGCATTTATTGCTGCGTTATAAGTGAATAAGCAGTCACACTGTTACAAATGACAATACTCTCAGAAAGAATCAATTTGCCAGGCGTTATTCAGTATTTGGACATAAAATCATTAGTTCTTTTTCTTTTTTTTAAAGATTTTATTTATTTATTTGGCAGAGATAGCCAGCGAGAGAGGAAACATAAGCATGGGGAGTGGGAGAGGAAGAAGCAGGCTCCTAACAGAGGAGACTGATGTGGGGCTTGATCCCAGAACGCTGGGATCATGCCCTGAGCCGAAGGCAGTTTAATGACTGTGCCACCCAGGCGCCCCTAAAATCATTAGTTCTTAAAGCAATAAGGGACCTTGGAGATCATCTGGCCCAATTTCCCCAGTTAGCAAATGATGAAATCAAGGCCCCCAGAGGCTAAATGCTTTGCTGACTAGTGCGGGTGCTGCGCCCAGGAGCCAGGGCACCTCACTGCACACCTGCACCCTGACTGCTAACCATACAACGTCCCTATGGAACAGCTCGTGGGCTCATCTACAGAATCCATAACAGAACATAAAAAGCTGAGAGTACATCCATCTCATTCTGTTCTGTATATGTTCCAAGTAAGGCATTCATAACCATATGAAAACAAGAGGTTCCTACAACCATAAATTCATTGTCGGCTGGGCCCCATCATCACTATGAAGGGTCTAAAGTCACTTAATACCCAAACACAAACAAACAAAAATATTGTCAATCCACAGTCATGGTCTAGATTAGTGGTTCTCAACTGGGAGCAAATTTGCCCCCAGAGGAGGTATCCAGAGACATGTTTAGTTGTCACAACTTCAATGTTGCTATTGGCAACTAGTGGTTCCAAACATCTGACACACACAAGCAGTCCCCTACAAAGAGACATATCCAGACCAAAATATCAGTAGGGCTGAGGTGGAGAAACCCTGGTCTAGATTAATTATATAAGCAGCAACTCAAAAGTCTGCCTTCACTGGCTAGAGGAAATGGTGTTGGCTAAAAAGTATTTTAAAAATGAAGAGTGGTAGATAGCTATCTGGGAGCAGATCAAATGCATTCCTTGGGGGAATGGGATAGATCGGTGATGGGTAGTAAGGAGGGCACATATTGCATGGTGCACTGGGTGTTATACGCAACTAATGAATCATCGAACTTTACATCGGAAACCGGGGATGTACTGTATGGTGACTAACATAATATAATTTAAAAAAATTTAAAAAATGCATTCCTTAAGGCAAATGCAACAACCTGGTAAAGGATAGACTCTGAAGAGGAAGTGTAGGGTAGTGACTGAAGTCACAGAGCTTAAGTTCATATTCTCCTGGCCTCATTTATCCTTCGGCAAGTTACTCTAAGTTCCTAAGTTTTAACTTTCTCTACTTTAATATGCAGGTTATATATATGTAGTATATATATACTACAGCCTTCCCAGCATAGTTGTGACAATTAAATGAGATGATATACATAAGTGCTTATCACAGCACCTACATCTAATAAATGCTTAACAAGTGGCTATAATTTTCACCCAATTTAGAGCTTGACAGCATTTGTTGTTGAACCCAGTGTTCCCATTTTACAGATGACAAAGCAAGTCCCAGGAAAGTGTAAATATAATATCTTATATTCTCCCTACCATTCCATAGAAGGCCTAGACAGTAGACATTCAATAAATGTTGGTTAATTTGTTACTAAGTGCTCAGCATCTCAGGAAAAGAAGAAAAACACTATGGATATTGTTGTCCCCTTTCAGAAATGGGCACCTGCACTCAAACACGAAGTATCTTAGCTAAGGCCACATTTTGGTAAAGAACCTGACCTGATCCTTGGTACGTGCGCTAAGCGCTCATTTGCTTATGTCACAGCAGGACAAGTTTTAAATCATCTCCGTTTCATTTTTCAAGGCTTTGATCCAAATTTGGTCGTTTAGATCATATTCATTTTCCCCTCCAAGTGGGAGTTTCCAAGTGAAAGATGATTAATCAATTGCCGACAGCATAAACCATTCACCGGCACTAGTTCAGACGGGGCCCCGTCAAAAATGCATCTTCTTCACAATAAAACAAATTAATCCACCAGCCCTAATAAACTTGTATCAATCCATCTAATTTGCCAAGAATAATAAAATATCAGCAGTTACAACACTAATGAGCAAACCCCTTTCCTCATAGGGATTCTAGATTAGTCACGTCTTTGAAAGGGACTCTATGAAGCAGTTCAAAACCCTCTATACAGGTGATATACCCTGCGCAGTTCTCCAAACTCAGGGGGGGTCAAAAGTGTATCCGAAACCCACAGACAGGAGCTGTGGGAATCCAGGTCAAATGATAAAGTTTTCCATCCTAAGGGAAAACAACACGACTCCCTGCCCTACTCCATGTCAGGCATATAGACAAGGGTCAGAGTGGATGACTACACAGGCTGGGGCCCAGGAGTTACATTTCTTCCCAGTTAGGAGGGAAATGCAAACATCTAAGAGTGGTCTTAGAATAAGACTTGCAGGCTCTACCTCCCCTGGGAGTCTGTTCCTTGCTTTGTTGACACCTTCGCTGAGCTGCCACCATTCCTTTGACATTCTTGCAGCTACAAAAGAACAAAAGACTAGCCCTTGCAAAAGCTGACATGCCACATGCCTTGTTTTCAACAAGCCTGTTGATCTACCACTCTTAATATACCAAGGGGATGCAGCCAGCTTAAAGCCATCATACAGGGAGGAAATCAGGAGAAAAAAAACATACCTCTATTGCACTGTTCCCCCTCCCTTCTGATTTTCAACTAGGGCTCCCCATTGACAGAATTAGAAGGTAAGTGACTCCAAAGATGCCGTTCATACCGGTCAACCTCTTGGGGGCAAAAGGCGGCAGGGCAGAGGATGGCAATCACAGCGGGAGACAGAAGATATCTGCTGCATTTACCTTGACCGAGGTCTCTGGCCCTTTTCGCTGGGAGTGCAATGGCCAGACTGGACTCCTAGAGGTTTTTGGAATTTTAGAACCCAGTGTGAAACTGGCCATCTGTATGGTCCTAGACAGATTATACCACCTCCCCAAGCCTATTTCCTCATCTGAAAATTAAGAAAATAATCACTATTTTTTTTTTTACCATATGTCTATTATATTCCAGGCACTGTTCTGAGGGATTTAGGTATTTAGATATTAATTCAGTGAATCCTTACAACAAACACTGTTCTTAGTATTCTCACTTTACAAATGAGAAAAGTGGCAGAAAGCTTAGGAAATATGCCTGAGCTAGTGTAATAAACAACGCAGCCAGAATTCGAACTCAGGGATGTCAGCTCCAAAATCCGTACTTCTAAGCACCTAGCCATGCTGCATCTCAGTGATGCTGGTATCACCTCTTTCAAGGGGTGTGTAGGAAATAAAACAAGGATATGTAAAGCAGTTGGTACTTAACATTTAGGGGCTTCTCAAGATATATTTTGCAAAATGAACCCTGTGATTTTTTTTTTAATTTCCCAAGGCCAATTTTTTTATACATTGGCATTGTAGACCAAAAGATTCCAAAAAAATAAGATTACATTACCATGTTTTAGGGGAGGGGGGGAGAAAGACAATCTGGCAAAGACAATGGCAGTGGTGTGTTCCTCCCTAGCTCCAAACGGCCTAAGACTTTATATTGGCCCTAGGAGCCAGTTCAAGCCTGCTTGCTTCTACTTGTGTCCCAGAATGGGCCAGAACCAAGGTCAGGAAAGTTACTGGCTCCAAAATGCTCTGAGGGTTCAGTAGAGAGAATCACCTTTTTCTGAGGTTCTGGGAAACACAGTTCCTCTTTTTGTTTCTGTAACTTAGAGTATCCACCTTTTTTAATTCATCTGCTATGGAATCTTTCTCCTGCCATGTCACTGATTCAGTGAGACAAACTTGGGTTTCATTCTATTCAGAAGGGTGCACCCTCCTCCCCCTCCCTGCCCTTTGCCTAGGGGACTAAGAGCAACCTAGGTAATGTTCAGGGAAAAAGAGTTAAGGACTTGACTACTTAGGCTGTGCTCTACCATACATCTCAGAAGAAGAGGAAAAGGAGATTCCTAGGTTTTCCAAAGACACTAGCCTAGTTCCCCAGAACTTGGGACCAAACCTAACAGCAAAGACCAAACATTTTCATCCCTGCATTCTCTAAGCTTATTACCTTCCTCAGGGACTCAGAAGTGACTATTGCTGATGAAGATGTTAGAATTTGGGAATCTAATCCAGTTATCTAATCCCATCTCAAAATGACGTACAAGACACCATTCAGAACCTAATTATAAATGCCCAAACAGAATACTAACACTTGAAACACTCTGAGACAATTCACTGAAAAATGGAAATGTTTATTATTATTTTTTTAAGATTATTTATTTATTTATTTGACAGAGATAGAGACAGCCAGCGAGAGAGGGAACACAAGCAGGGGGAGTGGGAGAGGAAGAAGCAGGCCCCTGATGTGGGGCCTGATGTGGGGCTCGATCCCATAACGCCGGGATCACACCCTGAGCCAAAGGCAGACGCTTAACCGCTGTGCCACCCAGGCGCCCCGGAAATGTTTATTATTAACACTCTCTGGAAAAGAACAGCTAAGATTTTAGTATGAAGGGGCGCCTGGGTGGCACAGCGGTTGGGCGTCTGCCTTCGGCTCAGGGCGTGATCCCGGCATTACGGGATCNAAATGTTTATTATTAACACTCTCTGGAAAAGAACAGTTAAGATTTTAGTATGAAGGGGTGCCTGGGTGGCACAGCGGTTGGGCATCTGCCTTCGGCTCAGAGCGTGATCCCGGCATTACGGGATCAAGCCCCACGTCAGGCTCCTCTGCAGGGAGCCTGCTTCTTCCTCTCCCCCTCCCCCTGCTTGTGTTCCCTCTCTCGCTGGCTGTCTCTATCTCTGTCGAATAAATAAATAAAATCTTTAAAAAAAAAGATTTTAGTATGAAAATCATACACATGTTTCAAGCATATATTCCTAAGCCCTTTGCCCAAGAACATGTCCAGCTGTCATAAGACCTGCTCTCACAGGTTCACTTCTGTAAGAATATATTTCACGTCATTTTAAGCCAAAGAAAGTCCAATCAAGAAAGCCCCAAATCTTGATGGCCTATTTAGTTCCCATCTTTGCTCTGCTGAACTTCTACTCTTCCGAGAGTCTCCCACACCCAAAGGCATATTCAGAAATAAGTTTAAACAATCAAACATAGACATCAACCACAGGAATGACCAGATGTTTTAGAAAGTCCCCCGATGATGCCAAATTTAACCTTTCCCTGGTTGTACTGAAAAGGGCTGACAGGGTACGGGGGGGGGCGGTGACTGGGACAGGGCAGTACAGAAGGAACTCACGGGGCTTGAGACCAACATGTATGGGGCTTATTAAGTTTACAACACTGAATGCTGGCCTCTGTAACCTCTCTCTGCGGTTCCATCAGCAGTGTCCACCACTGGCCACCTATACTATCATAGACATGGCAAGTAACAGGTTCTATTCAAATAATATTCAAATTACTGAGACTGAAGAGCCAGGAATCTGTGGCTTCTTATTCTTGTTCTGGTGGTAATCTTACAGTTCCAAGTAGTGAAGTAAGAGTTGGTGCATTCAAGTCCTGAGCCAAACACTCAGAACATGTATGTAAGAATTTAGTCAGAAAGGGAAAAAGTCAAATGACGAACTCAATTCTCATGTCAGTTACTAGTAAGCCCAGTGGTTCTCAGCCTCAAATACACATGATGATTTTTTAAGGAACATCATAAAAACACAAACACCCAGACCCCTCTTCAAACCTACTAAACTTGAACCTTCAATTATATTCCAGGGTAATGCCATTAAGCCATTTAAAAAAATAATAATACTGATAAGGTATTATCAGCTCCACATATAATTCTCAAACTCAGCCATGGTAAAGATCCACTGATGGGGCCAAAATTTCCAAGTATACGCACACCTCTCTCTTTACCCACCTGCCCTACTTCATTTGTATTATCTTTCAGACATTTCCAGATCTGGAGTGTTTGCTGTTGGGGAGACCACGAGCCAGGTGCAGCATCTCTCTGCGAAGCTGTTATGCTGCAGACCCTGAGCCCTGCCCCATCCCCATCACCGGGACAAAAGATGAAGCAGCTAAGGCCATATCAACAATTCAAGTAGCAGGTTTCTTTACAGATTCCTATTTCTTAATGCTAGGCTCCACTTGTATTAACTTTTTACGAGATGCATTTGCTGGAAATCAAAATGTTCTCTCTAGTTTAGAACTACCACATAGGCAGGAAGTCATGATAAAAGCTCTTTACAATCCTAAGCAATAAACAAAAAATAAGTAACAGTGCACAACATTTTGTTATGATTCAGGCTACAACACATTCTTTGTAGGACCATGTCATATAAAGGTCATGCCTTCTGGGCTTGATATTCTTGTCTAATTATTTTTTTGGTCCACCCAACCATTCTGGATCTAGCCAGGATGAAAGCATCATGAGGGTTGGTATTCAAGTCATGTTTTATAGCCCTGAGTACAGCAGGTGTTTGTGAGAACAAATAATGAGACTGGTCCACGGAGGGAAAAGGAAGTGAAAGAGCTGTTGCTAACCTCCCTCTCATGCATGTGAAGTGTGAAGACACCGTAAGAATGGAAGCGCTGCTTTATTAAACTCAGGGAATGGAAGTCCATTTTTTCTGCCTTGAAGGCTAAACCGTTTCTCTTTAACCTTGTGGGTGTAGCTTTTGTGGCACTCCATTAGAATTTAAAATCTACTAAGTTGTTCTAGTAAATGTGATCTCCAGTTGGATGTTTAACTCATAAATTCCACAGGACTTTGTAATAAAACCATTTAGCCATTTGTCAGCTAAGTATCCAGATTTGCTTCATCTTATACTTTTTTTGAGAGAGAGAGAGAGAGAGAAAGAGAGAGAGAGCAAGGGGGGAGGGGCGGAGGGAGAGGGAGAGAGAGAGAATCTTAAGCAGGTTCCACACCCAGTGACCTGAGATCATGACCTGAGCTGAAATCAAGAGTCAAATGCTTAACTGACTGAGGCACCCAGGCACCCCCATCTTATCTTAAACACTCAAGACCTTTAAAATCCACCTGTTGGAAATCTGAATTCCAATCAAATAAGTCTGAAGGTTCCAAGTATCTTACTTTCTTGTGGTTCACAGTGTTCTATTTGAATAATAGAGCACATTTCTGTATAGAATGACTATTTTAAAAGTGAAAAAAAAGTCTAATTGCATATGTAAATCGGTTAATATTTTAATACCTATGTTAGTATATAACAATGAGGATTACAGCAAAAATTCTGGTCAACCCACATTTCACATTAGCCCCAAGAATCTTCTTAAGTCATTCTTCTTGCAGATAACCCAATATCCATTAATGATACTTCTCAATATAGAATAGAATAAAAGAATGCCAGACATTTAGAAGATTCTGCTTTATATGATCTGGATCAAATCACATAAGCCAGTTTGAATGATTTAAGCAAAGGAGGAACAATTTTATTGTGTCAACTAACCATCATTTTTCCTTTGTAAAATAACCAATGATTTTAATAATTACATTTTGGCTAGTGATTTATTTTGGGTTTTTTTTGACACTTCCTGTACATAAGAAATTCTCACAGAAAAATTAATAAAAAAATAAAAATACACTCTTGGCTCTCTTGATTCATTTGTTTATACCTTACTATCCTTATAAATAATTTGAGGTAGCCTTGAAGAAACACAAAACGTAATAAAAAAGAAAGAAATCCTGAGTCCAATATTTCAGGGAAAAGAAAAGTAAAATCAAGAAAAGAGATAAAACCAAGAAATTAAGTTACAATAGAAACTCCATTGCTTAAAGATAACCATGAACTATTTTCTGAGCTCTCTAGCAGCCAAAACAAAAAAAGAAAAATTATCAGTTATGTGATCCACAGCGTCGATAAGACGAAAGCAAACTGGCGTGTCACATAATTAAATGAAAGAGGTGTTACCTAAGGCCTCCATGGCAATCAAATTGTAATATAAGTATTTCAAATGGATACGTTGTACACCTGAAACAAGCTGTTGTACATCAAATATAACAACAAATGGTTCCTCAGAAAAAGAAAACATTAAGTATTCCTAAATCTAAGTCGTGAGAGATGGTCTTCCCCTGAGTCCTTACGTAGGAGATTGTGTGAAATGTAAGTTAGAGCTCTCTCAACAACGCCCCTGCAGTAAATACAAAAATAAGATGCTCAGGGCTGTTTCCCACAACATCCCTCAAGACAGGTCAACAGACACGCGGCAAAAACCAACAAAACCCAGCTGAGTAAAAGCGCTGGGGGACGGAATATTACAGGGATGCAGTACAAACAAGCAGCGAGGGTCTGACAGCTCATGAACACCCTGTATGGGATCTAGAAGACTCTCCTTCAAGCAACACTCCATAAAGTTTGATAAACCATGAGCAGTAGTGAATTCAAGATATCATTTTCTACCAAGTTAAAATATAAATCAGTGATTGAGTTTCTCAGTGGATCTTTACCTGGATCTCACTGAAAGTCGCTCTTCCTCTAAAGCTTCCATAGAGATAGCGGATACTCTTGTCAAGGGGTTAGCAGAACTCAGGCCTCACAGGTGCCCCTTCTCCACAGCCTGCTCTCCCCAGCTGCATGACACAACACGGTCCCTAATTCCACCCCCTTCCTTTCCCTATCTTTCATAGGAAGATGAAAGACAAGACTATTGGACACATTAGTAAACAAATCTCTATCACCCTATTCGTCCTCATTTTTTAAATTTCGCATTCTGAAATTAAGAGAAAAACAGCACTATAGACTAGCGCACCAAACTCCACTGTTCTTACGTCTCAGGACTACTTGGCGCCAAACCAGGCATCATGGGTAACCGTTCACAAAGCTCAGACACCAGATGGTAAGGGCACAGGTTGCTTTGCAAAGCACGAGAAAGCAATTGGAATCAGCTTGCTATTCAACGGGCTGCCCAATGTTTGTTCTGCCTTCGGACAAGACCTACTGAAGAACAGCTCATTAAAATGGACCAGTATTACTTGTTGGCTCCCCACTCAGGCCCAAGTCTAGATCCCAGTGTGATGTAAAGCAAGTAATTAGGGCTAAGTCACCGGACCGGTAGTACTTTCAAAATAAGCCGGAAGTAGAGTGCCAACTTGGTTGGCTCGGTTTTTATAATCCACATCCTTTTCACTGAAGTATTCCTCTCTTTAAGCTCAAGACAAGCAGGCTAAATAATGTAATACTCACTCTTGGAAAGAGGACCCCAGTCGATACTAAAAAGTCATTATAAAATTACTACTCACCGTCCGGGAAGCAATCTGAAAAGAGCTGTACTGGAAAGTTGTTCCAAAAGTCAATATTCCCAATTCATCAGCCCAGTGTCTGTAGAAAAATCTTAATGCTTGAGCACTCCATGCACTGGAAGGAGACAGAGACAGGACCAGCTGGGATTCTGAAGGCAAATTAATAAAGGGACCATTTCTTTACAGAGACGAGGCAAGGGCTAAGAGAACAGAGAGGGGAAGCTGAAGCCCTTGGAAGCTGCAGGGGTGGGAAACAGTTTCCACCCTCAGGACCCAAAGAGGCTAGTGGAGAAAAGCAATGTAACCAAAGGCATGTCAGGACGGCTGGAGGTGTAGATTCTGGTTTCAACTCCTTTATAATGGAGGGTGCACAGAGCACCTCATTTATTTAATTGGGAGGAAAAAGGAATAAAGATAAAAAGAGAAGCTTGATGGAGGCAAAGGAGTTCGCACCTACATACCACCATTTTCACATCCGAAATGTAATTTGCACACATTCAATAAGGAAACGTATTTCAAGAAGTAATTTAAACTTAAGCTAAACAGCTGGTCTGAAACAAAAGCTAGCTTTCAAGGTGGGTTTTTTTTTTTTCATGTTAAATGTAAACCTCGGAAGAATACTTCCTAAAACACCCCCAAAACATACACTGTTAGCGAAAGTTACATGCTGCAGTGGGTCCCGTGACACAGGCCAGCATATATTCACCCAATATTGCTCCTTAAGGAGAAAAAGGAAATCTAAGGTCAACAATAATATAAAGACATTAAAGCTTCAGAATTATTCGAGAAACCTACACATTCTCAGACTGGAAGTTAAACTAGAAGCCAGACTATTTCTCTCTCCAGCAGGAAGGTTATGAGGCAAGAATGCTCTACGTATCTGTAAAAGATATCCTGTCCTATCCTTAGCAGGACATGACCAGGAAAAATATATATATATATGATGGATGAATTGCTCTGGGACATGCAAGGCACACGTTATATCACAATCCTTTAATTTTTTCAGATTAGTTAGAAGCTCAAATCTTTGTCCCTTCAAATTGGCAGAAAGACATATGAGTAATTCTGAGCTCTTTGCACCCTCCCTGGGACTGCCAAAATACATCTATAGATTGACAGATCAACAGATAAATAAAACCGACCTTTCAGCCTTTCAGTGTCTGGGCAGAGCCTCAGTCTGTGGCTGCCACTGTCGCCATTCGGTCTTGGGGCCACAAGATGCCCCCATGAAGCAGTAGTCTCTCACCATCTGTCCAAGCTGCCGAGCCATCTGTGGCCCAAGCCAGCAAGCTCCATTTGTGGATGGGCCGCAACCTGGCAGCTTCACTCACTTTCAGGCCACGCCTGGCCACAGGGAGGCTTTGCCTGCCCTTAAAGCCACAGCTCTGTCCTCCTAGGCATCCGCTCAGAATCCTGACCCTCGGAGTCACAGCAGCTAAGTGAGTTCAGGACTTTTTACCTCCAGATAGGCCTACAACCCTTCCTTCCTCTCGCTCCCTGGAGAGAAACCTGTTATTGGATAGAGAACCAGTTCTCAGCTCAGGTTCAGCTGATCAAAATCATTCCTCAAGAGCCAGGTGATGGTGGGAAAGGAAATTGCTTTATTCAGGAAGCCAGCAACCTGGGAAGATGGTGGACTAGCCTCCCAAAGACCATCTTCCCTGTCCCAGAGAAGCCAGAGGGTTTTAAAGGGGAAAGGACAAGACATGAGGGGGCAGGGATCACTACCTGCTGGACAAACTGGGGCCCGGCTGATTAGTCCTATGCTGACACGACCAGGAACAGATTTGCTGGCATCAGCAGCAGCTGTTCTAGATTGTGGTCAGGACTCATCTTCTGGAAAAGTTCAGTCCTTCAGTCCTCAAGGCCAGTGGTCTGCAAATCTCAAAGAAAGTAGGTTCATTCCACAATAGATGAAGGGCCTTAGGTCAGCAAGCAAGGAGCACATAAGCTTAAAGCAAGTTAACCCCTGAGACCAGTTGGAGCTCTGTCACAAACCCAGGTAGACTTTTTCAATTCTCCTTTCGATACCGTAAACCCCAATTGGTTTGGTCTTCTACCTTTTTAGGAAAATTAGACCCGATTGTTTGAATTGCCTTAAACACAAACACACACAAACACACCACATAAATCTTCTCAATGGCTTTTTTTCAGAAGGTTCCCCACTAACCTACCAGCTTCACCAAAGTGAAAGACCCTCCCTGAGTAAGAAAAACTCAGGCATCAGAAACCTACAGATTTCTGGGAAAGAGAGAAAAAAAAATCCACCTCCTTCTGTCTTGATGAGGCTGCAAGGGAAAATGAAGCCCATAGTTTTTCAGAAGGTTGCTCCACTCTACGAAATGCGTTAATAAGTCTATTTGTTCACTCATTATTCAAAAACTATTTCTTGAGTTCCAACTATGTTTCAGGCAGTGTGAAACGCACTGAGGATGGAATAGTGAGAAAAAAAGTATCCTGCTGTTAGGGTTTACAGTCTCAAGTTACCATAACACAAATCAACGGACTCACCTCTGGAGAAACAGAAAAAGTGCAAGACACCAGCCATGTGTTTGAAGGGTGTTTCAACATAGCTAAGATAGGACACGTACATAACCTTTTCTGTGCTAAAAAACGAAAGTACGAATGGAAGTTTCCATGCACAGTTCTAGGAGTGACTCAACAATTGCCAGATTTTAGGAAATGAAAAATCATTTCAGGAGGCATGGGCATTTAAGCCAGAACCTGAGGAAGGTGAAGAACCTTGAAAAATGAAAAAAAAAAGGAGAGCAAACTCGCAAATTACATTAACTTACAATTAAAAAGTCAGAAAATGCCTAAAAATTCAGGATGCTCAAAGAATTTTATGGGGAGAAGAAAACACTCTAATTTTGCTTTTAAAGGATAATTTAAAATACACAGACTCTCACAGGAGAGTCTATCATTGCACTCTTTAGGGAACTGCTGTTATGTTTTCAACTTCGAAGGGTTATGAGATAGAGCCCTGAGTCAGGTTCTGCCCTGAGCAGGGAGTATGCTTGAGACTTTTTCCTTCTGCCCCTCCCCCTGCTTGAGCTCTCTCTTTCTCTCTCTCTCTCTCTCTAAAATAAATAAATAAAATCTTTTTAAAAATGTGACAGATGGTCGTTACACCAGTGGTGAACATAGCATAAAGTATAAACTTGTCCAATTGCTATGTTGTACACCTGAAACTAATATAACATTCTGTGTCAACTATACTCAGGTAAAAATAAATTAACAAATTAATTTTTAAAAATTGACATAGATGTAAATGTAAAAAATAAAACTCTCAAAATTCTAGAAAAAATAGGTGAAAATCTTTTAGACTTTGAGGTAGGCAAAGATTTTTTAAAAATATGACACCAAATGTTCAATCCACGGAAGGCAAAAGATAAATTGGGATCTATCAGAATTATAAACTTCTACTTCATGAAAGGCACTGTTAAGAAAATGAAAAGACAAGCCACAAACTGGGAGAAAATATTTGCAAATCACATTCCTAACAAAGGACTTGTATACACAATATATAAAGAACTCTCAAAACTCAACAACAAAGCCAACAACCTAATTTGTTTTAAACAAACAAAAGGTGTGAACAGACAATTAACCAAAGAAAATGTCCAGCTGAAAATAAGCATGTTAAAAGATGCTCAACATAATTAATCACTAGTAATATAGAAATTAAAAACCACAATATTGAATGAATAGACATTTTCTTAGAATGCTAAACAAACAAAAACTCTGACTACATCAAGTTCTGAGAGGATATGGAGGAACCGGAACTCCTGTACACTACTGATGGGAATGTGAAATGTATAACCACTTTGAAAAACCAGTTGGGGGGTTTCCTATAAAGTTCAGCATATACTTACCATATGACCAGCAATCCCAGTCCCAGGCATTTACCCAAGAGAAATGAAAACCTGTGCTCACGCAAAAACCTATAAAGGAATATGTATATCAGCTGTGCTCATACTTGCCAAAAACTGAGAGCAACCCAGATGTTTTCCAGCAGCGAATAGATAAACAAACTGGGATTCATACATATAATAGAATACTATTAAGAAATTAAAAAAAATCAAATTACTAATTCATGTAACAGCATGGATGAACCGTAAATAAATGTTGCTAGGTGAAAGAAGCCAGAAACAAACAGTTACATGATTCCATTTGAATGACTTTCTGGAAAAACCAAAATGATAAGAATAGACAACAGATCAGTAGTTGCCAAGGGCTGGAGATAGAGGGTGAAAGGTGACCATGAAAAAACAGAAGGAGAGAATTTTTGAGGTAATAGAAATGTTCCATATCAAGATTATGGTGGTAGACACATGGTTCTCCAGATATGTCCAAACCCATGAAAATGTACACTACAGGGAGGATATTCTTCTTTATGTAAAATTAAAAAAGAACCAGGAATAAAGGGAACACAAAATAGAATATAAATTGTACTAAATGAACTTAACTAAAGTATAAATACATACTATATCCACAGTAAAGGGGTTGAGAAAAAAAGAAGTAATTTAACTTTGAAAGATAGTATATTGACTGGATACTGTAAGATTAAACAAAGAACTGTACACGAAAATAGTACTCTCACCAGTAAATTTATTTCTTGTGAATATGTGCTAGCAATTTCTAAAATACTTTATGTATATACTGTACTTGAAAAAATAGGTAATTACAGATCATTAAAGCCATATTTCTCACTGTTGGAGAAAAAAGTTTCAAATAAGTAAATGAGGAAGGCTCAGATGACCCCATGGGGCTGGACTGGAATCAGAGATGTCAGTATAAACTCATGTATACAGAGACATAGACAACAGAAATAAATGATAAATGTGCGTAATATGATATATCAACATCACATTTGCCATGACATGTTGCACTGAAAAGGGCACATCATTTCTGCGGTGTTCTTAACCAAAATGGATAACCTCAATGGAAGCACTGGAAAACATTAGGCAAACTTAAACGGAGGGAAATTTGACAAAATAACGGACTATTCTTCGAAAGCGTATGGTCGTGAAAGATAAAGATCAGGAAACTACCATAGACTGAAGCAGACTTAGGAAAAATAACAACTAAATGTAATAGGAATTCCAGATTGGATCCTATAACAGAAAAGGACAAGTAGTAGAAATACCGATGAAATCAGAATAAAGTTTATGGTTTAATTAATAGCATTGTACCTATGTTATTTTCTTCATTTTGATACTATAGTTACATGGATTTTGCATTAGAGGAAGATAGGGAAAAGGTATGAGGGAATTCAGTACTATTTTTGCGACTTCTCCAGAAATCTAAAATTATTAGGAGTCTAAAATGCTTTTTAAGACTCTAGGAAGGAAATGACCCCAAGTGGGCTAGGCCATGTAGCCAGAATGGAAACACAACATCTTCAGCCACAGCAGCTGGGTTGATGGGTTGATACATAACCTTGGCCATAAAAACCGGGGGTCAGGATAAGGGCAGATATCAAAGAATCAATAGCTAATTCTGTGCCCCAGATACCCAAAGCAAGGCATATGGAATGAGGGACAATGAGAGGGGAGTGTGTCACAATTTAGTTCAGGAATTCAAAACATAAGCCAGAGTGTCCTTTCACGTGGTGTCCGGCAAGGTCTTCACAGGCAGCCATAATGGGTTGATGGACCACATTTATAACTCAGAACCTGAACGATATAGCCACTCAGGAAAACGCCACTGTGAATTTCATTCCTTCTCATCCCTAAGCTTCATCTCCCATTTTCTCCAGGCTGGTTTCCCATTACCTCCTTTTCTGGAGTCTTTCTGGTCTCCCTCTGTGGTGTATCCGGTACTGCTGACTCCCCCTGAATGGTCTTTCAGCCACCACCATGGCAAGCCCTGTGTCTAGCACAGGCCAGTAGCTTTGTCATTGCTTCCTGTCACTGGTCTCTTCACTTAATTCCTCTTACTTGAAATAAATTTACTAATATGCCCCTTATATCTCATTGCTTCATTGTACAAAAAGCCATAATAATTTCCTGACATCTATCCCATTATGAATTATGGATTCATAATGGAATTTATGAATTCTTCTTAGCTTATCCTAGATCAAATCTTATAACTTTATTCTTTTTAATATGCCAACAAAGTCTAATTATACCAACTGCTTTACTTCTCCCTTCACAAGTCATTAATCTTTGCATCAAAGCAGCTCCTTTTCTTATCTGCTGAAGCCAATCCTCCAGCCCTAAAGGTCAAGCTCATGTCACTTCATGCAAAAGGCACAATGAGCCAACTCCCTGGATCCCTTTACATTCTCTCTCTGCTAAGCTTCTGATGCAAATTGTATCACCTATACCACTTACATTGGGTTATCTATTTTCATTTCATTCCATCTAATTGTTTGCTGTGTGTACTCTTGTCTCCACAGCTAACATATTATGGAAATAAATTTTTAATGGATTATAGCTACATATAAAATGCATCCCACATGACAAAACATATTTGCTTCAGAGTCTCGAAAGTTATAACAAACTCAGTATGAATCTTCTGTAGAAATAAAGTATTTCCTATCATTGATTAAATTTTTCATTTTTATATCAGTTTCTTTTTTATATCATGCAAGTTATGAAAATTCATGACAGAAAAAAATGTTAAAACATCTTTAATCCTACCACAGAAAGATAAACAATATTAACATGTAGGTATATATTCAAGACCTTTTCTTATTCATATGTCCAAGTATTTTTTCATATATGGGGATTTTGTTCCATATATAACATCATTTGGAGTTATTATATAGTATTCTATTATATGGATTACCATAATGAGTTCACCCAAACCCTGATTATTGAACATTCAACCTTTGTCCAGTTTTCCTGTATTATTCACACTGCTATAATGAACAACTCTGTAAAGGCAAACTTGACTAGTGGTCTGATTATTTCCACAGAAGAATTTTCTAAAAGTTGAATTACTGACTTAAAAATGACAAACATGGAAAGGTTCACGATATATAACACCAGTTTGTCTTCAGGAAAATTGTACCAATTTACATATTATTAACTGCATGTATGAGTGTTCCTTGTCATCACTCTTTCACTAATAATGAAGGTTTCTGTTTTTGTTTAATTTCATTTTCTTTTATGTCATGCTTTCGTCCACTGGTGCATTTCTCAAAGTCATTGGTGGAATTAAGATTTGACTTCTACTCACGGCCCACTTCCCACTCAAGTCTTGAGCTTGGACTTGAACAAATATATTTTACAAATGCTGTTCAGGTAAGCTTTTCACAGATCTGCTTCTTTCCGTTGTCGCTGCTACCTCACTGCTCCAAACCACCCTCTGCTAAGGCATCTGGGCAACAAAACTCCCCACAAAACCTCCTAAGGGCCTGTCTTTATATTCCCAGCCACCTATAGAGTCCACCTACGGGACAGCTGCCGTCCGTGCCAACATACAGCACATACCCGGTCACAGCAGTACACTGTCCAAACCCTCCCAGGCTTCCTATGTCAACGATAATTCAAGTGCCCTTGAATTTTTGTCAAGGTCTTACTTGCTGACCCTGGGCCTCTGACTCAGGGTGAACCCTAATTTTGAGGAACCTAAAATGTATGCTATTTGGTGGGCCCAATTCAAGAAAAATAATACAAAATTAGGTTTAGGGTCTTGATGCAGATGCAGGTGAGGGACCCCGAAGCTAACGCTTTGTTACCTTTGCAGTAAAATGGCCTATACTCTGATCTCACAGCCAGCGACTCTCTCCTTCCTTTGCTCTTCTTCAGCCACACTGGACTTGATTCTTTTTAGCCTTTGCGCTTTAGCCATCTGCCCAAAGTGCTGTTCCTCCAGAACTTCCTGTGCCCTATTCGTTTCTATTGTCCGGATTTCAGCTCTAACTATCATCTCTTTAGAGAGGTCTTTCCTGACAGAATAAAATCAAATATAGCTCCATGTCACCACTGCTAGGGCCCCTCGCAGGAATCCTCTTATCACAATATTCTATTTTGCTTTTTATAGCCCTTTATAAGTATTTAAAAGTATCTTGTTTAAAAATAAACATAAAAATAAATAAATCTATCTTGCTTATTTATTCATTAACTGGTGAACTGTGTCTTCCACACTAGATCCCATTAGAGCAAAGATTGTGTCAATACTATGCTCTCCGGTGCCTACAAATGTGGGACATGTTATATGCACTCAATAAATATTTCTAAACAAAGTGAGTAAAAGGATGGATGGATGGACGGACGGATGGACGGTTGGTTGATAGATGAATAGCTGTCTGACTGGCTGAATTAATTATATTCTAGGCATGTAGACATTTCCCTCGGATTTGGTACTATTTCTACCACTTCTTTCAGAAATTCCTCAAAATATCTAGCCTGCTAATGGTAGCTTTAGCTCTATATCTTAGCTGCTATAATCTATGTGGGTACTTTTTTTTCTTTTTTATTGATTGCATATTAGGAATTTAGGAAAGGCGATAATTAAATGTGGGAACTCAGCTGATTATCTGAAACTAGAAAATTCTCATACAACTTTAAAGCTTTCCATTTTCAATTTAAAGAAATTAGATTGGAGGCATGAGGGAAACAATCCACAATAACTTGTAACATCAAATTTATTAGGATGTATAGGACAGCAAGGACAGGTATACTTCAACAAAATTAACATCCATCATGACACAGAACATGGTCTAATCATCTAAGTCCTTTAAAACTAGTCCTACAGTTCCCTCAGAGAACAGAGTTTGGTCAAATAATAAGCATTTTTAAATACAGTCCTATAAAAATGATGACAGATTAAATAACTTCTTTCACTTAAGTGAGTCCCCATCTCTAAACAGCTTTTAAACACATAGTTACCACACATGTAGGATAGCAGGAGACCAAAATTGTATTTGCCCAAACAACACACCAACCTAACTTCCTGCTCTTTGTTGAAATTTCCTGTTTGTTCTTGGGTTATTCCATGGATCGGTCATCGTCTTCATTCAACACCTCCAAGAATGCGGTTTGTCACTCACAAACTTGGATTTGAAGTATCTTTTTCCTTCTGTAAATGTGATTTCTGCACTACAGATAAACATCTCCCTTCCAACGCGAGCAGTGCCTGTTCTGCCCATGACAGGACCTCGTTCTGGTCTCCAGAAGACAGCGTTAACCTTGTCATTTCTGGCAGCCATTTTTAACTCTCCCAAGATCCAAAAAAATGCCTTTGTATGTCACAGATATCTGAAATATGGATCACTTCATTTTTAAGTCCATTTATAGCTTCTATTTATGCTGAGTTCTAACTTGTTCCCTCAAAAAACACCTTAGTCGAAGGCATCCTCTGAAAGCCACTCCGTGAATTAGGGACAGTACCAATCGCTCTTTATAGTTCTGTGTGATTTCTTCAGCCACTGCTGCGTGGTTTCCAGAAGACTCCCCGGGATAAGCGGAGACCAAGAGTAAAGCTGTATTGGCCTTTTCTGGTTCTTGCCCACAGGGTAGAGGCTACGCCCCATGTGATACACTCTGCTGTAAAGCCCCAGACCCATACCGTTGTCGTCACGAACCTCGCGCTGCATCTCGACATCCGAGGCGGTTTCCGGGGGCCGTGTTTTTCTCTAACCTCTTTGTATTTCTGGTTGTCTGCATTTTAGAATCGCCCATTGGGTTTTCTTAGTTTGCTTTCGTAATAGCAATGTCTCAGGCTTCCCTCGAGACCCAATGATCAGAATCTCCAGGTGGGGGTGCAGTCATTCATATGCAGGGATCCCCCGCTTTGGCATCACACCATTTCACTTTTATTTAAGACCTACATTAGTACCTCGTCTCACCAACCAAAAGAAATCTGAAGCTGATTTTCACTTTAAAAAAAAGGGGGGGGTGCAGAATGGAAATTCGCATTCGGCATTTGTTCAGCAGCGAGCCCTTCTAGAGGCAGCGGGCACCGGAACAGCAGGAGCGGCGCCTCCACACTCCTTTCCCAAGAGCTCCACTCAGAGCCTCAGCTTCCAGCTGCCATAGCTTTGAACTGTGTCTATGGCCTCCCGGGCTTTGTCTCAATTTCTTTAGCGCCTCTGTCAGCAGGGTATGTCCTAAGTTCTCAGAAAAGCCTGAGAGGTTATTCTGGGGGGTCTGGGAATGCTTGAAAATTTTTCCACGTAAATTAATGATAATTGCTTCTTCGCTTTATACCATTTTGGTTTCGGGCAGTTTTCACAGGAACAATGTACTTTCAGACAGCAGGGGAAAACCTGTATTTTAAATCTTCCCTGGTAATTCAAATTAGCTAGGCTTAAAAATAACCATTAGAAAGTAAGTACTTACAAACAACCCCCTCCATCCTCAACACACTCCTTGAGAGGATAACATTGGGAGTTTTGATCACAACTTGCTTCTTAGCCATTCAGTTAAATAAATAGCTTGGCAAGGCTGCTGTGGGGTCATTTCACGCCCCTGATTTTCCTCGTCCCCTGACCTTTCTCTCAGCCTTTTGCCCACGTTTCACTAAGCTGGGAATTTTTCTCCTGTTCATTTGGACATTGACAGCCCTCATCACTGAAGCCTTCCTCTTTGCTGCTAGGTTGCCTTCATCCCCCCATGGGTACTCCTTCTAGAATTTACTCCAATCTCTAGCCAAACTAACCAATGTTTCACTGCAGAATCCTGTGTGAAGACCCTGTGCCTCTCTGGGTGCTATATACCACAGTGCTATATACCTAGCAGAAACTTTGTAAAAATACACTTAGAACAAATCCTTACCCCAATCTGTAGACCCTAAATTTCAGGAAAGCTTGAATTGAAAAATGAGTGAGTTGACAATGCAGGATGGACGGCTTTGTCACTTTTCTCTGTGCATCCACTTTCAAAGATCTGTACAAGTGGTTGGAAAACATTTCAATAAACTCTATTCTAGATGGTCAGTATTTATACATAGTTTAGAGGATGGCTGTACTTCATTTAAAATGAATTAAACCTCAAGTATTAAAACAGAAGGTATTATTTCATAATATTAGCAGTTTTCAAGTGAAAGCTTAAAGGTATTAGTTCCTGACCAAAATAACATGGTAGGAGCAAATCTGTGACAGAAGTGCCAGTGGATTTCTCCTCCAGGTAAATATCCTGAAAATCACAGACAACGGGATCCAAGGTTAACACCACAGTTATTAGGCAGCAATGCCAGTTCCATTTCTCATTTAATCCTATACCCTGACTGATGGCAATTCTGTGATAAATGCATTTATTATTCGGTAGCTAAAAAAGGAGGGAGCGCTTCCAGAGGAAGAGCAAGGAAAGGCCATCTTGCTTGAGCTGTCTCAGTTTCAACATGGCTACATTAGTAGAACTTACAGAATCACTTTCAGATTTACTTCCCTTGAAACTATGACTAATGCTAAACATAACTTAGGTTAATACAATTGAATTCTACGTCAATAAGATATTTTTAATTAAAAATGATGATCTGAGATTATTCAGTGTTTAATAATAGAATGAATGGCGACTTTATTCCTCTTGGATTTTTCCTATTACTGAAGAGATTTTTCCTATTGCTGAGGAGACGGGAGAAGCAGACTGAAGACAGAAGAGGCCTTGTTGCACATTAGCACTGCTAGCCTATTTTTCTCCTGGAAACATGAAAATCTGCCTCTTAATTCCACTCCTACCATTAGATTGGTAGATATATTTCCGTGTCAGAGGCGTCAACCTTCTGTGGACAGGGAATTGGGATCACTAAGCAGTCATGTAAACTTAAGATAATCACTTAACTTCCCTGTGTCTCTTTTGCAACTAGGCATATTTATTTGGAAACTCTTCCATTTCTAATCCTACTGGTAGAATAGGATTTTTATGACATTCCAAGTGTAAAAGCTCCTGGAAAAGTCAACAAGCATTACAAAAACAAGGTAGAGTTTACGACATTTTGATCTGGGACTCTTCCTACCTCTTTGTTGGCCATTAAGTTTTCCTACAATTTTTTTCTTTCCAAACCATGAAAAGGTGATCGTATACCCATTCCTCTAGATCAAGGTTTCTCAATCTGGGCACTATGGATGTCTGAAGCCATATTTAGTTGTGGGGGCTGTATTGTACTTTGCAAGATATTTAACAGCTTCTCTGGTCTTTACCTATTAGAAGCCAGTTGCATCCCTCCAGTAGCAATAATGAAGAATGTCTCCAGAGATTACCAAATGGCACAAGGGTGACATTGGGGGAAGCCAATAACCCCCAGTTGAGAACCACTGACTTATATTCAATTTTTTTTTAAAGATTTTATTTCTTTATTTGACAGAGATAGAGACAGCCAGTGAGAGAGGGAACACAAGCAGGGGAGCGGGAGAGGAAGAAGCAGGCTCCTAGCGTAGGAGCCTGAAGTGGGGCTCCATCCCATAACGCCGGGATCACGCCCTGAGCTGAAGGCAGACGCTTAACCACGGTGCCACCCAGGCGCCCCTATATTCAATTTTTAACATGTGGGCATAAAAATTATTTTGTTAAAAGTACATCCTACTTTATAAGTTATGCTTAAGTATGCCAAATAATAAATTATATGTGTATACATGTAAATTTTCGTGAAAAAAATCAGTGCTGACGCTGTCAAATCCATTATTAGCACACTAGATGTTATTAAAATATGATTAAGAAAGTAAGAGGCATGTTAAAACAAGCATCATGAAAAGTCACACAATAAAAACTATCAAGGTAAGAGCACACTGTTAGAAATGCATACCAATTAAATATTTGAATATGATCAGATACCATGTCATCAAAGCTTAAATGCAAAATAAGAAACAGATAATTAGGTCAATTTAAAGTTAATCTTCTTCCTAAATTGCTAAAGCAAAATTGTAATGTCATCAGATGACACCAATCAAGTGTGTGTTTGAGATGATCAAGGCTTAATTACTTAACAATGAAGAACGAGAACAACAACCCAGACTCTCAACATTTTCTGAATTTCACAGTTGGTTCTTGAAGTCCCCATTATTTGATGACACTCTGTCAGAGCTGAAATATAACCAAAAAAAAAAGTATCATTTCCTCACATTTTATGGTTTTTATTACAATTGTTTTGGCAGCTCAAAGATACCAACCATCTGGTTCCTCTGGAGAGGCTTAAGAGTGGTAACCCTGTGGTCCACTGTGAAAACCATCCTGAACTGAAAGCAATGAAAAGCTGCCCACCACACTAGAGCCAAAGATTAAGGAGCAAGGGAGACAGAGTGTGAGAGAGAGAAAGAGAACTTCAAGGTCCGGCAAAGGCAAAGCAAAGACAAAAAGCAAAGAACATAGACGCCTCATTTTCTAGTATTTTACCAGTTACCAAGTTCATTCTTAAGTCTTATTAATTATCTTATTCCTTTAAAAAAAAAAAGCTCTATTTTATGAACCATAATAGTTTGCAAATGTCCTCTTACTTCTCCCTCACACATTTAGAAAAGCCATTAGAAACAGCTGGATAAGTCTGACTTCTACTTAACTGTCTTCTGTTTCATGCAATTAAAAAATAAGAGTATGAAATCTATATTCAATATAATTTTTCTCCCCTTTCTCTACCTGCAAAAACAACGAACGACCCAATCACATGTTCTGCCTTGAGCAAAAATCCAATAACATTTGTTAAGTAGGTACATAACAGAACTTTTGCTAAATATCTCCAGATATTATCTTGTTTAATCTCAGCACGAGGTACCTAGGAGGAATTGGTTATATTGTGAGAAGTACACTTGAATACGGGGAATCTTTTGCCATAGGATATTAATATAATAGTGGTACTCAAGACTGAATAAAAGGAGGAGAAGTGAGTGAGAAGATGGAGTGTAAGGCAATTTAGGAAGCTGGAACAATCATGCGATCAGGAACTGAAGGCATGAACTAGAACCTAAAATTGGAATGTGGGAAATTAAGAAAAATAGAGGAAGGGCATATGTGAGAGACCTACAGGTAGAGCAATAGGGCTCTGCAATCGGGGGAAGTTGGGGAAGAACCAGGAAGCTAGAAGTCAGCCATTCCCATGGATCTAGTTTAGTACAAAGCAGATAACTCGATAACTTGACAGTTTAAGAACCCCTGCTATAAAATCACTAGTACATTTTGGTTGTGTTAACTATCCTAGACTTTATTTACCCTGATGACATCATTGCCCTTGCTCTTATCACTTGTTATCTTCTTGAATAAAAGAAGCATCGGGCACAAATTCTCTCCTGTTTGTCAAAGTTTCAGCGATGAAGGATTCTACATATTCTTAGAGGCAATGGTGAAGTGGAGGAGATCAGAGCAACTGCCAGCCCTAGAATGGACCCATATGTTTGATTTCCTATTCCGCCAATTTCAAATCATGTCAAAGGTGGTGCAGGAGCAAGCCAGGCCAGGAAGGACCAAAAAAGAGGTCATATATACACTAGTGTGAAGATCAGCTCAAACTCTGAGGCTACTCTCAACAAACACCACTTGCAGCCTCCAGGTCCAGGCAATTTCATCGGGCTCCCAGGTGGCAGATTCTCCAGTACAGGTGTGCTTTCATTTTGACTATGACCTGGGGCATCCAGCTAGACCTGTAACTCTCCAATGAAACCACTGACAAGTTGATCCTCATATAATAGCTTCCTTTCTCCCCAAAGCTGGATTATATCTACCTCTTCATGCATGTCCCTTCATCTCCTGTCTCACAGAAAGTCTTCACCTCAAAGCTCAACCCTTCAATCTCTTGCCTTCTTTAAGACTTGGCTCTTCAGTGACCCCCTCAGTCACGAGAATCTTCAGTTCTTCCTGCCTTCAATCTTTCTTCTTTGTTGCTTCCCTTTTCCCAGTCTCTAGAGACATACTTTGGCCTCCTTTTATCTGAAAGATAAAGAAATGTTTTTGTCATCCAACCTCCCCTGAGAGCCAGCCTATCACGGCAGCTAGTGTTCTCACACAATGCCTGTATGGCCTCTCTGTGTCCCCACACCTCTCATCACAGAACTGCTTTCTTTCTCTAAGACTGAAATTAGGGACACCTGGGAGGCTCAGTCGGTTAAACCTCTACCTTAAACTCAGGTCATGAGGTCATGATCTCAGGGTCCTGAGATTGAGCCCTGGCTCCCTGCTCAGTGAGGAGTGTGCTCCTCCCTCTGTCTCTCCCCTGACTTGTGGGCTCTCTCTCCTCTCTCTCTCTCTCTCAAATAAGTAATAAAAATCTTTAAAAAAAAAAGACTGAAATTGAATTCTGGACATTTATCAAAGGCCTGTTTCTTCTCTCCCAAAGTAGCACCTTCTGTTTTTCATTTCCCTATTTCTAGTCTATTCCAATCTTCTCCCATCTCCAAATGTGGGTTCCTCTCCAACACCATTTTTCATACTCAGCCCATCTCCTAGGCCTCTCAGGGCTTTCCTTGCAGCCCTCTGTTACTAATCATTCCCGTTTCCATCCTTCCTCCATCATACTTGTCTAAGCTATTCTACTATAATAGCCATCTAAGTATGCTAGAGAATTCTTAAATAATCTCATGTGGTAATATAGGAAAGCCTCTTGGCCATTTGTCATCTTACTGTTATCTACTTACATGTATAAACATATGAGCTTGGAAGACTGTCATTGGAAAAGCATGGTACAGATCATTTCATTTCCCTTGGGATAATTCATACATGTTATACCCATAGCAATACACCAAATCACAAGGTGTTCATTCTATAGTCCTTTTGTTTTTTATATGTCATACTAATTAGTAATATCTATATTACGGAGTATAGAAAGCCCCCCTTTCAATTGTCCAAATGATAAAAGGAAAGTTGTCATTGTATCTCATGATTACCAGTCAACTTAGTCAACTCTCTGTCTGCCCCTGGCCTGGTTTGATCCTCCAACACCTTTGGCATGATCCAAAATTGAAAGAGTGGGGAATAAAATTTGCAAGTCAGCAACTTCCTTAGGGAGACATGTAGTGAAGATTTTGAGAGCCTAATGGGAATAGCATAATGAAAGAAAAGGATGCCTCAAAGAAACCAAAAGCCATTGAAAATCAATTGTGTCAATTTTATAATTTTCCCAAAGACCCAAAGATGTGGCTCAGGGGCATTATTGTAAACGCATTCCATAAAACTAAAGCGAGGGAAACTAAGCCTCTGAACTAAGGCACCAGTGATGGGCACAAGGCTTCCTCCTGACTGCCCAGTACTGTTCAGAGTACACAAGGAAAGTGTGTCATCTTGTCCCAAATTCATCTCTCCCCAGCAGGTTTGTGACCTTGACCAAAAGGAAGAGCAGTTGGAAGTCACCTCACATATCAAGTACAACCTCACTGGTGGGTATTTTATATTTTATTTTGATATATTGATCAATATATCAATACTGATATCAATATATCAATATATCGTAACTTCTGTACGAACAACCTAAAAAAATTCAGTTTAATTAAATTAAACTGAGCTTTCGTTTCTGTTTGTATCACAGTCAAAGGCTGGTTGGTGGGGAGGAGGGTGGGGAAGACTGGTCTACCTAGGGAATTAGAAATTAGGCTCTTTGTACCTGTGGCCCCATACTCCTCTCTGACCAGGGAGTCCTCTTCATTTACCTACCAAATGAAAAAGAAGATCATTCTGGAGGTCTTTACAGTGAACCCCTCAAAGTGGTGATATCAATCTGAATATATTATATTAGCCTGACACCAGCCTCATAGCCATACGCTACAAGAAAAGTTGGAAAATGTAGTGTAGCAGTGTACGCAGGAAGAAAAGGTCTTAAAATATTGACAACCATGAACATGCTATGACACTTATTAAACCATAGTAAGATGTTGTTATAATCAAATAAAATGTATGAACACTAATATCGACAACATCAATGATTATTAGAGTTGTTTCTAGAATTGTGGTGACTCATCAGATCCTTTACAGGAACTGAAATGCATTAGGGTGTTCCTAACACCTCCATGCACGGTCAGCCCCTCCTAAACCTTGAACTGCCTGTGCATGGTCGTAAACAGGTCATTAGACATTTGCAATGTGATGTCAAAACCGGACAGAGCTATAAGAGAAACGGAAAACTACAAGCTGATATTTCATATGAATATAGATACAAAACCCTCAAAAATACTAGCACACCCAATCCAGCAATATATAAAAAGAATTATACATCATGACTAAGTGAGATTTATCCCAAGAATCTAAGGTTGGTTTCACATCTGAAAATAAATTAATGTAATATGCCATATCAATAGAATAAAGCAAAAAAAATGCACACGATCATCTTAATTGATCGAGAAAAAGCATTTGATAAAATCCAACACACTTTCATGATAAAAAGACTCACTAAAGTAGGAAATAAGGAAATTTCCTCGACCTGATAAAGTGCAGCTATAAAAAACCCATAGTGAACAGTATACAAAATGGTAAAAGTCTGAGTGCTTTCCCAAAACAACCAAGAAGAAGATAGGATATCTGGTCTCACCATTTTCATGCAGTCTTATACTGGAGGTTCTGGCCAGGAAATTGGGCAAGAAAAAAGAAAAGAAAGAAGGCATACAGAAGGGGAAGAAAGGAAGGAAAACTACTTCTATTTACAGATGACACAATGTTGTATACAGAAAATCCTAAGACATTCACTAATGGTACAATAGAATAAACAAGTTAGCAAGACTGCAGAATAAAATATCAATATACAAATATCTACCATGTTCTATACAATAAACAATTTGAAAAGGAATAAAGAAAGCAATAAGCTTCCCATTATGGAACACATCAGTCATGGGGATGAAAGGCACAGCATAGGGAATGTAGTCAATGGTATTGTAATAGCATTTTATGGTGACAGATGGCTGCGACCCTTGTGGTGAGGACAGCATAACCTACAGAGTCACTGAATCACTATGTTGTACACCCAAAACTAATGTAACATTGTTTATCAACTACAAATTTAAAAAGATATTTTAAAATATTTTTAAAAGAAAGCAATATTTTATTTACAATATCCTCAAAAAGAAGAAAATACCTGGGAATGAATTCAACAAAATGAATGCAGACTTGCATTCTGAAAACTATAAAAGATTGTTAAAATAACTTAAAGCAGACTTAAATATGTGGAAAGACATTCCATGTTCATGAATCTGAAGATTTAATATTGTTAAAATTATGATATTCCTCATATCAATCTACATACAGATCCAGTGCAATCCCTATTAAAATCTTAGCTTCCCTTTTTTCCCTGAAATTGACAAGCGGCTCTTAGAGTTCATACGGAAATGTAAGGGATAGAATAAATGAAATGTTCTTGAAAAAACGTTCTTATAGTCTGATTTCAAAACTTACTACAAAGCTGTAGTAATCAAGACTGTATGATGCTGGCATAAGGATACACGTATAGATCAGTGTAATAGAATTCAGAGTCCAGAAATAATCCCTTACATTCATGCACAATTGATGTTCATCAAGAGTGCTAAAAATAATTCCATGAGGAAAAATAGTTGTTTCTTCAACAAATGTTTGGCAAGTGCAAAAATCTGAAGTTGAGTACCTTGTTTACACCATACACAAAAATCAACTGAAAAACGGATCAACTACCTAAATGTAAAGGCTAAAAGTATACAACCCTTAAAAAATACATATGAGTAAAACTTTGGGACCTTCCCAGATACGACACAAAAAGCATAAGCAACAAAAGAAAAAATAGAGAAATTGGACTTCATCAAAATTAAAAACATTTCCATTGCAAATGATAACATCAAGAAAGTGAAAAGATGATAGAATTGAATAATATGCAAATCATCTTCTGATAAGAGTTTAGTATCCAGAATATAGAAAAAAAACTTCTACAACTCAGTAACAAAAAGACCACCTGAGTTTAAAAGTGAGAAAAGAAATTTGAATAGCTATTTCTCTAGATAAGATATACAAATGGCCAATAAGCACACGAAAAGATGCTCAATATCGATGGTTATTAGAGAAAGGCAAATAAAAACCACAGTGAGATAGCACTGCAGACAAACTAGGGTGGCTACCATCAAAAACACAGATAATAACAAGTCCTGGCAAAGAGACATTGGAAAGGACCCTTTTACATAGTTGGTAGGAATGCAGAAAGGCAGAATGGTACAAACACTTTGGAAAACATTTTGTAAGTTCCTTAAAATGTTAGACATATTGTTGGCACATGACTCAGTAATTCTACTCCTAGCTTTATATCCAAGATTATGAAAACATGCCCACGCAGAAATTTGTACACAAATGTTCACAGCAGCATTATCCACAATAGCCAAAAAGTGCAAACAACCCAAATGTTCATTAATGGATGAATAAATAAAATGTAGTAGATCTATAAAATTAAATATTATTTGGCAATATAAGGAAATAAAGTATTGATACCTAATACAACATGGATAACCTTTAAAACATTACGCTAAGCAAAATAAGCCTTTTACAAAAGACTACATATTATATGAGATGTTCTTAATGTTCTTAATGGGTCATAGAGACAGAAAGTAGATTAGTGGTTGCCTGGGGCTCTGGGTTTAGTGGGAAATAAGGAGCACCTGTTAATGGATATGGCACTTATTTCATGGGGTAATAAAAATACTCTAAAATGGATTGCAGTGATGGCTGCCAACTCTCTGAATGCACTAAACCCCGTCAAATCGTATACTTTAATGGGTTAATGAAAAGAATGTGAATTTTATCTCAATAGACCTGTTTTCAAAGTACAACTACTATAATAGCAAGATGTCAGTGGTAGCATAGTAGGACATTAAATTCAGGTGACTTGGCTTGCCAAGGCAGTTTTTTTTTTCCCCACTAAGTAGAGTATATGCCAGAGTCCGGGTATTATAGGACTATATGAGATTTAGTGAAACCCCATTCAGAGCTTCCCATGACCTTGCCCCTAAGAGGCTGAATACAAAAGTTTCAACCTAAACGAGTCTGCTGTCAAGAACTGAGAAAATTCTAGAAATTGAGCACACACATCCTTAAATCTTCAATTTCCTGGTATTTCCTGTTGGAAATAGACCCTTTGGAATTTTCATAGTAAATTGTATTGGATTTAAAATTTATTTCTTCAAGTGCTCATTTTCACCAAGCCTCAACCTCACGCCTCTGGTAACTCTTTCAAGGTGTCCATTCAAATGTTACCTTATCAGTGAGCCCTTCCTTGAAGATCCTATAAAAAATAGGAACACTAGGGACGCCTGAGTGGCTCAGTCAGTTAAGCATCACCTTCAGATCAGGTCATGATCATGAGGCCCTGGGATTGAGCCCCGCATCAGACTCCTTACTCAATAGGAGGGAGCCTGCTTCTCCCTCTCCCTTGGCCTGCTGCTCCCCCTGCTTGTGCTTTCTGTCAAATAAATAAATAAAATATTTTTTAAAAATTGGAACACTCTTTCCCTCCGTCTCAGCACTTGCTATGTAACATACTCTAGTTTATTTTTTCCCATAATACTGATCACCATCTGATGTGTGTGTGCGTGTGTGCGCACATATGTGGTTTTGTTAAGTTTCTCTTTCCTTCTCTGGAATGCAAACTTCTTAAGGCATGAGACTGTATCAGTTAGCCTTTTCAGCATGACAAATTACCTTCAAAATGTAGTGCCTTAAAATAACAACCATGTATTTTGTTCACAAGTCTATGCTTTGACAAATTGGTAATAAACGAAGGTGGGAGGTTTCTCCGGTGTTAGCTGTGCTCACTCTCGCATCTGCAGTCAGCTTCTGAGTCACTTGAGATCCGGCTCGTCGTCCATGATGGCCTTAGCTAGGATGACTCTTCTCTTGGTCTCCAGCAAGTGAGCCCAGGCCTGTTTACATGTGGTTGTGCAGGGTTCTGAGGGAGCATGTGGAAGAGCGCAAAGCCTCATGAGTTGCATGGTCAAATCAGTGTGGCCTGTTCTATTGGTCAAAGCAAGTCACAAGGCCAACTCAGATTCAAGCAGTGAGAAACCCTCCAGACCTTTGTAGAAGCTAAAAGTCATAATGCAAAAAAGTGCACACACGGAGGGGAATAACTGTGGCGTTTTTACAAATAATCTACCACACACACTTCATCTGCTTTGTTCACTGCTGTATCCCAAGTACGTAAAACAGTGTCTGGCCCACAGGTGGTTCAGGAATATTAGTGGAACGAATGAACGAACCATCTGCCCCCCTATTGCTGAACCAGAGGCTGTCCCAGAAATTGCCCCTTCTCCATTGCAAATCCTTATAATGCAGCGTCTGCTTGCAAGAAACCACATTGTTTGTGAATATTTGCAACTGGAGTTCTGTCTCTACCGTCCTGTTAAAGTTACAACCAGCTCTCACCATTTGCTTTCTCTCTTACTCAGCTCTTGCAACATCAACCTAATTGTTCCCAGGGACAGTGAGGCATGCCAGATTTCATAAAATGCGTCTCATCCAAGTACCGTAGAGAAGTTTCAAAACACTTCCTCCTCCATCTGTATTGCAGCTAATACAACCTGTAAGATAGGTGAGTCCTGTTGCCTACACCTTCCTTCTCCCGTCCTTCCTCCCAGCCAGCCTGCTTCCTCTTCTTTCTTCAAACTTGAATCCAGCTGAGACGCAACAGAACAACCAATTGCTAATGCAAGACATCTCCTTGAAATCCTGCCCTGGGGAACTTCCCAAAAGCTGGACAATTGTGCGGTGTTACAGACAGGCACTGTAGAAATGACTGGATCAGTTACTGAAGGTTCTGAGGACCCAACTCATTTCCCCCATCCCTGCCATTGCCTCAAAGCACAGGGAGATGGAAAATAGAAATAAGTCACTGCATACTCTAGCCTCCTGGATCTAGATTTTCTAGGAATATCTGGTTTAAGGATCAAATAGGTGTGCTATGGTTCTTGATAACTGGACTTGAAGAGTAAAGTGGATTGCTCTGCTCTCCACTGGGTCAACTGGACAGACTCAGTCTTCTGGGCTTCATGTATCCTTAACACACTGCCCATCATGGTCTGTTTGGGGTACCCTTCTTGAGACGCTGCTGCAGCACCTTGGAATTGTGGCCTCTCCAAAAAACAACATATTCCACTAAAAGAAAAGAAAAATGCATCAACAATCAGAGTATTGATCCAAGCATTGTTCTCTGAGGATCATTCCTCACATACTCTCCCAAATGACAAACTGTGACATGTATCAATACCTTTCCCGGAAGGGCCCTGCCATCTGGGCTGGAAATTCTTTTAGCAGAGAACAAAGCCTTTTTATATTTACAGATCAAGCTAAAAAAAAAAACCAAGACCCAGAGGAGAAGTAACTCTTGACTTCCCCTTTTCTGTTATTTGCCCACATCTCCTCAGTATCTTCAACTCCCTCCCTCCTCACATCCAGACACTAAGTCCTGCCAGTTCTTTCTTTGATGTCTAACTGGTTTTCCATTCCTCCTGCTGACATCCCACAATCAGGTCTTCATTATTTTACCTGTGTCATTGAAATTAGCTCTAAACAGAACTCTTCCGTCTTCATTCTTAGTGAACCACATTGACTAAAAGTATAGTTCTAGCTTTTTAACCTGGAATTACAATGATTCCACATATGATCTCTAGCACTTTCTTCTATACCTACCGGGTGCTATGTGAATCTTCTGCTTTGGCTAAAGTGGTCTAATTGGTATTTCTGAAATGATCTGCTCCCCCAAATTTAAATGGTATATTGAGTGAAAATCACCTGGCAAAAACTTAAACACTACGTAAGTATGGATTATTCTGTCTTGTGCCTAACCCTGATCAATCTTTTGTCAACATTTAATAGTTTAATGATTCTCTCCCTATTCATTTGCTGTTCCCTTACTCTGTCAAAACATTCTTCCTCTTAATCTAGATTCATCTTTTCTCTCTCTTCCCAGACCCTTCTGATACAAGACATGGGAAGCCGTGAACCTGCATCTTTTTCCAGGATCTCTACCTCCTTAACCAACCCAGGCTACCAGCACCCAGCAACGCAGTCACAAATTTCATCCCAGGCCCCATTTGACAAGAAGGGATCAGGTTGTCTTTGGATCTCATAAAGAATGGCTGCCTTTTCATACCACCCCCATCCATGTGCCCTCAGCTCAGTCCTGGACGCTTTATGCAGCTTTCCCTACCCGCTCTTTCCTACCCACCCTCAGTCACAGTGATGTTTGCCCCCTGAATTCTTACAGAGCCAAACTCTTGCGACTTGTCCTGTTGAGATGATACTAATATTCTACCATTAGTATTCACTTAGCTTTCATAGCTTGTTCTTATATACCCCAGTAGGTTGGAAACTCCTTCAAGGTGACCAAAGTATCTTCTATTAATTTGTAGACCCATATTTCAACATTATTTCACGGAGCCTGACATATGGTGGCCCCTAATATGTTACCCAGGCTTGTTAGTCACACTGGAAGTGAATAACTATTTTCTTTTTCAATTTGAGTGTTGATAGAGACTCAGGAAGGCCTGTAGAAAACAGAAAGCCATTTGTCCCCTTGGAGGAATAGATGCCAGAGCAGAGAACAAGGGCCAAGAAGGGAGATACCCAGAATCTAAAAGACCAATGTTCCAAAGGCATCATTTTACTCAAGGTCAGGGACACATTAAGGGAACAGTTTTCAGAAGAGAAATTCTAGACAGTTTTTCTTCTCCCCAGTCCCGTCTTTACTCTTCATTATTGGGAGAACATGTGTACACATATATTGTCTGTACAAGGCTTCCTGCAGCTTCAGAGTGCTCTCTTCCTGGGGCCAAAATATCCCAGACCCTTCTGTTCCCCCGGGAGGTGTACCTGGGCTCACCATGCCCTGCAGCCATCATACCAGAAAGCAGTGGATTTAACAAACAGAACCTGGGAAACAAGAGGCATTGCTGATGATTCCAGCAGGGGAAAAGAGAGCATAAAATTTAATTTTACCATAGTAATAGATCTTCCATACAGAGCCCTACTAACAAGTGAGACCCAGACAGAAAGGAAAATGCCCCTTCACTTCTAATTGAGTGACAAACGCCAAAATAATGAGTTGCTTTACTTGAAACCCAGGGAGGTTATTTTCTTCTAGCTGCAAGTTGTGGGGTAGACAGAGGGGCATCCGACTGTCCACTGCTTTAAAAACACAAAAGGTGGTTGTTTCTTGTTGCTCTCATCAGAGGCCGCATTTCTCTTCTGCAACGTCCTCCACCCTGTCCATATTAATTAGACAGATGTCTAAGTCTTAACCATAGGTGTCAGTCGGGGAAAATTCATGGTTTCATGGCTAAACAATGATATGTGACCTTCTCTTTTCAGAGACAGGATTTTTTAAATAAGAAATCCCACATTTAGAATGAGTTTCAGTACTAAAAACTAAATTTATTTCCCTAAGTGTCATATCTCTGATCTGTATAGCAGAATCTTCTCCTGATCATGTGTTTTTAACTTCAATTTTTAAAAAACCCAAATAAATACAAATAGACAGTAATTCCGATTAAAATAAAGATGCGTGTGTTACTGATACCAGTTTATTGTAGCATTACCATTAATAAAGTCCTTTATTGTCACAGGGTAAAGTGAAGGCCAATTTTGATGCATATATACTTTGTCTTAATACAAAGACTAAAAGAAATAAAAAGCATCAGGGGCTGTTGACTGCTATGCACTTACGCCCCAAATTTCTCTGTTGCCTTGGCAATTATACTCCAACTGGATGCTTCTTCCTCATTTTGATATAATTCCTCCGAAGTAGGAAGAATAAATGTCCAAAAACCATTGCCATAGAGTTCTGTAAGAGATACAAGTAAATGGAAGACTCAAGACTTTGAATGTAATACTTGCTGGCCAAGGCATAATTTAGATAAACAAATTTTGAGCTTGAATTATTTTACATATATGCTCTGTTCTATAATTAAGGAAGACATACAGAAAGGTCTATTTTTTTCATACAGTTGTACTGAAATTATTATGAGTAAAAAAAGAAATTGAATTTTCAAATGAAAAATTTTTGGACTGAAGAAAGAAGTCTACCTTATCACCCTAGCCCCTTCTCAGCATTACACATGCATAAACAAACCATCCACTGAATGTCCAGAGTTCTTACCCTTTATCTTAACTGGGTATGATGTTTATTCTCAGTTTCAGTTGGAGAAAGAGATACCAAATGGAGGCTTTATTCTGTTGACAAACAAGAAAATGGCTTCGGCGACAGAGCTGTCTTTTCAAGGTCTTAATCCTAAACACACGTGAACTTTCCATTGGCAACTTTTGCAACACCGTTCTCAAACACCAGACGCAATCATTCAAAAGGTCCAGTTGAAGAAAGAGGGGAGTAAAAATCAATAACTTTGTGCAATTACTGGAAAACACACCGATAGTCATCAGAAAATCAGAGGCTACATCTAACTAACAAACCTTCTGATCCCAGTCCTGTGGATGGAAATATACATTCAAACGGAGCACCAAAATAACTTCCCTTCTGGGGGCAGTAAAGATTATAACTGAATTCTCAGAAGTGGCAAGGTTGAAAGAGTAACTTTCGTGGGGGAGAAAGCTTGGAGTGCTCCATATATTCAAATGGCAAGAAACTGGTTTGTCCTAGACCTGTGGCTCACATCAGGCCAAGAAGCAAACATAACCCTGTACAGGGACTCCTCAGCGAGAGCACTCTAACTAGTCTTTGGGGCCCCATTATTTAAAGTAACTGCCCGTGAGGTCACAGACTGTACTAAACCTATCGGGACCCATTTGATTGGAAGCCTAGAATTCCTATTTGGAAAGCAAAGTCCTGGTAACTATCTGTGCTGGACGTCCTACAGAACAAATACCACGTAGTGTTAGGACGCGCCTAACCAAACTATTCTATCCGAAAGGACAGGGGTAACTAGGAGGAAATAGTCTGCATCCTTTGGATGAAACTGCCCTTTCGGGTTCCAAGAGGAGCGCCATCTGCAGCCCGGGCCGAGCACACTGAGGTCTCCTCCCTCTTACATGCCCACCCCCTTTGGCTTGCCCAGTCTCCTTCATCCCGCCGGACCTAGCTCCAGCGACTTGCGCAAACCCGGTGGTTTATCCGCCGTCGCGCGCGTCGCGCGCGTCCCGCGCGTTCCGCGGCTCAGGCGGAGGACTGGCTCTAGTTCGGATTATTTTCTTGCGCGCGCGTCGGGCGCACACCAGACAGCAGTCGGCTGCGGAGGCGCGGGGCCCGTGGGCGGACGGGGGCCTGAGCACGCACACCTTGGCCGGCCGGCACAGCCCGCGGTAGGTAAGTGGCGACGCCAGAACGTGCAGACGCGTCTGCAGCCTGTACAAACCGAAGTCCGTTCTCCCTTCCCACTGTCAGTTTCTTTGGTGAGTGCTGACGCCAAGGCAAGCAAGGAAAAAAATCGTTCCGCACTCCCTCCTCGCTCTCCCCCGCTGGCCCAGCCTTGCTTGTACTTACAAGTCCATTCTGAGAGGCAGCTTCTGGCCACTTGTTTCGAGTCCATGAAAACAGAGCAGGGGGCTGTGCGCGGAAGAGTTACTCTGCAAGTCTACACAGGGAGGCGGGGATTCCCAGGGACGCCACAGTCACTGGGGAAAACAGACCCTCCGGCTTTTCCCGACTAGCAAACCTATGCATAGGGACTGGGGAAGGCATAAAGAGAAGACGGAAAGAAGGGATGAAACTGAGGGGGGGAATAGGGAATGAAGCAAACTCCTGAACCTTAAACCCAAGTTCTAGCAGTGGGGCGATCAGGTGGGGGCCGTTAGTGGGCGCGGCAGCTGGGTGTACAGTTTATTTTTCTGTGTAGATTTTTTGCCTTGAACGACTGAGGCTTAAACTTCCGCCGCGAAAATCTGGGGTGCAGAAGAGGGAGGAGGCAAGTGCAGGGATCAAAACTGATTCTGAGCCCAAAGTCTGAGCCAAGGTCGCTTAACACAGACCAGGGAGTTCCCCACGCCCTCCAGACCCTCCGCTGGGGCTCTTTGCACAAAACGCGCTCCCTCCGAGCAGGGGATTGGGCGACGGGCGGGGAGGGACGAGATCTGGAAGCAGGGGACCCGGAGCAGCCGAGAAAGTCAGAAGAAAAGTAGCGAGTTATCAGAGGTGTTGATTCCAGAGGGCTGGAAGAGGCAGAAAGGATGGGGCGGGCCTACTCGCCTACTACTCCCCCACCATCATCGGCGGCAGAACTTGCACTTGATGATCTTCTTAAACGCGTTTTGGAAGTCTTTGTTGAAGTAGGCGTAAATGACAGGGTTGAGCAGAGAGTTGGAGTAGCCCAGCCAGTTGATTATGGCGCCCAACAGAGTGGGCATGTGGCAGCTGCTCTCGCAGAAGGGCAGGACCAGGGCCACGATGAAGAAGGGCAGCCAGCAGAGGATGAATGTGCCCATGATGATACCCAGCGTCTTCACCGTTTTCCTCTCTCGGGCCAGGGCCATCTTGCGCTTGGCCTCCGCGTTGCGCTCATTCTTCTTCTCGAAGGAGGCGGGGGCGCAAGGGATAGCACCCGCCTCGCTGGGCAGCGGAAGGTGCTCTTTGAAGTTGCCCACCCGGTGCACTTCAATGACCTCCAGGGCGGCGCCGTCGTCACCCTGCCTCACCGCGCCATTGGTGCACAGAGCCCCCCCTGCTTTGTTCTCCACACCCTGCCTCCATTCCCTGCTCCCGGGCTCGCCGTTTACGCTCTTCTTGGGCTGAGGGGCTGGCGACACCCCCAAGCGAGTGTCTGCTCCCTTCTTCTCCACCTTCTTGACTGTTTTGCGGATGCGGAAGCGCGCAGCTCGGAAGATGCGCCCGTAGAGAACCAGCATGAGCAGCAGTGGGATGTAGAAAGCGCCAAAGGTGGAGTAGATAGTGTAGCCGTGGTCCTTGCTAATCGTACACGCGTCGGGGTCCGAGCGGTCTTCGGGGGTGCGCCAACCCAGCATGGGCGGGATGGAGATAAGGAAGCCAATGAGCCAAGTGAGCGAGATAAGCGCGGCGGCGCGCCGGGGCGTCCTCTTGTTCACGTAGTCGATGGGGTCCGTGATGGCCCAGTACCTGTCCAGTGCAATGGCGCACAGGTGCAGGATGGACGAGGTGCAGCACAGCACGTCGAGGGCAATGAATAGGTCACAGGTGACTTGCCCCAGCGTCCATTTGTTGAGCACCTGGTAGAGCGCAGCCATGGGCAGCACCAGCACTGAAACCATGAGGTCGGTGACAGCCAGCGAGCCGATGAGATAGTTGGCCACATTCTGCAGGGAGCGCTCCAGGGCGATGGCGGCCACCACGCACGCATTGCCCAGCACCGCGCAGAAAATGAGCGTGCCCAGCAGCAGGGAGGTTATCACTTGGTAGCTGAAGGTAACATCGGAGATGCCAGTGGCGTTGCTGCGTGTCCCGAAGGGACCCTCAGACAAGGTGGTGTTGTTGCCCTGTCCCGGGCTGAGCACATCCATGCCTGCGCGCCCGGCGGGCGGAGGAGGAGGGGAGAAAGTGCTGCGTTAGGATCCCCCTCGCCCCTCCCCCTGGGGTCTTCCACCCCTCTCTCCTGGGGAGTTTCAGGTGGAGGGAATGCAGGGACTCAAGTAGGAAGTTCTTACTGCTCAGGCGAGGGCATCTCCGAGGAGCAGCTTCCAGGCGCTCCCTGGGCTCCCTTGGTCTAGCAGGCTCAGAGACTCCAGCTGGGAAAGGAGTTCGCCAGAGAACAGCTCCGGGACCTCTGGGCGTTGGAGAGGTGGCTGGAACGTCTGTTTCTCACTGTCCATTTTACTTTGCCGCTGCCCAACTGGCTGCCGGAGCCGGAGTCTCCCCACTAGCAAACAGTCTTCAATCTTAGAAGTATCTGGAATAGAGAAGCCTCATCCTCTAGGGTCACTCTGTGACTTTCCCCTTCCTTCTTCTCTCCCTTTCTCTTTCCCAGTCTCTCCTCCTGTCTCCTCTCTAGAAAGCCTTCTCTCCTCCTTTCTCCTCTCCTTTCTTTTTCAGTCTCTCTCCTTCTTCTCACTCCCCTTTCTTTATCCTTCCCAGTGTCGCTCCGACTGCTCTGAGAGTGTCCCTCCCTCCCACGCTAACCCTCCCCTCCTAACACTTCCCCAACCCTGAGTGTCTCTTTCCTCTGGGTCCCCGCCCTCCTCTCCCTCTAGCTCAGCGTCTTTTCGTTCTAACCCCTTTTGGTCGGCAGAGATTGAGAATTCGCTTCCACAGGATCTGCCGCCGGTCAGACCAATATTACAACATATAACTCCGCCTCTCACCCAGCCAAACTCGAGAGGGGGAAAGATCCTAACCATCCATTGCTTCATATTTCTGTCAAATTATTAAGTAGAGTTAGCAGCAACAGAGTGGCAATAGGAAATGAGAAAAGGAGCCACATGGACCCTGAACGGGGAGGTAGACAGTCCTGGGTTCGTCTGTAAATTATTGTTAATTACTGGAAAGAGAAAGTGTTTCTTAGCTTTTGAAAGAAGCCAGGCAGTTCATTATCTGACAGTCCAGCTTGACTGCCTTGGGGAGGATGTTGCCTGTGGCTTTATTTATTTATTTTTTAACCTTGGTTAATTAGGGGGGAAAGGAATTATAAAGGGCGTGTCAACGGACAGGTAAATATCTGCATCTCAAAGTGAAGGAAAAAAACTCAATTCGGTGTGTATTCTACACCCATACATATACACATGCCTTTCCATTACCATTACCTTTTTAATTTCAATAAATATTGCCACGTTTCATAGCTTTGTGGCGGGTAAATGTAGGAAAGGGAATCTTTTGCCTGTGTTCTGTAAATAAGGTTGGGTATTTTATATGGCCTTTTGCTGCTTCTCTTACCCGAGCCCGCAAACCTAGGGGATCGTGGTGGAATCCCTGGTCGCTGGCCCGCAGTTTGTCTTAAGCGCCCATATCGGCTTCAGCACTTGGGACAGCTCTAGGCAATAAGGGCTTATATCGCCACCTTCCGGCAAACGCTTTGGAGAGCCACCTAGAAACCCTGGGCTTGCAGAAATTAAGCAGGTATTGAGACAATCCGATAACTTCATAGAATAAAAATACAGTTATTAAAAGAAGTAATATTGAATTTTGTATTTCTTCTGTTTTCTTCAAAAATTTCTTTGATTGCCCCTTCTTGCTCTTAATCTTGTATATCAAGCCTGTTCTATTCTCTAGCTCTCTTTAAGCCTGCAGCCAGCCGTTCAGAAGTTATTTCTAGGAACGAGGTATTAATAGACCTCGGCAAACATCTTCACCTGTGTTGGTTTTGTGCTGACAAAGGCTGCACTTTGGAACTTGTATCTTTGCACACAGTCACTAATGGGGGGGGGGAACGATATTGGATTTTACAAATGGGGATGACAACATAGAAAATGAATAGACTACTATGGGTTGGTTCTAAGCTGTTTCTTTTACCAAGAAAGACAAATTTAATCCCATTTGAACATAGGTAAAGAATGGGACTCCCAATCTACTAGAAAAAGAAAATGTAAGACAACAAAGTTCACTCATAGATGCTGATTACATGACTGAAGTGAAGGAAAAGTGCAGAATGCAATCCTACAAACAGGTATCAGTAGGTATGACTCTAGTTAACATGCACAGATTCACCTTAGATAGCAGTAGTCTTGATGTTGTGTTCAAATTTGAGCTGAATTTTATGGCTTTGAATTCTCCAAGACCAAACAAAAGAGCAATCACCAAAGTGTCAAAGAAAATCTAATTGGGCTGATGCATAGGGTACAGGGCAATGTGTTTGGGGATGGATTGTTTTACAATGCGGTGCTGGGCACAGTTCCCACTCAATCATTGCAGCCTGCCACAATAATGAACCTGACATTTATAATGATTCATGGCATTGAAAAGAAAGAGATAAGTATACACAGCAATACTGGCTACAGACTCTGAAGATGTCTTTTTAAGATTTGTGAATATCCTTTTAAAATATCCTCATAAAAACAGAACTAAATAGCTTTATTAAAGTACAGTTGCAGGTCCAGAAATTAGAATAGGAAAACAATTAAAATCTGGATTCTCCAAAGATGAAATTTGGAAATAGAGTTGATAACATAAAAGAAAGTAAATTAAAAGAAATTTAAATTTTAAGAAGTAAATATATACATATCAAAGACATCCTTGAATAGGAATCTTGTCAAACTTAGTGCATATAAATATATGTCAGTAAATATGTCAGTCAGAAATATGTATTCATCTATTGAATCCCATATGGTTTAATAACAGACAAATTTATTTTTTCCCTTTTAGGAAAGCTAAAATCATTGAAATCTGGAATTAATTATATTCACAAGGTCTGGTATTTGCTATTCTGCTATAATCTACAATGCAGCATTTTTATGAGTTGGAAAAAATCTCAAGTACTTCATGTCTCCCATTGGGATAATGTACATAATATTTCAAAATTTTCATTTCTTAAAATTTATTACAAGATTTTTAGCCACTCTTATGAACACTAGGAAGAAAACAGAAATATGAAAAGGATATACAGCACTGACTATATTACCATAACCTTCAAGTGACCCATAGTTAGTTATATAATCTTTGTTGGGCTAATACTACTGTGATAGATACTAAAAGCACAATGATACTGCATTTCTTCATGTTCACGTTTTGTCATCCTTCTAAATTTAACCCTTGAAGACACAATCCCAGATATGCTGGAAGAAAATGGTGTAAACCAAGGATCTGGGTAGTTAGGCTCTTGTTCTTCAAGGCCTCTGAAATTACTCTGAAGAAAAGGTGGCCTTAAAGCAGATGTTATTGATGACAGTACTTGAAACCAAAACTTGCAGTCATTCTGCTTTTATTTCTTGTTTGAATTTACTAGATGCAACTTGTCAGTTATGGATCTGGAGTATGATGTACCATCCATCATGTGAAATTTCTCTAAAATAGTTTAGGAGAGATAAAGATTTTTAACATTTTCACAGGAAATTTGATACAAGCCCTGCATTTCAACGTAGTTCTTTGACCAGGGACATAAGATAAAAAGATATTAAGCTGATAATACACTAAAAAAAGATATTTGCTGTGAAGTCTGAATATGCTGTCATTACTGAAGGCTCAGTAATGGTTGGGGCTTCTCAGTAATTGACATGTTTATCCATAATCCCCAAATCATGGCTGATTTTTCTACTAATGAGGAAATAACTTACATAGTCGAGAGTTGAAAATGTACTTAGGAGATTACAAATGTGATTTCTAAAAGTTTCTATTAAAAAGTTTTTATTTTTTTTCAAGTAGAAACTAGGAAAGATTTTTTTTTTTAAGTAAGAAGACCATTCTGTATTTAATTTTCCCCAGTCATCAAATAGTCAAGCAATAGGGCAATTGTAGTTCTTCCAGACCTGTGGATTTTTACTGGAATTCACTAGAAAAACAAAATAAACTTCAAAGAGAGGAGTTTACTTAAATAACTTAAGAAATGTGGTCCTCTGATTATCAGTGACAATTAACTGGTCATCTATAAAAAGTACAACCAGGGGCGCCTGGGTGGCTTAGTCAGTTAAGTGTCTGCCTTCGGCTCAGGTCATGATGTCAGAGTCCTGAGATTGAGCTCCACATGGGGCTCCCTGCTCAGTGGGGAGTCTGCTTCTTCCCCTCCCTCTGCCTGCTTCTCCCTGTGTTTGTGCTCTGTCAAGTAAATAAAATCTTTTAAAAAAAATACAGCCAAAATGCAAGAGAAAAAATTATCCTGTACAACTGAGCACAGTTTATTTTGTGTGTCAGTCCTCACCATGCCCCTTCTTCTGATTGNCATGCCCCTTCTTCTATCATTCCTTCACTGTCATTTGTACACGTCAGGCACTTCTCAGAGGCCCAGAACTGCAAGTGGTTTTCAGAACCAAAGCACAAACAGTGGAGCCTCAGTCTCTGCTCCTGAGAACCGTTTAAGATGGGCTTGATTCATTTAACACACACACTAAAACCACAGCATATGGAGAGTGAAAAAAATGTAACATGTATTCACTAGGTGCATGACCTTGGGCAAGGTGATTAACCCTCTTGTTTCCTGAGTAGTAAAATGAATGGGAATATAAACTTGTGAAGATTAAATGAGCTCAATAAATACCCAATAAAGGTGAAACAATAACAGTAGTAATAGTGATGCAAAGTAAAAATATTAATTCTCTCTCTACTGACAATTGCTGAGCAATGCGGAGACAGAATAAGGTAGGCTTCGTGAAAGAGCTAGAACTTGAAAAAAATCACCCTCTCAGGTGAGAATTTATTGTGAAAACAGTTTGCACATGGATGTGACATTCTTCCTATTCCTTGCCGTGTTTGGTAAGCTTGCAGTTCTTTAGGAAATTCTAAATACAAGATAAGTGAATAAAGATTTGAGCTCTGCTTTCAACTTCCTGACTTAAATCAGAAGTTACTGAAAGGGAAAAAAAAAATGTCAATAGAAGTTCAATAATCACTTTTGAATTGGAGTCTGCCCTTTTTCTGGGAGCTTAACCATTTGTTCAAAAGCATAAAATAAATAATTGAAATTCATACCCCAATATAAGGTATAAAAGTATGGTGAAAAAACAAAAGTCAGTACTTTTCGTTATAAGTAATTAAGAAATTATAGTGGCGGGTGTTAGTAAATGTAGTTTCCTGAGCTCAATCCTTCTACGTTGCTTTCTTTCTTTCTTTTAAGAGCTCATTTCTGAAAGAATAAGAGCATAGTTGAGATGAGAAAAATGTTTGGAGTGTTAGCTCAATATTGCCCTGTTATTCTAAGGATAGCTGGAGATTAAATTCCATCTAATGATTATTTGAAAGAAAATTTAATTACTCTATTAATCTAACAATAGTTGGAGGGAAATGCCTACATTTTTATTAGCTTTGGCAAGTAATATTTTTGTTATAAAACTGAAGCCAATTTTCAATGCATTATTTTAATCTTGTTTAAAAACGTGCTCCTTATGTAAAAGCAACAACTATGCTGTATTGAAGCAGTAATATGTTAGCTGGCAACAGCGGCTCAGGGCCACAGTTTTGGATTCAAATGACTACTCTGCTATTTATTAGACTTACATTTTTCCTTAAATTGTTTTCATTTTATTATGCATTAAATAAGATATACCAAAAATATAAAGAATAATATAGTGTAAAGAACACAGCAGTAAATACTTATATGATTACTACAGTAAATACTTATATAAACATTAATACTTATATGATTATAATACTTAAGAACAAGAATAGTATGATTCCACTGAAGTCCCTGTTTGCTCTTGAATTGTTAATCACCCTCGTGAATGACTTCATACTTCTCCATCATCTGTGTGTCACTGAGCAGTACAGAAACGGTATCATTCTCTATACATTCTTTTGCAACTTTCTTTTTTTTGCTCATTATCTTTGTGAAATTCATCTGTATTGATACAAGCACCTCTAAGTTCATTTACTTTCATTGTTGTATAGATTTAAATTGTATGACTAATGCCACAAATTATATATCCATTCTGTCTAGTGAGTCTTTAAGCCTTCTCCAAATATTTGCTTTTATAAACAGTACTTCAATGAGCATTCATGAGCATATCTTTTTTTTTTTTATCTTAGAGTAAACTAGATTAACACTTTTCAAAGAAATCATATGGGGATCTTGCCTAAATGCAGATTATGACACTGTAGGTCTGGGGTGGGGCCCAAGACTCTGCATTTCTACCAAGCTCCTGGGTGACACTGATCTCGCTGATTCACAGACTGTACTTAGGGTAGCAAGGATCTGAGCATCCGGAAGTGGAATTATTAAGCTCTATGCTACTTTGGTAGATTTAGACTAATTCTTCTCCAGCCTGGTTGTATAAAATTGCATAATCACTATTGTGTGTTGAGTTGTGTCACCCAAAAGGATTCAGTGTCTGTGACTGTGAACTTTTTTGGAAATAGGAACTTTGCAGATGTAATCAAGTTACGGTGAGGTCATACACAATTAGGGTGGGCCCTAATCAAAAGACTGATACTCTTATTAAAAAAGGGAAGTTTGGACAAAGGCACAAGTAGAGAACCCCATGAAGTCACATAGACAAACAGGGAGGAACACCAGGTGAAGACAGAGACAGAAATTGGAGTTACGCTGTCATAAGCCAGGTAATGCCAAGGACCGTAGCCAATCACCAGAAACAGACAAATCTCCCCATCAGAGAGTTTATGCTGTGCCAACCCTTTCATTTCAGATGGCTGGCATCTAGAATTGTGAGATGATACATTTCTGTTGAGTTAAGCCACCCAGTTGATGGCACTTTATTATGGCAGCTCAAGGAAACTCATACAACCACTAAAAATGTGCATGTTTTCATTGCTGCATCAAGGTTGAGTGTCGTTTCCTGTTTCTTTGCTGTGAACAATTGGATCATAGTTTTTGCTTACCTTTAAACTGGGTTCTTTATTGTCTTTTTTACCAACTTTTGAAGTCCATTATCTATAATGGGTATTAATTATTTTTGTCATTTGTAGTATTGAAGATATTTTCTCCCAAACCTTGGCTCAGATTTTCATGTTTTGAAAGTGTCTTTTGATGAATTTACATTTTTTTTCAATTTAATGCAAATCAGTATTTCTGGTTTTGTTCTGTGCATTTCTTGTTTTGCTTAAAAGCTTTTTTTCTACCTTGAGGTCATAAAGATAAGAGTCAACAATTTTTTTCTAGTTTCATAATTAATTAATTAATTCACCTAGATTTGGCCTTTGAATATATCATGTGAAGTAGGAATCTGCTTCAGTTTTTACTGTAAGAGTTCACAATTACTCAATACTATTTATTCAGTGGTCAATCCTTTTTTTCCCCATTTTATTGAGTCTTCTCCATCATACATCATGTTCTCACAGGGGAGTGTGCTGGGTGCTCTATTCTCAATTAGTCTGTTTGTCAATCTCTATTCAAAAAAAATACAGTGTCTTAATTTTTTAAAGAAATTTAATATCTTGTAATATCTGCTCTTTATTCTTCCTTAAAAGTTCCTTGGCTTTAATTGGCTCTTTATTGTTACATATTAACTTTGAATCAACTTTTCCATCCTACCCCTGTATGTTTATACAAAATCGTGGAATTTTCAAGGAATTTGGATCATTTGGAAAAAACAGATATCTTTATGATGTTGAATTTTATACATTAATCTTCTTATCCATTTATTTAGGTCTTTCTTGCATTTCAGTAAAATTTTTAATTTTCTCCATTAATGGCATGAACAGCTCTTGTCAGATTCCCCCCCACCAGGTACCTTATTTTGTCGTTATTGTGGTTGTGTTTGTATAGGTGGTAGCTAATGTGAATGGTACATTTTTAAAAGTATTTTTTCATTTGTTGCACGTATATAGAATGTGGTTAACTTTTTAAATTGGTTTACCTTTGGTGTACTTAATTTTAAAGTATCTGTAGATTTTCTTTGCTTTTCTACGTTTACAACTAAATAATCTACAAACATTACAGTGTATCTTTCTGGCTAAGCTTTTTTGCACTTAGCTTTTTGTTTCCTAATGAACTTTCTAGAAGTGCAGATTAATATTTCAGAAGTGCAGTTATAGTAATAGAGAGCATACTCATCTCATTCATGATACTAGAGACAATATTTCTAATGCTACACCACATGGTATGTTTCTGAAAGGTATACTTAATCAGCTTGAACAGTTCTATTTTCAGTTTTATTCCTAGACTTATGTCACTAATATTTTGTTTTAGGTTTTATATCTAAATCTACAGGTAAGATTTGTCTACAAGTTTCCCTTCTTGTACTGTCCTACTCTGACCTTGGTATCAAAAGTTATACCAGCCTCATAAAAATGAAGTATGGAGTATTCCCTCATTTTGTGCTTTTTGAAATAGTTTTTTATAAGAATTCCATTATCTGTTTGGTAAAACCATTCGGTAAAACTTGTCTATAAAAATTTGGGGCCTGATTTTTCTTTGAGTATGTGTAACTCCTAATGCAATCACTTTAGGGCTACAAGTTAATTCAGGCTTTCTAATATTTCTAGAATCAATGTTAAGTTATAGTTTTCTTTAAGATGTGTATACAGTGGAATATTACTCAGCCATCAAAAATAATGAAATCTTGCCATTTGCAACGATGTGAATGGAACTAGAGGGCGTTATGCTAAGCAAAATAAGTCAGTCAGAGAAAGACAAATACCATGATTTCACTCATATGTGGAATTTAAGAAACAAAACAGATGAACATAGGGGAAGGGAAAGAAAAATAAAATAAGATAAAAACAGAGAAGGAGGCAAACCATAAAAGATTCTTAACTATAGGAAACAAACTGAGAGTTGCTGGGGGAGGTGGGTGGGGGATGGGGTAATTGGATAATGGGCGTTAAGGAGGGCATGTGATGTAATGAGCACTGGATGTTTTAGGCAACTGATGAATCACTTACCCCTATAACTAATAATACACAATATGTTAACTAACTTGGATTTAAATAAAATCTAAAATAAAATAAAATAAAATGCACAAGCTTCCAGTTATAAAATAAATAAGTGGTAAAAATGTACAACGCTATGACTATTAACACCAATATGTGATATGTAGGAAAGTTTAGAGATTAAATCCTGACTTCTCATCACAAAAAAAAAACCCAAAACAAAACAAAAAAACCCATGTTTTTATTTTTACTAAGTTGTTTAAATCAATGAACTTCTCCCTATCTGCAGTAAATATCCTGTTTTCATCCTTAATGTTATTTGTGTGAGACTTCTCCAATTTATTCTTGATCAATCTCAACAAATGTTATTTATTCTATTTTACTGGTTTTATGAAAGATGCAACCTTTATCTTTGTTGATCCTCTCCACTGATTATTTTTTATGTGCTTTATTTCTGCTTTTATCTTTATTATGTTTTGTGTTCTTAGGGAATATTGTTGTTCTTTAGGTCATTAAATATGAAATGTTTTTAGCATAGGAATTTAGAAATATTTATTTCCTTTGAAACCACATTTTAGCTACATCTAACAAATTTTGACATATGCTATTATTACTATTCAATTCTAGCTATTTTCTGTGTTCCATTATTATTTCTAAATTGGGTAATTTGGAGGCATTCTTTTAAATGCCAATTAAATGGGAGGAGCTTGGGAAGATGACAGAATAGGAGGACCCTGAGCTCACCCCATCCCACGTTTAAAACTAGATGTCATCCACATCCAAGTCAGTAAACCAGACAGTAATCTAAAGACTGGCAGAACAAATTCCACAACTAAATATAGAGGAGAAGCTGCATCTGAAAGGTTAGGAAGGTCAGGAAGGCAGAGGGAGGCTGCCCACAGGAAAGAGAGAGAGGTGCCTGATGGGGAGGGCAGAAATAAAGTCTTTGCACCAAGGAGCTCACACAGGGAAGACTAATCCCCAGAACTGTTTGGCTTTTAAACCCAGAGGGGCTGAATTCCATGAGTTCTTAAAACTGGTGGGACTTGAAACCTCAAGCTTTAAAATTCAGCTGATTCAGCACTTCTGAGCCAGGAGAGTGAGTGATAGCTGGGATGCTGCCCTAAAAAAGACAGCAGCCTGCTCAGAGAAGCAACATAAAAATGGCATTTTACACAAAGCTTGGGACAAACAGGAGACAGATATGATTTTGGAGCCTGTTGGGGGACTTCTTAAAAATGAGGGAGCTGACAGGCGCCATTTTTCCCCTGCCCCCTAACGTGAACACAGAGCCACCTGCAGGAGGCAGAGCTGTACAGACACTTGAAGCCTCCATCCAGGGCTCAAGGCAAATTCTGTTAAAGCTGCTCCCACACCCTGCCCAGCTAACAGCTGCCACCATGTGCGCTGCCCAGCTGAAGGGTAGCTCGCAGCCGCGGGTCCCCAGCCACTGTTGCACTCTGTGCCCAGCCAGCCCAGCCATCATGGCATACCGTGTCCAGACTTGTGCTCTCTGCCACCCCAGCACACAGCCCCCAGTTGCCACAGCACTTCAGGGGACTCAGCATAGGACCAGTGAACCAACACAAATTTTGCTAACACTGCCATGCTTCCCCATTCACAAATTTCCCAGCAGACACACCCCTTCAGAGCTGGCTTGCCTGGGATCCACTAACCCCATAGAGAGCAACAACAGCCCACAAGAGGCAGAGAGTCAGTGCAGATGACTGCACTGAAAGGAAAAGTTACTTCAGACACAACAGCAGGGCATAAGCAGCACACATAGGATATTCTCCTGAAGGGTCAGATTCTGGAGGGCACTTCAGGACCTCTTGTTCATAAAGTCACTATTTTCAAGAGCAGAAGAAAGATATAGCTGACCTTCCTAACATATGGGAACAGACAGGCAGGCAGATAAAGTGAGAAGCCAGAGAATTTATCCAAATGAAAGAACACGACAGACAAAGACAAGGCCAGAGATCTAAGCAAAACAGTTAAAAGTAACATGCCTGATAGAGATTTTAAAGCAATGATCATAAAGATATACAGTGGACTTGAAAAAAAGAATGAGAAACATGAGTGAGATCCTGAACATAGAGATAAGGAATAACATAGCAAAGATAAAGGGCTCAATAAACAAAATGAGAAACACGCTTGATACAATAAATAGCAGGATGAAAGAAGCAGAGGAATGAACTAATGACCTAGAAGACAGAGTAATGGAAAGCAGCCAGCTGTACAAAAGAGGGAAAAAAGAATTATACAAAATGAAAAGACACTTAGGAAACTCAGTGACTCCATCAAACATAGTAACATTCATATTATACAAATTTCAGAAGAAGATGAGAGAGAAAATGGGGTAGAAAATTTATTTGAAGAAATAATAGCTGAAAACTTCCCTAATCTGGGGAAGGAAACAGATACCTAGATCTAGGAGGTACAGAGAACTCCCATCAAAATCAACAAAAGCAGGTCAACACCAAGACATATTATAATTAGATTTGCAAAATATAGTGATAAAGAAAAAATCTTAAAAGCAGCTAAATAAAAGAAGTCATTAACTTATGAAAGAAAACCCATAAAGCTAGCAGGAGATTTTTCAACACAAATTTTGCAAACAAGAAGGTAGCAGCATGGAATATTCAAGGTGCTGAATGGAAAAAATCTGCAGCTCCAAGTACTCTACCAAGCAAGGCTATCATTCAGAATAGAAAGGACAGATAGTTTCCCAGACAAACAAAAAGGAAAGGGGTTTGTAACCACTAAACCAGCCCTGTAGGAACTACTAAGGCAGACACTTTGAGCAGAAATGAGAGACTCAAAGTGACAGTATGAAGGTAAGAAACACAAAAATACTAAAAATGAATATTTCTGTAAAAAGTCAATCAAGGAACTCACACACAAAGAAAAGATATAAAATATAATATCATATACCTAAAACATGGGGAGGAGAGGAGAAAAGAATGGGTTCAAACTTAAACATCAACTTAACAGAGACTGCTGTATGCAGAAGATACATAGAAACCATATATCAAAAACCACTAATAAACATGCAAAGAATAAAAACAGAAAATCCAAATATACCACTAAAAAAGTCAGCAAAACATGAAAGAGAAAGACAAGAAACCGTCAGAGAAAATCTTCAGAAATAACCACAAAACAAGTAATAAAATGGAAATACATATGTATCAATAATTCCTTTGTAAACAGACTAAATGCTCTAATCAAAACACATAGGGTGACAGAATGGGTAAAAAACAAGACCCATCTATATGCTGCCTAAAGAGGCTCATTTTAGACCTAAAGACACCTGCAGATTGAAAGGGAGGGGATGGAGAAACGTCTACCATGTAAATGGATTTCAAAAGAAAGCCAGAGTAGCAATTCTTATATCGGACAAAATAGAATTTAAAACAAAGACTGTAACAAGAGACAAAGAAGAACACTATATAATAACAAAGGGAACAATCCAACAAGAAGATATAGCAACTGTAAATATTTATGCACCCAACATAGGACACCCAAATACATAAAATAGCTAACAACAAATATAAAGGAACTGGTCTATAATAATACAACAGTAATAGGGGACTTTCACACCCCACTTACAGCAATGGATAGATCATCTAAACAGAAAATCAACAAGGAAACAATGGTTTTGAGTGGTACACTGGACCAGATGGATTTAACAGATATATTCAGAACATCTCATCCTAAAGCAGCAGAATACACTTTCTTTTCAAGTGCACATGGAACATTCTCCAGAACAGATCATGTATTAGCCCACAAAACAAACATCAACAAATTGAAGAAGATCAAAATTATACCATGCATATGTTTTGACCAGAGACTATGAACCTAGAAGTCAACCATAAGGAAAAAATCTGGAAAGACCACAAATACATGAAGGTTAAATAACATGCTACTAAACAATGAATGGCTCAACCAAGAAATAAAGAAAAAAAAAAGTAGATGAAACAAATGAAAATAAAAACACAATGATCCAAAACCTGTGGGACACAGCAAAGGAAAGTTTATAAACAGGTTCTGAGAGGAAAGTTGATAGCAATACAGATCTACCCAAGAAACAAGAAAAATCTCAAATAAATTACCTAACCTTACACCTAAAGGAGCTAGAAAAATAACAACAAACAAAACATAAAACCAGCAGAAGGAAGGAAATAATAAAGATTAGAGCAGAAATAAATGATATAGAAACTAAAAAACTAATACCACAGATCAATGAAGCCAGGAGCTATTTCTTTGAAAAAAAGTCAATAAAATTAATAAACTTCTGACCAGACGTATCAGGAAAAAAAGAGAAAGTACTCAAATAAATAAAATCACAAATGAGAGAGGAGAAATAATAACCAGTATCACAGAAATACAATCATAAGAGGTTATGAAAAATAATATGCCAATAAATTGGACAATCCAGAAGAAATGGATTAATTCTCAGAAACAAATGAACTACCAAAACTGAAACAGGAAGAAATAAAAAAATTGAACAGGCTGATAGCTAGCAAAAAATTGAATCAGTAATCAAAAAACTCCCAACAAACAAAAGTCCAGGACCACATGGCTTCACAGAAGAATTCTACCAAATATTTAAAGAAGAATTAATACCTATTCTCAAACTATTCCAAAGAATAGCGAAGAAAAGAAAATTTCCAAATTCATTCTTAGAGGCCACATTACCCTGATACCAAAACTGGATAAACACACCACTGAGAAAGAGAACTACAGGCCAATACCCCTGATGAACATACATGTAAAAATTTTCAAAAAATGCTAGCAAACCAAATTCAACAATACATTTAAAAAATCATTCACCACAATCAAATAGAATTTATTCCTGGATTCCAAGGATGGTTCCATATTTGCAAATGAATCAGTGTGACACATCACATCAATAAAAGAAAGGATAGGAACCACATGATCATTTCAATAGATGCAGAAAAAGCATTTGACAAAGTACAACATCCATTCATGATAAAAACCTTAACAAAGTAGGTTTAGAGGGGACGTATCTCAACATCATAAAGGCCATCTATGAAAAACTCAGAGCTAACATCATTCTTAATGGTGAAAAACTGAGAACTTTTCCCCTAAGGTCAGGAATAAGACAAGGATGTTCACGCTCACCACTTTTATTCAATATACTACTGGAAGTCCTAGCCACAGCAATCAGACAACAAAAAGAAATAAGGAATCCAAATCAGTAACAAGTAAGTAAAACTTTCACTATTTGCAGATGACATGATGCTGTACATAGAAAACCTAAAGACTCCACCAAAAAACTGCTAGAACTGTTAAATGAATTCAGTAAGGTCACAGGATACATTGATTTTTTTTTAATCAATGTACCGAAATCTGTTGCATTTCTCTGCACCAATAATGAAGCAGCAGAAAGAGGAATTAAGTAATAAATCCCATTTACAGTCATACCAAAACTAGTAAGATACCTAGGAGCAAACCTTATCAAACAGATGAAAGACCTGTACTCTGAACACTAATGAAAGAAATTGAAGACTGCACAAAGAAAGGAAAAACATTCCATTCTCATGGATTGGAAGAACAAATATTGGTAAAATGTATATACTACCCAAAGCAATCTACAGATTTAATGTAATCCCTATCAAAATACCAATAACATTTTTCACAGAACTAGAACAAACAATCCTAAAGTTTGTATGGAACCACAAAGACTCTGAGTGGCCAAAGCAACCTTGAAAAAGAAAAGCAAAGCTGGAGGCATCACAATTCTAGGCTTCAAGTTAATTACAAAGCTATACTAATCAAAACAGTATGGTATTGGCACCAAAATAGACACGTAGATCAAGGGAACAGAATAGAAAATCCATAAATAAACCCACAATTTTATGGTCAGTTAGTCTTCAACAAGCACAAGAGACTATCCAATGGGAAAAAGACAGTCTCTTCAACAAATGGTGTTGGGAAAAGTGGACATCTACTATAAAAGAATCAAACTGGACCACTTCCTTACACCATACACAAAAATAAATGCAAATAGATGAAAGACCTAAATGTGGGCCTGAAACCATAAAAATCCTAGAAGAGAACACAGGCAGTAGCTTCTTTGACATTGGCCACAGCAGCTTCTTTCTAGATATGTCAACTGAGGCAAGGGAAATAAAAGCAAAAATAAACTGTTGGACTACATCAAAATAAAAAGCCTCAACACAGTGAAGGAAGCAGTCAACAAAATTAAAAGGCAACCTACAGAATGGGGGAATATATTTGCAAATGATGTATTTGATAAAGGCTTAGTATCAAAAACTTATAATGAACTTATAAAACACAACACCCAATTAAATTGGGTGCAATGCAATTAAAGAGCCAACAGACACATGAAAAGATGCTCATCATCACTTAACCATGAGGGAATTGCAAATTAAAACCACAATGAGATATCACCTCACACCTCACACCTGTCGGAATGGCTAAACTCAACAACACAAGAAACATCAGGTGTTGGCGAGGATGTGGAGAAAAAAAGAATCCTTGTGTACTGTTGGTAGGAATGCAAACTGGTGCAGCCACTGTGGAAAACAGCATGGACGTTCCTCAAAAAGTTAAATAGTGGGTTAACTACCTTATGATCCAGTAATTACACTACTGGGTATTTACACAAAGTATACAAGAATCCTAATTCAAAAGGATACATGCACCCCAATGTTTATAGTAGTGCTATTACAATAGCTGAGATACGGAACCAGCCCAAGTGTCCATCAACTGATGAAATGATAAAGAAGATGTGAGATAGATATATATATATATATATATATATATATATATAGTGGACTGTTAGTCATAACAGACAATGAAATCTGGCCATTTGCAATGACGTGGATGGAGCTAGAGAGTATAATAGCAAAATAAGTCAGAGAAAGACAAATACCATATAATTTCACTCATCTGTGGAATTTAAGAAACGAAACAAGTAAGCAAAGGGAAAAAGTAAGACAGAGAGAGAGACAAATCAAGAAACAGACTCTTAACTATAGAGAACAAACTGATGGTTACCGGGGGGAGCTGGGGGGCATGGGTAAAACAGGTGATGGGGATTAAGGAGGGCACTTGTCTGGATGAGCACTGGGTGTCGTATGCGTGTGTTGAATCACTATATTGTACACCTGAAACATAACATTGTATGTTAGCTATACTGAAATTAAAATAAAAAATTAAAAATAAATAAGTGGGGCACCTGGGTGGCTCAGTCAGTTAAGCATCTGACTCTTGATCTCAGCTCAGGTGTTGATCTAAGGGTCATGAGTGGAGGACTCACATTGGGCTCCATGCTGAGTATGTAGCCTACTTACTAAATAAATAAATAAATAAATACCACTTACATGAAGTCATTCTTAGTTATCTTTGTTATTGGTTTGTAACTTAATTTTATTGTCAGAGAATCTGGAGTAAAATACACTGATTCTTTTAAAATTTGAAATCGATTTTATTGCCTAGTACGCAATTAATTATCCTAAGTATTGCATGTATAATTGAGAAAACATCTAATCATGATGTGTGGCTCTATTCACATCTGTTCGATCGAGCTTGTTAATTATATTTTTCAAAGTTTCTATATCCTTACAAATTTTTGTCTGCCTGGTCTATCAACTTCTGATAAACGTTGAAGTTGCTAGAGCAAACAAAACTTGGTAAGAATATAGAATAGGATAGGATAACCTCTCATAATGATGATTTGTCAACTTCTTGTAATTCTGTTAATTGCTTTATGTAGTTTCAGGACATAATAATAGGTATATACTTGTTATAATTAGTATATCTTCCTGCTGACTTAAATAGTTTACCCTCCTGGGGCGCCTGGGTGGCACAGCGGTTAAGTGTCTGCCTTCGGCTCAGGGCGTGATCCCGGCGTTATGGGATCGAGCCCCACATCAGGCTCCTCTGCTATGAGCCTGCTTCTTCCTCTCCCACTCCCCCTGCTTGTGTTACCTCTCTCACTGACTGTCTCTATCTCTGTCAAATAAATAAATAAAATCTTTAAAAAAAAATAGTTTACCCTCCTTATTCTTAATATTATTTGTTGCTTCAAGTTCTATCTTGTCTGTACCAGTTCTTTTTTGTAAGTATTTGTCTGGTATACCTCATTCCATATATTAACTTTCATCTTTTGTGTCTTCAAGTTTTAGGTGAGTCTCTTGTAAGAATACTATAGTTATTTTTTTTCCAAATCTGAAAACATCATTGTTTTGGCATAAGAATTTATTCTCAATTTTACTGTGACTATTCCTATATCAGAAATTAGTTCAGCCATGAGATTTTATGGGTTTTTTTATTCATCCTGTCTCTTCTGAATGCTTCTCTTATACCCATTTCTGTTCCTTCCATTCTACTGGCTGAGTTCCAAAATTAGTTTTTTTCCTCACTGTGTGAGAAGTTCTATATCCTAGTCATGACCTTTCTTAACATTTTAACATGTATAAACAACTTAAACTGTAAAGAAGATTCATGTTTTTCACTACCTCTCATACCATGCAAGTACATTTAAATACTTTAATTCAGATCGTCCCCATCCAAGGTATCGTTGTGAAGTAATTAGCTCTGTCATGATTTTGAGTTACTCCCTTAATTAGACGTGACTATTGTACTATACAGTGTTTCCTTATGTTTGTCCATATGTTACCAATTTACTTGATTATCACTCCTTCTTGTATCTCACATATTTCTTCTGGGATTATTTTTCTTCGGCCTTAAAAATATCCTTTAGAAATTTCTTTTGTAAAAGCCTATTAGCAGTAAGCAATCCTAGTTTTTTATTGACTGAAATGATTTTATTTCACCCTCAATTAACTAAGTACACAATTCTAGGTTGACAGCTTTATGCTTCTCAGAACTGGAAGATATTATTGGAATATTATTTGCCTTGCATTGTTGCTATTGATGAGAAATCTATTGTCAATTGTCATTTGTGTACAAGCAAACTTCCTTTTCTCTCTGGCTGCATTTAAGATCTCTGGTTTTTAGTTTTTATTGTCTTCTGCAGGTTTGCCTCAGTATGTGTAGCTATGGATTTTTTTTTCCAGTTTTTCTGGGATTATTTTCCTTCTTAAAACTGAAGATTCCCATAATTTCCATTAAGTCTGGAAAATTATGATTCTTTCATTCAACGTTAATTCAACAAAGACTGCCTTTCTCTTATTCATTCTATTCTTTTTCTGAGATTTTGAATATACCAAAAGGAGAAGCTTCTCTTTATATTCCTGTCTCTTAATTGCTCTTTCATATTTTCTATTTTTTCTCCTGTACTTTATTCTGGTTAATTTCTTCATATCTATCTTCCAGTCTTTTAATTCTCTCTTAAGTGTGTTTAATCTGCCATTTAACCAATTCTTTAAGTTTTCAATTTCAACTATATATTTTGCTTTTAGAAGTTTGGTTTTAATTTTCAAATGTACCAAGTTATTTTAATAGACATTTGTTTCTTGCTCAAGTTTATAATTATATCATTGCTGCTAACACTTTAAGCATGTTCATTTCATATTCTTAGATTATTACCATATCTGTGTCCCTAATTCTCTTTCCTGCTAATTTTCACCCATCATAACTTGGTTACTATTGTGTTTGGTGATTTTATATTGTGAGTTTACATTTGGTTAGTCTCTATATGGAAATCCTGAAAATCTTGGTTCAAGGGATGTTCTCCCAGGAAGTTTGTTTTTCCTTTTGTTCTGTATGATGGAACACTACTAACTTGTGTGAGGGCATCCTCTGTGACTGGGTATCATAAGAGGTGTCTTTATCCCTGTGTAGGATTCAAGCCAGAGATGCATATTGTTTTCACCAAAGCTCTTTGAGGGTTCTAGCTTTATGTTGCTGTCTCCATTCCAAACCACCGCCATCCCTGACATCTTTTATATGCCTTAGGACTTGTTCTGATTCACTGCAAAGACATTAAAACTTCAGGATTTATGTGCCTGTAATCAGCAGATGTCTCCAAGGTATGTGTAACTTCATTTCTGGCTTATTATACTGCTATTTGTTCCCATCCTTTTGAGGGCACTCAAGATTTTCCTTAACTTTTCAAGAGCTCAGCTCTGCCTGTTAGTTATAACTTTTCCATGATTCCTTGGTATTTCACAGTGGGAGAAAGTTTAGAATACAGAATCTTCAAGATTTACTAGAAGCAGAAGGTAGGAAAATGTCCACCTTATTAGGTTGTATCAGGATTAAATAAGAAAATGCAACTGAAGACTTTGCAGACATAAGTGTTTGATAAATGTTAGTTAAAAAAAAAACCTTATTTTTCAAAAAATTTTCTATATGGGGCTTTCTTCATCTTTTCCATTTATGCAAAACATATTTGTTCTCCAAAAAGGAATGTTCATTCATCTGCATAAATATTTAATAGCATTTTTGTCTTACATTTTAAAAGACAGTTATATATATTAACTTAATGTAAAATAAATATAGAGTATATGATTCTCTCTATATAAATCATATTATTGCAGCTGATAGTCAATGACTTAAAAATTCTACAGAAAAGAATTCTTTGGGCTAAAATTAGTCAAAAATCACTGTTAATGTTTTATTTTTATTTATTTATTTTAAAGTAAGCTCATGCCCAACATGGAGATTAAGAGTCACATGTTCTGGGGCGCCGGGGTAGCGCAGTCATTAAGCATCTGCCTTCAGCTCAGGGTGTGATCCCGGCATTCTGGGATCGAGTCCCACATTGGGCTCCTCTGCTGGGACCCTGCTTCTTCCTCTCCCACTCCCCTGCTGTGTTCCCTCTCTCGCTGGCTGTCTCTCTGTCACATAAATAAATAAAATCTTTAAAAAAAAAAAAAAGAGCCACATGTTCTACCAACTAAGCCAGCCAGGTGTCCCCTGTTAATGTTTTATTAAAAGGCAATTTCTTCCTTGAAATTATCCAAGAAGTAACATTTTGAAAATTCGTTTAGAGCTTATCATTAGCAGGTTAGCCATTTTTATAGTGAATAATGTCTGTCTTCTAAAAGAATTTAATTCTTAATTTCCAATTATACCTTGAACTAAAAATAAGTAAACAGAATTCTTAAGTATGAGCTATGTCTTTTAATAATTTTTATTGTGAATGGAAGTCATTTATCCCAGGTGCATCTCTTAATGGGAAATAAAACAAAAACAAACAAGACAATGATCCTCCAAAAATGCAAATGTTCAAAATATCTGTTCCTGTTACAGAGAAGAGATAAGCATGCCATAGTATCTGGTTGTCACTAACCACAGTGTTGATGTAGTTTTAATGTCAAACGAAATAATATCAGTCTTCTTCTATAAGAAATCTGAAATTGAAATTTGCCCCGGACTATCTCTTGTTTTGGTATATTTTTGGATTTTACAGCTTTTCCAAATTGTTTGGGAAACACAGCTGGGCTTATTAATATACTGAGGCATTCAATTTGAAGATGACTGTCATCATGTGTAGTTCTGGGTCTCTTCCTCTGGACTTCATAGCCAACTGCTCTGTTTTCAGTAGAAAGAAATGGAATCAAATGCCAGTATTTGGGATTAAATAGTTTGGCTTCTAGCTCCTAACTTGCATAATGCAATGAAAGTGGTAGCCGCTGGATAGCCTCTTGTATGCCTGATACTACGCTAAGCCCTTCCCATGCACTGCTTGATTTAATCTTCCCAAGAGCCTACGCCCGCTCAAGTTTTTAAATATATAAATGGAGGCCTGGAAAGGTGTTTTGCTTGTTTGTTTCTTAATGCTTGGGCATAATGAGGAAGTAGAATTTGCTACCCTAGAAAACTGCTTCCTACACACAGTGACTGTTGTTGCTCATTGATTCAAGGTCACCACCCACTGAGAAGGTGCTGCTCGCCTTGAAGGCTGAGGAGAGAGAGGACGGTAACAGATCTAGGTAGAAAGTTCAGTCCTCCAGAAAGCGTGCCCTCAGAGCCGCCTGGCTTATTCTTAGTGATCATGTTTTTACAGCGTGGCCTCTGGTGCCCCTTGGAGGCCCCTGAGTAGTACCTGGATGATCTACTGGATAACTTCCTCAGCATCTCCTTTCTGACTTTCTGTCTGTGGATGTGAAGTGGTAAGAGACTGCAAACTCTTCTAACCCAAGCAATCAGCTTGCAGAAAAGGAAACTGAGAGTCCTCACAGTGAAGTGATTTGCCCTAGATCAGATAATGGAAGCCTTATACTGGCCTGACTGCATCAGGTAGAAGACACTAACATTAGTATCCAGGTTTCAACTAAACTACTGCCCAACTCCAGTTTAAAATACTTCCCAAAGAACTTGACACAGACCAAAGAAGCTGAAGTTTGTGTTCAGTAATCTTTTCTTCCTCCCCCCTTCCTTCCTTCTTCTCTTCATTCATTTATACAACAGGCACTTATTGTCTGTCTACTCAGAGCCAGGCAGGATGCCATCCACTAAGACTATAAGGATAGGAAGACAGAGTTCCTGCCTTCACTCATTCAGTGAAGCATGCTCCCCAGCCACACCAGGGGAAGCCTCATCAGGAGGGGGCAATATCCTGGCCCAGGCATTCAGTTTTTCCATCAATCTGCTATGTGTTTTGAGTACTTAGTTTTTTTTCCCTAGGCTTTTGGTACATAGTGATGAACAAGGCGAACAAGTATGTAGTCAAGGACCTTATACTGAAACTAGTAGAGATGAAGTATAAACAGGCTGATAGATAGATACAATTTCAGGTGCTGATAATGCTATGAGGAAGATAAAACTGAGTAATACGGTGCAATGGCTGGAGGGGCCTACCCCTGTGGGATTGGTGAGGTGAGGCTTCCTTCAGGAGGTGACATTTGAATTGACACCCAAATAATGTAAAGGAGACAGCTGTTCCAAGATCTCATTGGTGGCATGTTACAATAACATATTGATCATCGCAGCCTTTGGGGAGAGCCTGGGACAGCAAAGCCCTTGAGCAGTAGCCTGTAGTGGTCCGTAGCTTTCTCTCTTTACTCCAGTTGTGTTGTGCAAATGTTACCATTTTCTGTGTGTCCCATGATCAGAAAAGCATCAGGCAGCACTATAGTCGCTGAAGGGAAAATCCAAGCAGAAGGAAAGCAAATGAAACTGAGAAAGGGGAGAGAGCACAAAAGGGAAAGTGACAAGGAATGAGGTGAGCGAGTGGGCAGGAGCCAGATTGCATAGTCCCTGGTAGTGTTGGTATATATGGGTGAAAGTTGGATGGATGTAGATGTTATATTTATTTACTTCCAAAAAGAAATAGATACAGTACTATGTTAAAGCATATGCTAATTAAGTTAATCCAAAAATAGATTGAAAAGAAATAATGAAAATAATACAAAAAGTGGAGAAGAAAATTTTATCTGGAGTCTGGTGTGATTTTCTGTAATTGAACACTAAAATTAACAAGGAATTTCCTAGTAGCCAAAATCTTAAAATATCATGAACCATATAATTTTCTTTGTCTAGTTAAGGGAAAAATGAAATTGCATTAGGAGATACAGGCTTGATACTCAAAATGTAAGAAGTTTGTTGCAATGGCTATTACTAAGTAATGTAATAAGTTACATATTCCTTGCCATTCTGCCTAAGTTCAGAAATGATTTTCAAATATCACTTCGTGAAAGTTATTTTTCATCAGAAATGGTTATGTATCTGTCTCTCTATTTCCATGTACATTATTTTCTGGTGATGATCCTGAGTCAATTTGAATATACTTGCTTCTGGGCCTCCCCATGTGTCCTTGCCTCCAACATCCTTGCTTACAGTTCCTTCAACCTGGCCTATTCATCCTCATCTTTTCCTCTAAAAACATCTGTACCGCCAACACAAAACGACGCCCAAGCGCAAGCCGTTGGCAAATTTCAAGACCATATGCACAGTAGTTATCTAGTCTACTTAGAAGCTCACAAGGTAGATTTTAAAATAGACAGGTCCCGGGGCACCTGGGTGGCTCAGTCGGTGAAGCATCTGCCTTCAGCCCAGATCATGATCCCGAAGTCCTGGGATCAAACCCCACAATGGGCTCCCTTCTCAGTGGGAATTCTGCTTCTCCCTCTGCCCCTCCCCCTGCTTGTGCTCGCGCGCGCGCAGGCTCTCTCTCAAATAAACAAAATCTTTTAAAAAATAAAATAAAATAGACGGGTACTACCCCAAACCAACTGAATCAGAATTTCTAGAGAGGACTTGGGCGTTGGTATTGTTTAAGCTCTCCAGGTGATTCTAGTAAGTTGCAGTAAGAATTGCTGAGCTAGCACAGAGCTCCCTTCTACTGATAGTAGGCTCTAAATAGAACGCAGACTTTCACCTTTGCTGCTTTCTTCCAGTGGGTTTCTCTCCTGAGAGAGGGGGAAAAAACAACGAACCAACTACAACAGAATGTGCCACAACAAGAAAGTCTTTCTGGTCACCTACTATGGAAAGCAAATGAGTCATTACCTCCTTGCCCTTGTATTTAATGAGAAAAACAGCATAGCAAATCTCCTTTGGTTCTGGCGTTGCTCAAAAGCTGTCCGGAAATAGCCATTTCAGTGAGGCCTTTCCACCTTCTCATTGAGAAAAGAGGAGAGAACAGTTTAGAAATACTATAGAAGGGAACAAATGAAACAGTCCCCACCCACCAGTGATTCTGTGGGAGTAGTCCTGGGGTTGGTCCCCGGCAGGCATCCGTATATTTTTACAAGCCCTCGGTGTTTCTCATGCCTTTGGTTTACAAAAAGCTGCCATTTTTGATGACGTATAAATGCTTCTTCCCAGTTCTCAACAAACCCCAGGGCCCTTTGACCGCTTTTGAGAGGAAAGAGAAAATTAAGAAAATCTAAGTTCGGAGGCAAATTTCAAGGACCACAGCAGAGTAAAAGGACAGCAGAGAGGAAGAAGCTCGGGCGTTGACAGGAGACGGCTGGGGAGCGGAGGGCTCTGGCAGGAGAACAGCATTCAGGCGAGGAGGCCAGTCTGGGTCCTGCTAGAGAAACTCTCGCCGTCAAGTACAACAGATTCTCCGTGGTGGGCAGGCTGGCGAATGATGTCCCAGCTGCTCTCCTGGAAGACAGATGTAATAATCCTGCCCTTCTTAGATGCAAACTCCTCTAATCAAGCTGTGAAAAATAGACTAACTTGGGTCTGCTGTTGTTGGCCCAAGGCTAATTCGGTCGTATCCTGGGGCTTCAATTCGCACATCCCTTTCAGAAACAAAGTTTGGATTTTTAGGAAATGTGAGCCTCAGAAGTTTACTTGCAAAGACACACTGGCCCCTCAGTGAGGCAGAGAAAGAAAGGGGGAAGCACCCAGAAGCCCAACTTCTAGATTGCCAGCATCCGTTCCCTCCGCTGGAATCAGCAAAACATAACAGGGTATGAAGTGTAATAAACCCTAGCAGTGCCAAATACGAAACTGTGTCATTCACTACCTCATTTGTTTATCCATCATTTATTCTTCCACTCCAGAAATATATATCTAAACCCTAGAATGTGCGTTAGCTTCGTTCCCTTGTAAACAGAATCTGAGATGAAGAATTGGTGACAAGGAGTGTCTTTGGAGGGGATACCAAGGAACAGAAGTGAAGATGTACCATGAGAGGGAACAGGAAAGAAGAAAAGCCATGGATGTCAGAGTACTTTGTGGAGGATGTCACTGTGGACAGTGGGAACTCATTTCTGCTGGAGGTCTCTGAGACTCAGCAAACGCTTCCAGGCCTTGTCTCCTAAAGGGATGAAGCAGTTACCTGTGAGGATTCTAGTCCTCTAAGTGTAATTGTGGTTGTTAAGTTCTCCTCTGCTGAACTCTGCATACCTGGAGGAGAAGAAAGCCCCACCCTCCACCGCCTTCTGGTGTCTAAGGTCAAGGAGGAATCCAGGGCTGAGAGCAAGGTGAGAAGCTGTTAGTTTGTGAGCCGACTAATGTGACTCTGCTCCTTGGTGAGTTACCAACTCAGACTACACCCCTGGAGTTGTCCCAAAAAGTGATCTTTTATTTGCAGCAAATACGGGGATCACAGGGAATAACTTCCAAAGCCATGAGCCCCTGGGTGGGGATAAATGGGCTCTTTTTATTTAGGGTTTAGGCTGAAATCAGAAAGGGGAGCTTTGTCAGCGGATGAAAAGGCGGGCAGGAGACTGCAGGGGCTACTTAGAAAACTGCTTATATGTGCACTGTTTATTATGTTAATGAAGCTTGTGTTCCTCCTTGTGGGGAGACTTGAACATGGGAATGAAGCAAAGGTAAAGGTCAAAACTTCTTAGCTCATCTCTGTAGGTGTTGTCTTGGTGGCTGAGCTCAAGCTGGTTTAGGCTGGTTCAGTCTTGATTTGCCTGTGCGTAGTCTTAAGGCAATTCTGTGGTCTAAGACCATTCAGGCTGAGGAATGCAGTGCCATGCGGGTTCCTAGGCTAGAACCCTCTCAGTTGACCTTGAGTGCAGGCTTTTGTAGAGGCCGCTAGTCTATTTGTTAGTCCCGTCTGAAAAGAAACAATAGCTGATGGGGGACAAAACGGGCTTTAAATTTTCTGCTGGTTTAATCTCATTAACCCTATGGGACGTGGTTTCAAGCTGAATTAAATTGAAACCTGTGCAGACTTCCCCGCAGCCCTGTGGAAGCTAAACTCAAAGGAGAGGCCAGGAGGATGTTAGTTGGAGCTTGGTATGTGTCTGTTACAGTATGTCAGGCTCTCTTAAGCTATAAAGGTAAGTAAATCATGTTCTCGGACTTCTAAGAGTTCTTAGTCTTGTAAGGAAGAGAAACATAAAGTACCATTTAATATGAAAACTGTTAGAGTAATGATGTCCGAAAAGCTTTATCAGGAAAAGGATTGGAAGAAACTAAGATGGTAGAAGGGAGATTTGGAGAAAGGAAAGAAGAGGCAGAGAAAGGAGGATTGGGAAGACCTCACGTACACGTACACAGAAACTTGAAGGATGAACCTTCAATGTGAGCAAAAGAACAATAAAATAAATGTGGGTTCATTGATAAGAACAGGGTACATTCTGGAAATGGTGTTGAGTCAGAGGAGATGAAGGTAAACATCTTCTATTCTGAAAGCCATGGACATTTAAGCAGGAGCGTGACTCAAGCAAGTTGTCTTCATACGTAGCAAGCTTTCAGAAAAGGTCACAGCTGTAACTCGAAATCTGTTCTTTCATCAAACATTTATGAGGTGCACACGAAGCACCAGGGACCACCTCAGGTGCTGAGCACACAGTGGCGAATGAGAAGTGGTCTTTGTCCTCAAGTGGCTCAGTGCCTACTGAGGGAAGAGAGAGAAGCTTTATGATACAGTGTGGTCCATGTGACTCTGAGTCTCAGTGCAGGAGGACTTTAGGAGAACATGAGAAGGCCCCCTATTCATCTTTTTGGGGTTCCTGAAGACTTCCTAGACGATTAGTGGTGTTCATTTTTTCCTTGCTGGGCCACTGTCCCACAATCACTATCCACATGATCCTTCTCTTTTTCTCTTTCTCTTTTTTTTTTTCCCTCTCTCTCTCTCTCTCTTAAAACTGGCTTCCTGGAGATAAGATTCAGTGTTCATGATTTGAAACATATGTTCTCACCTCCCTCTTGTATAGATAAACATCCAAAACAACCACAGGAATTACAGATCTGTCTGTTTCTAAGGATGATAACAATAACTAACATATGGTAAATACCATGTACCAAAAACCGTTCTAAGAGATTTACACATAATAATTATTTTTCTACCTTCAACACCTTTATGACATTATATTTTCGCATTTTAAGGAGTGGAAAAGTGAAGCACTAAGTTATATAACTTACCAGGTCACGTATCTAATAAGCAGTGAACAAGGGCCGGAGACCCAAGAGGTCTGGCTCCAGAGGCAGTCCTCTTCGTCACGGTGCCCTCCCTGCTCCCTCTCCGATTTCCATCTACGGTCAGTCCCCTTTGTCAGTGTTATCTCCCACACTCTAGACGGTACACCTACTTCACTGCAACTTCTGCATTCGAAACGCCCCTTCGTTTTGTTTCTTTTCCTAGAGCTAAACCCACTTCCCTCGATGCTCTCCCACAGGAAGAAATTTCCATCCATCTGGTTAATTTATTTTCAAGAACCCAGTCATAATTATACTGTTAGCAGTCCATGTAGCAATTTTCTACATCTATTCACCCAATCACTACCCCTTGATCCAAACAACTTGATAATTTTCCGTTGTGGTCTATATTTTACCAACCTCCAACAATGCTTTTCTCCCAAGGCAGCCACCTTCCAGACTTCAGCGGTATTTTGAACACAGCATAATCACCATGTCATGGTCTTTAACCGAAATGAAATGGCCAGGCATCAGGCATCATTCCATTTCTCTTTCACTATCATTTGCTTGTTACAGCTAACTTGTCACAGCTAGGGACAGTATCAAATTGCTTTCCAATGTTCTGCTTTACCTTTACTCTATGTCCTTGCTCTCTTTGCCTTCAACTGACATTTTCATTTTGTACTTACATAAGAGAGTTATTAAAGATTTTCCAACATTTGGAAAGTTTCAGGGCTAACTGGAATTTAACTCTGTTGGAAGAAAAATCAGTCAATAGCTATGGCAAAAGTACATTGTATTTCAAACTAATGCATATGGAGGGCTAAAGGGGGGGAAAAGGAGTCTTTTCGCTTGATAATAGCACTAATCATGAACACTCACTGCTGCTTATTACATGCCAGGCCCTGCCAAGGGCTTTTCCTGCATTACTTTATTTTTTAAAGATAAGGATACTAAGGCTCAGAAATATCGAGTACTGTGTCTGCCATCACAACTGTAGTTGTTCCGGAGTCTCTGCCTTAATCAGACTCAGGGAAAGATCCTGATCTTCTTCCTCCATTACTTGGGCCATTAATTATTCTACTTCAGTATGTAATGAATATGAGAAGATATCTTGGGAAAAAAAAAAAAGATAACCGTTCTCACAAGTTTTTAACGTGATCTCGACTCTGGAATTTCTCAATTGTATTGCACGGATATTCTTGTTCCTTGTCAGAGGACTGGCTGGATCTGTTCTCTGAAGGTTACCCACAGTGGGTATTGAAATCTACTACCCTTTAGCTTTGGGCTCTAAGTATAGATAACCAGAAATAAAACTAGATTTAAAGTTAGTCATTTTTTATCAGTTATTCTAATGAGAAGAATATAAGTAGGATGGGCTCCATGTATAAGACCTAAAGGGCTAAGATTCATTTTGTTACTTTTTGTTCACTTTGCGTTCTCTTATTAGCTTATTCCTCAGAATTGCTTCCTTTAGACACTGGGGCAAATACTTCTTTTTTTTTTTTTTTTAATAATCCAGCAGCAAAAGAAATAAAAATGAAGCAAAATAAAATACCCACTCAAGTATGGCTGACAGGTTTTTCCTTTAGCCCAGTGGGCCAGGCTCAGTCATGTGCCCACTCTTGGGAAGGAAAAAAAAAAAAAAAAAAGCACATGATGCAAATCAATCCATAAAAAACAAAAACAAGCAAAAAAACTCTTGATAAAATCCAACACTCATTTGTTATAAAACAATATATTCAGACTGTATTCATAGAAAGTACTTCTTTTGACTGAAAAAATGAGTCTATCTGTAATTTATAGCATTTAAAAATAACCATTCTACTGGTAAAACTTCAGGAGCATTCTCAGTAAAGCCAATATTATACTAAAAGCCCTAAGTAGTGTAATAAGAGAAGAAAAAGAAATAGGAGTCATATAACTGAAAGTTAAAAGCAAAAAAACCATTACTTTTAGAAGATATTATCTACACAGAAAGTGAAAGAACACCTATAAATGATTTGTACTAATAAGAAAATTCTGAATAAGTTAACGGATTTCCACCTACACATAAAAAATGAGAGCATTCATATACACCAGCAATAAAGAAATATAATGGAAAATATTCATAGTAGCAGTAAACAGATAATGTAATTAGGAATAACTTTAACAAGTGATATGAAAAAAACAAAATCAGCTCATTATGGAAGAACATGAAAGATGACCTGAATGGATGAAGATATAGATATATATGGGATGTTAGATGGAAAGTCATAATGTCCAAAATGTCCATATTATGCCAGTTAAGTTATAAATTCGATGCCATAGCATTTTAAAAATCTCAACACACCTAGACATAAACTTAACTGAGGCTGAAATTTGCGTAAACAAAAGACATCATGAAAGTTAAAACTTTTTAATTTTATGGAGAGAATATATTTGACATATATATGTATATATATTTTATGGAGAGAATATATTTGACATATTTATATATATGAAAAAGGTTTAGTATCCTAAATATGAATAAAAATCCTCTAAGTCAGAATAAGAAAAAAAAAATTAAAACAACCTCTTTAACCCCTGGAAAATAAGCAAAGGGTATGAACATATAATGCACAGATTGAGAACCCCTGCTTTGAAGAGCAGCAATATCTAGTAAACGTGCCAAGTTTGCTTTTAGAGATATTGCAAAGAAACTCGTACACATGTACTTCCAGGGGCAGGTACCAAACTGCTAACTGCAACACTGATTGTCATAATTAAAATAAATAAATACATGAAATGGGATATGTTATATTACTGTATAGCAGATAAAATGAAAGGATATTTAAATATAGTCACTGAAGAGATCCCAAACAAATATTTAGTGAAGATATATGACACGCTTGGAATAATTTATGAAATTTTGAATACCCACATGCCCCAAATACATATTATTATGGATAAACTTACGTAATAAAGATGGACTTGAAGACTAGATACTAAATTCAGGACAATAGTTGTTTTAGGAGAAAAGAAGGAAATGGGACGTCTTGTATTAAAATGATATTTGAAGCAAAAATAAGAGAAGTTTAATATTTATTAGTTTTGGTGACTAAATCATGGATATGCAAAGCCATCCTCTGTTCTTTTCTGTATCTTTAAATCTTTTCAACATACTTTAAAAGTGCTAAATATTTTAAATGGGAAGATCATAGCCTCAAGACAATAAAGCAAAAGACCATAAAATGCAATGTCTACTCCCCCCCCCATTCCTTTTTTCCTCCATATCTAAATGTGTGAAGTAACTGTTAATATACCTTGAACTTTATCTCGTTGAATCTGGAGGCTTATAAACATTATCGCATTTATCATATAATACCTTGATTGTCTCCAAAGTCCATCAAGGAGAAAGTCTCCCTAGCTAACAAAGCGAACAAGCTGCCTAAGAACCTGAGAACCATTGTTTTACAAACTATTACTTCCAAGGGCCATTATCTCTGCTTTTGTTTAATTTACCATTAAGATTGAGTTCTATGATGCAATAGAAATGTACTTGTTAATTTTGAAAACCCCAGGATGTCCCAGATTTTTTTAAAAGCTTGCATTTAGCAGATGGGAATCAAAACATCAGCCTCTCAGAAAACCCTCCAAAGCATCTATGTCCAAAGAGGCCCTTGTGTGCGGTGCCTTTACTCCCAATTTCATTTTATCTAAGATTCTTTCCAGGAAAGGCAGAGTCACTTAGATGAGACTTGTGGGTGTATTCTCTCACTGAAAATCACACCGCTCTGAACTTCGTGGCATTTGTAGCCAGTCACAACCCAATAACCAGGGCAGAGCAAGTCTTTGCAACAGAATTCCCCTAGAAACAATGAAATTTATGACCCAGCAAAGCCTGCCAGAAAATATACTCAAATCCTTCCAGTGGTTACAAATGCCTGACTTATTTAATCTGTGTCCATCCTCTGAAAATCATTTTTTGTAGTTTTTACATTTTGGAATAATTTCTAACTTACAGAATGTTGCAGGAATAGTACAAAGAATCCCTGAACATTTTACCTAGACACGTACATAAATGCACACACAAAGATACTAATTACTATAATGTTTCAGAGGCTTTTGGTATAAGTTTTGCAGATACATGCCATTTTAACCCTATATACCTCAGTGCGCACTCCCTAAGAACAAAGACATTTATTTACATAATCACAGTAAAAATATCACTATTAGGAAACTGGCATTGATATAATGTTATTTTTTAATCTATAAGCTTTGTTAATATTTTGCCAATTACAACAATAATGTTCTCTGTAGAAAAAAAAAAAAAGTCTGGTACAAAGCCCAATCCAGTACCACACATTCAGTTAAACACAAATCTATTTAGTCTTCTTGAATCTGGACAATTCTTATTTTTGTTTTCCACTACATTGACTTTTTTTTTTTTTTAAGATTTTATTTATTTATTTGACAGAGAGACAGCCAGCAAGAGAGGGAACACAAGCAGGTGGAGTGGGAGAGGAAGAAGCAGGCTCCTAGCAGAGGAGCCTGACGTGGGGCTCGATCCCACAACACCAGGATCACGCCCTGAGCCAAAGGCAGATGCTTAACGACTGCGCTACCCAGGCGCCCCCACTACATTGACTTTTGTGTGTGTGTGTGTGTGTGTGTGTGTGTGTGTGTGTGTGAAAATTTTGAAGAGTACAGGCCAATTATTTGGTAAAAATCTTTTTTGATTTGAGTGTATCTGATATTTCCTTATGATTATAGTGAGGTCTTGCATTTTGGACAGGAATATCAGTATCTTCATCCCAGTCCTTCCTCCTGCTTTGGCTCATCCCTTCATTTTTAGCGTTTCTGGATGATTTAGTTCACATGTGCCCTTTTTATAAAGTAGGCAGTTGGATCTTGCCTTTTGAGACAAGTTGTGAATAGTTTTTCTTTTAATAAATGAATGAAGCTCATCATATTTATTGATATGACTGACATAGTTGGTCTCACACAGTTGGTCTCACCTCTATCATTTTACTTTATGTTATAAATACTATGCACATAGTATTTTCTGTGTGTTTTCTCATCATTTGCTCAGAATTCCTTGAGTTCTTGCATGTTGGAAATGATTTTCTCTTTAGTCTTGATATTTGAAAGATATCTTGGCTGAATATCCTTGGATCACACATTCTTTTCTTGATTTTCTTGAATATGCTGCTTTGTCATTACTTTTTTCCTGAGTCTCTTCCCCTTTTAAGTCATTAGATCCTTTTGTTTGAAAACACTGGGAAATTTTTCATCGATGAAGTCCAAAAGTTTTACTAGAGTATGCCTCAGACTTGATCATTCTATGGTAATTTTCCTAGGTACCCAGTGAGCCCTTTTAATATATAGATGCAAGTTTCCTTTTTAATTTCTGGTAAATTGCCTTGCATTATTGTTTTCAATATTAGTTCTGTTCCTTGGTTTTGTTTTTCTCCTTTGGGGACTTCAATTATTCATATGTTGGATTTTCTTCATCTGTTTTCCATCCCAATCCCCTTCTTCCTGAGCCTTTTTATTTCTTTCTTTATCTTGTTTTAATTCTCTCAGTCATTGTCCTGCTCCTTTCCATTGATACTTAAGTTTTATTTAATTTATTATTCATTGGACAACTTGTAATTTAATCTTTTTTTTATTCCTTCCCTAAATGAAAGAAATACTCATTTCCTTTCTTCCTTTTTTTTCTTTTCCATTTCTAGTCTCAGAAAAGTAATTCAAGGCCTTTTTTTTTTCTTCGTATTGCCATATATTTGAGAATTAACTTGGTCAGTAGAGTTGTATGACAGTATTCTTCTGGTTTGAGGTTGCCTTTCAGAGATGATTTTTATCAAGTGAAATGTTTTTGTTTTAATTCTCTTTTTTCTTCTTAGTGCAGATGAAGACTGCTGGCATTTCTGCATTTAGTAACCAGGGATGATGATTTGGGAGGTTTACAAGATTCCTAGTTCTATATCACTCTCTGTTGTCAGTGTGACAAAGGAAATGGCTTTTTAGTTTGGGGCAAAGATGAGAACAGTGTGTCTTACAATATTATATATTTGTACTTATTTTATAAGATTCTAAAAATTTTCCTTCTTGCTTCTTTTACCTTTCACTATGAAGTTTCCAAAGAACTCTTTCCCCTTGCTTTGTCACTCTCATCTCCCCCAGAAGAATGGCCCTGATTCTCTGTTCTCTCTATTCCATCTTCTGTAGAGTTTTCCCACACTTTGCTCTATGGAAGTCTTGGAGGGGGAAGTTGAGAAATAGCTCCAATGAAGATTAGTGTTTATTTTTCCTCTTACTGGTAATTGTATATTGTACTCTGACTTATACTCATTCTAAAGAGTGGGATTTGTGTGGTTTTAATTTTTATTTTTGTTGATTTGTATACCTTTTCTAGCATGTGTTGGGATATCCAGCTATCCATGACTACCATTCCTTGACCCATTTCCCTGAATTCTTGATTCCTTCAAATCCCCACATCAATAAGATAATAATAATATTAATAATAAAGTTTGGGGATATTTAGCCATACACAAGTACTTTTCAAAATATTAATATGCATCGGATTTTCCAGTCTTTTAACATTTTATTATTAACTTTAACTCGAATATATAATATCCAATGTTATTAAAATAATAAGCAATCTTTATTTGTCACGATCTCTATATATTCCTCTCTCAGCTCCCAACCACACATCCTCTGACCCTTCATTACCAAGACCTGATATGTTTCTAAAACAAGAAGCTTTAGTACAGGGTTCTCACCAAAAGTTTGCTAAGAATATTTGGGGACACCTTTATGGGAATGTCCAGGGAAGTTAACAGTCAGCTGCATTATTACTCAACAAATTTTATAGAAAATCCACCAAATCTCAATTTGTAAAATAAGCCAGTCCTATAGACTAAAACCCACTAAACCCAGACTCATATCCTGAAGGAAATACCATGAGACTCAAAATGCATTTGGCTGATCTACTTGAATATATATATTTCATCTTAATGTATTTCTTAATACTGTTAATTTCCCCTCTGTAGCAGATAATATCCATACTCCATCCACATTCCCTCAATATGCACCTTTCCCATGCCTGCCAATGGTTTCTTACTACAATCATCCACAATTCTCTTACTGAGCTTTTTCTATAGCCTTAGGAACTAGAGTGCACCCTGTTCCCAGTGCAGACCTAAAATGTCTACTCACAGGAGAAACTCTCAACCAATGGCATTTGGGAATTGGGAGTTGATGAATAAATACCTTCGGGTGGAACAACTCCGGAATATTCTGTAGAGCATCTCAGAGGTGCCCATCAGCATTGAACCCTACTTGTCTGCAATGATGAGATGTCCTTCCTTGGCTCACATCCTCATTCCCCAACTACTACTTTCTGGGATTATCTCTCAAAGAGACTGTTTTCACTCAAATCAGGATCTTCTCAGGGGGGACTCTAAGGCATACTTCGATGAATCCATAAAAATGTATATTCTGTATTCCTTTCTTAAGGGCCATTGTCCAACAGTGAAAACCAAAAAGAGTCATTTTTGCTTTCTATGATACCAAGTTCTGTGGAACAGATGTCAGTGTAGACTGTCCGGATTTCTGGCTACTTAGTTCCAGGGACTTCAGTTCATTTGAGAGTTCCTCAAATCCTTGAAAGCCATGGGCACAGAACTTAAATGGACTTGATTAAACTGAATTGAAATAAACATCTCAGGGCAGCTTCAAATGGAAGCATCATTTTTATCTAGTCCTTGGTAAGACAGGCCCACCTTTAATATTTTACCCAGGAAACACCAGTCTGAGCTTTGACGCTAAGTAGTTAGGTAATTTTGGAAAACTCATTTCTTGTCTCTAAACTTCAGTTTTCTAATCAGTACAATGAGCTGCTGCAATAGATGCTTTCTGAGCAGTTCTTTGGCTATAGTGCTCCTCGAGTCTGTGGTTCTAAATGGGCCTCTGAAATCCATCACGTCACATGTAATTTTTCCCTAATTTTGTTTCTTGGAAATTAAATTATCAAGAGTGTCCTTTCTAAATACCTATTTTGGAATTCAGATTTAGTACTTATTCATCCAGCCACACCTCATTTTTCAGTGGTCAGTTTCTAAATTACTGTACCTCGCACAATACTAAAACTCTGTCCCCATCATTAAGCAGAGATTTTATTCTCTGGGATATTGTCTCCGCCTCGACACCCAAAAACATTTTGGTATTTTTTTGATCTCTGGAAACAAGAAGAGGTGACCTAGAGAAGCCATTAATTTTGATCAATCTAAATGCATGGGCTGAATCTTCTCTAGTTACGTAAGAGGTGTCACATAGAGGGAAGGGTTTGTTAATGATAATTGAAGTGTTTTTTTGTTTTTTTTTTTTTCTTTTCCTGAACTGAGAAACTGAGCTTTGAAACTGGTTCCTCTTGAGTGGAATATATTGATCCAAGGAAGAATCTGACATAGAATGAAGAGAAAGAAATCAAAGTGAGCTAGTGGAAAGGAAACAAATTAAATTTGTAAATTCAGCAGAGGGGCATGCACACTAGATCTTGAGAAGGAATAGAGGCAAACAAGAATAGAAAAAGGCAGGATAGTGAAATGGTTTGCATTCTTTTAACCAAAGACTGAAAAGAGCTAATTAGATAGTAGAAATCAGACAAAACAATTAAAGAACTCAGATGAAAAAGCACCACACTTTTCCCACTTATATTTGCCCCAAAAATTGAACCCTTGACTTAGGGCCACAGATTCAAAAGAGGACAATTACATAAAATGAAGCAAAGAGTTAATTCCTAATGAGGTCTCCTGGAGGAAGCTCTGGGGAAGGGTTTGGAAAGGAATCTATGATGTAGAAACAGAAGAATGCAAAGAAGGAGAAGAATAGAATATGTAAAAGTGTTCTTTTGAGCCTGTATATTCAAACAGAGAAAGATAGGGACTTTCTCTTGCTTCTTCTGATCACATCGGTTTTAGGTAATTAACAACTTATTACTGTCTACAGTGTCTGAACTTGGAAATAAACCTCAGAAATCAGGAACCTGAGATAAGAGAAGGTGAATGTCATTCTCCATGTGGGGAGGCTTGGGACAATCAAAGACTGCTGCCTGGGTCATTTCCACACCTTTGCTTTCATCCTGGGGGTGGACCAGGGAGTCAGTCCAGTGAGTCAGCAATTGCCATTGTCATCTGCAAAGTATAAGCAAAGCATAAAATTTCTTGAGAATTGGACAGTCAAAAGTCACATGAAGACAAGGAGCAGAAGGTGAACAGCTTTCAGTCAGATGGAATGGCTGTCCCAGTTCGCCATGGTGGCTGGTAATTCTCAGAGCTACTTGGTCACGGAGAATAACTCCAGCAGTCACAGCTCACCTGAGGGACACATACCGTTCAGTGAAGGTGCTTGCTGTCCAGTTTGGCTTATTATATGTAGAGACAATGACATCTGCACAAGGAGAAAATAAAAAATAAAACTAGGGAAATAGAGACCGAGGTTGAAATCAGTTTTCCAATGAACCAGCAAACTTGTTCCATCCCATTTTACTTGTGTACATAAAGCTTGGCAAATGAAATCTTTGAACGAGCTTATAGCTAATGAGAATCATCTTGCTGCAGTGGCTAAAATATAGATTTTTTAAAAATCAAACAGACCTAGATTCAATTTTTGGTTCAGTCACCTTCTAGTTGTGTGATGTTAGACACATTATTTGATTTCTCTGAGGCTTGATTTCTTTTTCATGTATAATGAGGATAATAATCCTTCCCTTGCCGGGATTGATGAGGGAATGAGTGTAAAGCACCTAGAGCTTCATTAAATGGTACCAGTGATGGTTGCAGGAATGAGATTAACGGATATGTTAATATTAGAAGTTGTTTTTATTTCTATTATTATGAGGATATCATTTTCACATTTTTTCCAGTGAACATATTACCCCCTTCATGGATATAAAGACTGTTCTGATATTGTTTTGTTTTGTTTTTCCCGTCTCTTCCTCGGTGCAGAGAAGGAGAGGGAAGATACTTAAAATCCGACATATGCAGCGAATAGTTGTCTAGTTATTTTACTTTGAATCTCGATTCTTAGCCATCTAAGACTGAAAGTTTCCCAAGCCAAATTCAATCTTCATTGCCTCTAGAATGAGAGACCGGGAGAGGATATTTTGGTCTTTTCACCAGGGTCTTAATGTAAATCAAGACCGGAAACAAAGAAACACAGTGTAGTTTTACATTGTGATCGTGATCCAAAGCAGTCGTGCTCCAAATGCTAATTACGGTTGAGTGTCTTAAGGAATAAGTGAACTTTTCATTTAATGAGAGCCTTAGCTTCCGTAGTAAAGCAAACATAAAATGCCATAGCTGCTGCCTTAAGGCCACCTAAAAGCGAAAGGGAGACCAGTCAAAACATGTGGGGTGGGGAGCAGGAGTAGACAGAATCCTGACCTCCACAGTGGCTGAGAAATAGGGAACAATACACAAAACAATGAGACAATTCAAGGTCTGTTCTAGGAGACTAGAAAATCAAATGAAGCCATCCCAAGTGGGAGAAGTGGGTCATGGAGCCCTCTACGGCAGGCAGTGAGAATAATGGGGCATCATAGCAAAGTTGGGCTGTCCAGGGGAGTTTGTCAGAAAGTAAGGTAGGGAAGAACAGAAACCGAGCCCAGTCACTGGGATACAAGACTGAAAGTAATGAGACTGGCAAGCAGGCCTCTTTCTGGTGGCGAGAGTAAGTGCTGAGCTGAAAACTCAGGGCCAGCAATGTGGTGCTACTCTGTACCAGCAGTATTCAAGGACACATGGGAGTGTTCCCCAGAGAGTTGTAAAAACATAGAGACTGGCAGTCTCGGTCCAGGATCAGAAGAAACGTGATACACAAAGGTGCCCTGTTCCTGATTCCAAAAAACAGATGGCTTAACTCACAGCTAGCTGAACGCCCAATGCAAACAGCTACAATGGGGCTAGGCTAAGGCAGAGACTCGCATTAAGCTAAACATGACTCACTTATGCATTCAGGTGCACCTCACACTTTCTCATTTTGATTTTCTGTAGTGGGGAGGAGAAGGAAACATTTTATTCCGTAATGATATTCTGGAATCTAGAACATTAGGCTGAATAGTTTATGTTGACTTACGAGTCTCTTTGGATGCCATTTGGCTATTCAGGATGGGAAAGAACATTTCAAACCTGCAATGTGTAATGAGGCACAACTCTATGTCTTAAAAATAAACTTAAAAAAGGAAAATTATAGCATAATTGAGGCATGCCCTTATCAGTGCGGAGCTACTGCAAAGCTCCTTGGGGGTTTCAAACTAGAAAGGAGATTCTTTTTGCTATTGCTCTAACTTCACTGCCATGCCAGAGAAATGGGAGGAAATGGCAGTTATAAAACTGAATTTGACCAGCATGTTAGAATTGTGATATTCAAATGAATGTTTCTTTGTCCAGAGCTGTTCCTTTGGAAAGCTCTGTGCTGTTTTCAGAAGGCTAGCTGGACTGAAGGTGTCGATCATTTCTTCCCATTCACAGCTCTTCCCTGAGAACCTACGGCAGCCGCAGCCTGGGAACAAGTGGCACTGTGAGCTGTGCTCTTTCATTCTGCTCCCTGGCTCTGGGGACATGACATGAAAAAATGTGGCTAGAGTTAGAAATATGGCAGGATAAAGCCAGTCCATCTCAGAATCTGCTTACTGAGGAACCCAAACTGTGACGTGGAAAATTGGAAGAAGCCTTAGTAGATATGCCTAAAACCTAGCCATGTGAACCAAAACAATTCCTTGGCAGTTTCAAAGTAGGCTTTTGTCTAGATTTGGGCCTTAGAACTCCTCTGACTTCATTTTGCAAGTTTTGGCTATGTAGAGCCCCAATAACAAAGAGTAGTTTTTCTGTGAGCAAAAGAAGTCTTTACAGTCTTTTCCTTATCTTTAAAAATCATGTAACACTGAACTGATTTGCAGTGTATTAACATATATTTATTTGTTGTCATGTTACATAATACTTCTAATAGTATCACTAATTGAATTTCGTAACTTTTCCCCCAGATCTTCAAGCAAAATCTGTAGCACGCCCTGCTTGTCCTGTGGGCTTTGCATATCTTTTCACGACTGTGTACTGCCCAGAAAAATTATCTGAAATTTCTTGGCTCTACTGAAGGGAAGGACAAAGAGAATATAGAAAATGAAAGGAAGAGAGTGAACCCTATCACACCAGGAAATTACAATTTCATCTTGTAAGACTGAGCCACACAGTCTTCATTTTCTGATATGTTCTAGAGTTAAGGTGACACAGCCTAAACTCAGAGCAGAAGGGTGATGGTATGTCCTCGTTTTGGTTTCTTCCCTAGTCTTTTATGCCGTTGGTGGCAGGATGGGAACAGGGTCAGTATTGTCAGTGTCGGGAAAATATCACTCTAACTATTCAAAAAACTCACAGCTCATTGTCAGTATCAGACTAAATCAATCAGCAGTGCCCTAGTCTTCTGTTCATTCTAGGGAGTCTGCCCTGGAAGTGAAAGCAACTGAGATAAAACCTATAATGAAAAAAATAATTAATCCTAGAGGGAAGGCCATGTGATGATAAAAAAGCAGAAGGCAGTGATGTTTCTGCTTTCTACGTAACATTAACACTTGATAGCAGAGGATACTGTAGAGAAAGTGACAGCTCTTGGAGCTGTTCTGGAAAGTGCATCAGTTTAGAAACAATTTGTCAATCAACTAATTCTTAATTGATGAAATATTTGAATAATACCTTCTGGTTACTTTTCTCTTGCCCAGTGTTGATCTCATGTGCAGTGATTTTGAATACTTGGTAAACCCTAAAGCAATATTGGGCTGTTCAGAGTTTCTTTCATAGCTCTTAAAACAGATATGAAAAAAGATTTCCCGTTACAACCTATAGCAATGAGGAGATGGGAAACGATAGTAACATTCTTCGAAAGACTAAATAAGAAAAACGGGGGTACTATAGTGATTATTAATAATGATTTTAATATTATATATTAGCATTTATCTTTTTATAATTACAACTCTGCTGATAATCTTAGTGAGTTGGGGTTCTTTTTGTTGGTCAGGCTATCATCTTTGACTGAAAATATCAGTTTATCCTTAGAGATCTATTTGGCAGTTACATAACCTGGGGCAGGTGCTAAATCCTAAATAATTCTGAGTCCCAAGGAAAACAAATAACTTTCAAGAGAGGATCAGTCCTTCTGCTGTCAGAACTCTCCTTACCCTTTTCCAAACCAGCCCAGTTGGAAGGACTCTGTGGGATCTACTGATTTGGAAATCTTCTCCCCAAAGGACTTGGGCCTTGAAGTTCCCATAATAACTTAATCCCTTTGCAAGCATTCCTAATTTTAAGAAAACACAGTGTATGATATATCTTATTATAAAGTTATAGAATTTATACAGTAAAATTCTAAGGGCTGCGCTTGGGGGTGGGAAGAAGAGGCTTTTACATCTCTGGCTTTCAACAGGAAGGGAAGAGAAGGGGTTGTCAGAACTACCCAGTGAGTTTTTTAAAGTACCCATGCTATGACAACCAAAGGCAATGAGAGATCTTTGATTGCATTGGTATGTAAAACCAGAAGAAAAAATATATAAAGAATATTTTAGGGACAATTAAGAAAATTTGAATATGAACTTTATATTAATAACTATGATTTATCAAGGTTAAATTCCTTGATTGTGATCATGGTATTATAGTAATGTAGATAATACCATTTTTAGGTGATACACGCTTGATTATTTTCGCAGGGAGGTAAACTGTCGTGATGTCTACACTTATATTCCAATGACTGCTTATAATTTCATTGAAATACAAATACATCCAAAAGCTCAGGCTTATTTGATTCTTTAAACACACACACACACACACACACACACACACACACACACACACACAGAGGAATCTGATGCCAAGAGCAATATAGTACCAGTAAGAAATCTGAGCAAAATAGGTAAGATATAATTTAAAGAATAAAGTCTTTTCTCTAACATTTCAATTCATGGCAGAGGGGAAAGGATGAGGGGAGAGAGGCCAGCTAGGGAAAATCGTAATGGAATCTATTTATTGAAATAGTTTGCCCTTGAGCTGTGATTCTGAAGAATCTAAGTGACTCCTAGAAAGATTAAGGGAGAAAAGGCGAAGTCAGTGATCCTGCGCTTTGAAAGCCAAAGAGAGAGTTCAAAGGGGTCTCTGAGACCCATTAGACAAGCACTAAGCTCACTCGATAGACATAGAGAAAAATTGCAGCATTTTTTTTTGCCAACAGCAAAAATGTTGAGGTCTCCCCAAATGACCTAGTTCTCTTTTTGTTGCAATGAACTAGCTCCAAATACTGGCAGTTCTTTGACTCATTTTACATAGGAAGGGTATACCTACCAAGCTTTATAAACCTGCACCAGCAAGAGAACAGATCACTTTCCTATCCATAACAGTATGCCTCGTTCCACCCTAGCTTTCATTTTTCTCTTTGTTTCTTTTATTCATTTTGAGTAAAAACAACGACCATTTATTGTAAATCTGTTGTGTCAGTCACAGTGCTGTGCATTTTATGTGTATCTTATCAACAACCCTACAGCTATCCCAGGAAGTAGGGGTAGCTATCCCACATTTTGTAGCTGAGGAAATGGAAGATTAGGAGATGAGCCAGCGTGGAGCCAGGACTCGAACCCCAATCTGCCGTGTACACTCTTACCCACTAAACTCGCTATTTCCTGTGTGAATACTTAGACTCCCCTGTGTTCCTGCCTTCCTCAGCTGACCTGTCAGCTAACAGACACATATCTTGTATGGCATCCCTCCCTTGCCCTGTGCCGTGGCTGCCCACAGTCTGCCACTGACAACACCCAAGACAAGCTCCCAGCTCCTCAGAGATAAGGATTCGGGACATATGACTCACTCCCACATAAATAGTTGAGATCCTGTCCTTGGAGGACACAGGAGACTAGGAGAATCGATGCCTTAGTACACACGGCCCTTCTCCAGATCTGCCTGCCCATAGCTGGCTCTATTAATCTTCTCTGCATAATCATATCTGATATGCTTTTCTGCTCTTTCAATAAAGGGGACTTAATCAATGATAATTATAATTCTCTAATTAGTTTCTTAATGATATTTTAATAGAAGAGAACAAACCCTGGGCACACTTTTCAGTAGTTGGAAATATTTTTCCAAGTAAACTTGTATGCCTTACTTGCTCTTATATATTCCTGCAGGATATTTTTAGTATTAATTGAGTCATCGAATCAAGTTTATCCACATTTTCCACTCTCTTTACATTTCATTCATTTCTTACCTCCCATTAGCATATATTTCTTTGCCAGCTTCTCACACCTGATTAGGTTCCATCACCTGTCTCTGAAGACCTAACACCACTTTTGCCATGTGTGGTACTTAGTTCTCTTTTTTAAGTATTATTGATCCACCCATGCATGACCATTGAATTGACCAACTTTTAGTCAAATTCTTAGAGTTAATTGCATTAGACATGCTTGGGAAACATGTTCAATCCCTGCCTTTTTCTTTGGAAGTTACCCCTCCTCATGACCTCTGCTGAAGTAATGGGCTCAGGTGGCTGTGCGTGGCTCCAAGACCCCCTCCTCTGCCATCTCTGATTAATCAGTAGTGGACACTTCATCTGGGGGGAACCAGTTCACAGGCCAAATCTATGACAGACCGAAGTTATGAAGGGCAAAAAAAAACACAAAAAAACAGGCTTTAGAAGAAGCTAGTCCAGAAAAAACGAGAATGTTGCAGACCTACAGAGAGACATGGAAAGATAGACAGTGTAGCCACAATAAGAAAAAGGTGATGCCTGATTACTTCCCTGGTTCCCCAAGGCTTGGCGCTGCTTCTAATAGAGGGATGTTTTGTGAGTTTCTTTTGTCCTTTCTGTAGCCATTTCTCATTCTTTACTTACAGATAATCAGAATTACTATCATCTGCACCAGGGATATAGTATAATAGCCCTGGGAAGCAAGGATAAAACCAAAGTAGTTTAAGAATCTAGATGTGATCACAGCTAGGAGATAGATCATTATATGGAAAGAGGTGTTTTAAATTTAAGAATAGAAAGTGAAGTGAAGACTGGAGTTCAAGGAATCAGCATGAATTTAAAAGAGTAAGTGTGTAAAGGAGGTACAAGCATGTGAGCCGTGCCACAAAACAGTGATTAAGAAAGGCCAGGCCCCAAGCCGGAAATTCCAGAAGCACAAAGAGGAATTTCTAACTATGCAGCAGACAGAGAGCACAGCATGGGAGGGCTAACTGACAAAAGTTATAATGGAAGTAGATGGCCCAGGAAGCTAAAATAACAGTCAGAATGATCTTAATAAAAACCTAGTATCTACCAAGGCCCAGAGGAGAGCACAGCTAGAATTATACAATAAGGACAGAGGCCACGATAGGGGTGAGTATCCATGCTCCAGTGCCTTAGGCGGGCCTGGAACGGTAAGCCAGGCAGATCCTAAAAATGCAGGAAGTAGTATGAATTTCCTGTAAATGTCATACCTCGTACGACTCAGGCAGCAGACATAATAGGTCATTTGGTCATGGGCAATGGCGTTGGAACCAGGAAAGTGCAACTCAAGACAAAATGAAATCTCAGTCCTTATTCTGGAAGGGAATATTTCTTTCACGGAGAGTCAGTTGGACAGGTGAGGTACAGCCGGGAAAACTGGCAGCAGCTGGGGTCAGGCGCCAGAGGTAGGGTGCCAAGCTTCCGGCTGTCTGTGTGTATGTGGCAAATACTAGTTTGATGGGAGATACGTAGCCGAGTCAAGGCAGGATCATAGAGCCCCAGCCAACGGCATGGACAAGTGCGTCGTGGAGCTCCCTCCTAGACGTTAGGAGCAGCATAATCCCTTAGAGCTCATGGTGAGGGGACAACTCCACCAGATTCACACCCATGAGCCACACAAGGGGAGGGGAAAGAAGAAAGGAGTGATGGATCTCCGAGTTCGTGTGGGAACCAAGTTGGTTCTATCTGAAGGAACATACGGCTCTTATCCTTCCAAACAACTGGCTCCCTCCCTCCATCTCCAGCCGGGTCACCTCCCATTCCACACCAGACTAGAAGGCAAGGGATAGAGGTTGCAGTTTGGGGAGAAATAGTAGGAGCTGGAAACTTTTCCTCACGGATGCATTGTAGGCTAGTAAGCAGAAAGCACCACAAGTTCATTCTATTCTCTCTGTAAGTAGTAACTCGACCTGTTTTCTTCAGTGATCTTTCTGCTTAAGGATACCCTACTTTCCAAAGTACGGAAGACACTACAAGTTTCAGCACTGACATTCAGTTTCCCCAGAGGCAGTTTTGACCACTTCGCAGAGTTTTAAATGCAAATTAATTCAGCTGGGTAGCAGACAGGCGGTTATTTATGGCGCTTTCACACCTCCACAAATCGTCCTACTCCTCTCCTAGCCAGCAAAGGGGTGAGTCCCTCAGGCTTTTAGTACTTTGTCATCTTTAATTAACATCAAGTTCCTCCATGAAATGATGCCTCTGGTCTCTGGCTCAGAATCCTCACTGATATCACAGACTACATTGTATTCAGCCTTTCAGACAAAGGTATAAACCTACAAACGGGAGGCCTCCTCAGGTTTCTGGCAAAAAGTGAGAATGTGTTTTCCTACACTTCTCTGTCCTGCCCACCAAACCCCCACCCCAGTGAAACACACACACACACACACACACACACACACACATACACACTTAACAACACCATTACTTTAGAAACATCTAGTAGGGAATTCTGTCTCCTGTGTTTCCCCCAGCGTATGTTGGTATCCTTTATGCCACTGAATAAGAACTGGTTCTGAATGGGGGATTTTTTGAGCAGTGGCTGAATAGTGATCATGCTATCTGTGCAGAGATATAGCTTCCTAATATGTCCAGGGAAATGCACTGTCGGTAAAATTTAACTGTGTCCATAGATTCTAAGCTGTCTACTGTGAATGAGCTCCCCTTGCTTAGTGTCTGACATTTTTGGTTTCTTCTATTTTTGAATCCAGAGGATTCTAGATAGACCTCCCAAACCATGTTGGATACAGAAGCAAGATTGTTAATGTTATGGTCTCTCTTCTTCCAATTTCTTCTCCTTCCTCAATCTCTGACCTACAATATTGTCCAACCTATTTTGCAGCCCCCAAGGAAGTTAGGACAAGTAACTTCTCCCCTGCTAGCCCAGGTTTTAGGGGGGGAAAAAGTGATGAATAAGCAAGGAAAATAGTCAAAAATATTATAAAACAGTAATTGCTCAAGGCCAGGTGGATTGTCCTGATAATTGGTGGCATAAAGGATCAGAAGTTCAGTTTCCCTGAGAAAGGTATTATAAAATCAGTTGTTCTAGGCTTGGCCTTGAAAAATGGTTTATAAGAGCTTGAAATAGAGTGGTAGTTGGGAGAATGTGAAGGATGAAACAAATATGAAAAACACCTTAGGAGCCTAATGTAAAGACTCAGAGAATCAGGCAATACAAGTGATACAATATGGATGCATCACCACCTGGCTTTCTTCGATAGCTCTGCCCAACCAGGGGAAGCACATTGTCTGTAGCAGCCAGAAGTCCTAGAGGGCTCAACTCCTGATAATGTCACCCTTTATGTATGGTTCGTAACCCTTCCAAACGACTGCCCTGTCATTCCCCAGAATGGCATTGGTTGACCATGAGACCTCACATAGCTCCATCCCATGAACTAACATTGTGCATACCATCAAAATTGCCCACAATATGAAAGTGCAACCCCCATATAATTTAATGAAGCAGCAGAAAGGTCAAATGTGTAGGGCGTGGGGACTTGTGCACATTATCCTCGAGAAGGTGACCAAAAGAATAATTACACCAGTCTGGCTTTCTGCTTGTAAGGAAAATAATACCATTAACGCTAGTAACTGGGGTGCCTGAGTAGCTCAGTCAGTTAAGCAGCTGTCTTCAGCTCAGCTCATGATCTCAGGGCCTTGGGATTGAGCCCCACATCAGGCTCCCTGCTCAGAAAGAGCCTGCTTCTCCCTCTCCCTCTGCTGCTCCCCCTGCTTGTGCTCTCTTGCTCGCTGTCTCTCAAATAAATAAATAAAATCTTAAAAAAAAAATACTAGTAACATATCTTTATTGATCAAGAGGAAAGAAGTGAGGAAAAGAGGACAATCTGCACTTCTTATTGCTTCTCGTAAAAATAGAATTCAAAGCTCTATAGTGAAATAGAATATATGGCTTAATACAGTACAGTTATGAAGGAAGGGGTAAAATGGACAAAGACAACCAAGTCGGGGGAAAAACAACTATGTCACATGATTTTTTTCCAAAATAAAAGAATGCACTGACCATAGAACTGTTTTCCAAGGCAATCATATCATCTCTAGCAATAAGGGGGGGAAATGACCAAAGAGAAAAAATTCTAAGCAACTCAAGAGACAGCAGAGCAGTGTTGTGCACACTGGCAGGGGCGTTATCACTGTCCACAGGAGGGCACCCTCTGGTCTTGTGTAACAAGGTGTCCTGGCAAGAGAGCGAATGGAAGAAATAGAGTAGGTTTCTCTGTCAACAAGTTCCTGGGGTGCCTGGGTGGCTCAGCGGATTAAGCTTCTGCCTTTGGATCAGGTCATGGCTTGGGTCATGATCCCAGCATCTTGGGATAGAGCCCTGTGTTGTTGGGTCCCCTCTCAGTGTGAGGACTATTGCTCCCTCACCTCCCTGCTCATTCTTTCTCTCTCTCTCTCTCTGTCAAATAAATAAATCCTTTAAAAAAAATAATAACCTTCTGGAATTCAAAGATTTTTAAAAAATAACATCAAGAATTATATCTACCCATCACAGATAATACTACGTTACCCCTATTATAACAGAAGTAGGGAGGGTGTAAATAGATCCCAGCAAGTCACAGGCAGGGCTGAAATCGTCAATGCCTACCAACTCTGAGGCTAGATACACAAACATTCCGTGATACTGTTTAAACCAACAGGTCAAGTTCATGGAGCAATCTGACTTGATTCTTCCCTTTTCGGTGGCAGTTTTGTGGCACTTAAACTCCTTAGGCAGTTTCAACTCTGTGGATAACACTTCCTGGAGGCTTCAGTGGCTCTCACTTTATGGGATGGAGGAATTCAGCTGTTACCTCTCACAAAGCTCATGGTAACTGAATGATCAAATTAATTCAAATTAGCTCAGTTGTGAGCAGGATCCTGAATACCAGAGATAGCCTGATACTGGGGGAAAAATTTTGAAATGGAAATACATTGAGTTACAAAGAGGATTTTAATGTGTTACCACTGCAGTCTTATTTAACAACTTCATTAGAGAACCATACGCAAGAATAAAAATGAAGGTTACAGAATGTGCAGTGCGTGAGGTAAATTTGAAGCCATTAAATTAAAAAAGAAGAAGAACAACAACATAGAAATTCCAGAAGGGAAAAGTCCAGAAACAAAAAATAAAATTGGATTCAAGAAGGTATGATAAAAACATGAGTCTAAGAAGAAGTAAACCTTCAATACAAGCCATAAATCTTGAAACAGAAGTCCGAACTGCCAGAGATTAATTTCCAACATGATGCTGTGGTGCCCTCATTCAGTGTTGTCCGGGCTGCTGAGAGGAAGTGGTTCAGTCCAGTTCTAGCAAAAGAACTATTTAGTTCATGAGAATGTGACAATTACGGCTGATATATTCCCACTTGTGCCTTCCTCCCTCTTTCTGTGGCTGCCAGCCAGCTGGCTCCAGCCACCATCATCCGTCATCCGTGGCCTAGAGTCAGGGTCCCTTAAGACTCCCCCTCCCCAGCATGAGAGGAGATCCGCTGAGACTGTGAACTTGGGATGTATGGACACACAAGGGCTGGTTTCAGACTCTTGTGCTTTCCTTCAAGCTGGTCCTGAAATTAAACAAACAAACAAAAAACCAAAATAAAACAAACAAGGAAAGCAATACCTGAGGCATAGTGCTTTAACCCTAAGGAAGGTGTTTTGAATGGCAAATTTTAGATGCTGTGACGGATTCAAGGGGGTAATATACTCGGGCAAAGAGGACTAACTGGCACTCTTAGAAACTTCCCAGAGACAGTTGTATTCCTTGCTTATGCCAAAACCTGCTGCCTGGGTGCTAATACAGAATGGTAAGCAATTGTTAGTTGGAAAGAGAAAGCTTTCTTCTGTTTGTCTTTTTTTGTTGGCCTGTTCTACGTTGTTAAAACCTGTACTGTAGATCATAAGTCATAATTCTCCACTTTCTATGTAAAACTCAGTGCCTAAAGTACTCTTCCATCCTTATCTCCTACCAAACTGTTATTCGCCTCTCAGCAAGATTAGGGGAGGGGACAAGGATGAGAAATGGAAGATTTTGGAATATGCAACCCTGTCTTCCAGAGGGACTTTTGAGTCCACTCATTCCCCAGGGCCATACAATTTCTTTATTGTCTTTGATTCCTCTCAATTGTCAAGCTTTCTCCCCCTCCCCTTCAATGGGCAATAATTTCAGGACCATTCAGATGAAATGAAGGCAATCCAATCATCTCTTGCCTTCCTCTGGGTCTGCTCTATCAATCTGCCATCTCTTAATCTTCAACTGAGACTGCATTCCTATGATTGCCCACATCTGTTTCTGTGTTCTCCTGAAGTCCTTGAACAGTTCTTCCTGTGACAGAGGAATGCTGAGCTGTAGCCCCAGGACTCCCCCAGATGGCGCTGACTTAAAGATCTCCAGTAAAGCCAGATATGCTCCTTGGTAGTGAGAGATTTGTGCAGTCCATGTGGAAGGTGAAAGTGGGCTCTGCTTGTAGGATGTAGTCCTCATGTGGGTGCGTACCCACACGCAAAGGAGAGTCTAAACGCAGTACGGGGGCACCTGGGTGGCTCAGTCATTAAGCGTCTGCCTTCAGCTCAGGGTGTGATCCCGGCGTTCTGGGATCGAGCCCCACATCGGGCTCCTCTGCTATGAGCCTGCTTCTTCCTCTCCCCCTCCCCCTGCTTGTGTTCCCTCTCTCGCTGGCTGTCTCTCTCTCTCTCTGTCAAATAAATAAATAAATCTTAAAAAAAATAAAAATAAACGCAGTACGGGTTCTATACCAAATTCATGTATCATGTTCTGGCCTTGAAGCTGTTTCCAGTGTTATGTATAGTGTGCATATATGTGTGTTTATGTGAACCAAAGTCAACCACATTGAGAGAAGAAAGATGAGGTGACGTTAACCCTGAGTTGTTCTTTCTAGCTGCTTCCACTTTCCTTTCTGGGTGACTACTGTCATGAGGAACTTAAGAAATAATATCTCGCCCTTTCTAAACACCTGACATGGTAGGGTATGGGAGATCTGGAAATGTACAAACATGACATCTAACTTGAAGAAGGTTATTTTCTATTAGAAAAACAGTCAAATACAAAAAAAACCTCCTCAGTCTTCTCCCAGGTTAGAAAAAGTTTTCCAGGCGAGCAAATTTCAGGTTCTCTTTTCAATGAGAGGGTAGAGGTGTAAGGATAAATGTAAAAATATGGGTAACTTGCAGGCTGTTGAATGAAGGTCAACAGAAGGCAGGAGGAGGACTGAATTTGTTGCCTCCAAGTATAATAAATAATGCATTCAGGCTGCCCGTGGGACCAGACTCCCGGGCTTCATTAGTATTGTCAGTTTCCACAGAAAAACATATCACTTTAGGGTTTTAGTATTTAATATCCTTTTGAAACACAAACAATGGCATATTACGAGTAAGGGAGAGAAGAGGCAGGCACTAAAACAGTTACAGGGAAAACAGACTAGAGCAATTATCGTTTAAAGCAGCCAGATAACATTGCAAGGCTGTTATTTTTGACTGGGGCAGTATGAGCTCAAGCGTGGAAAAAGAACGAAATAAAATGCTCCCGTTTTTGCAATGGTAGCATGATACTTTCTTTGGCACCGATGCACGTAATTTCTGATCGAGTAACAGTTCTGTTTGCCACATTGGTAGCAGAAATGGTCATTAAGTCCCTCATTTCTATCACTTCTGCCTTTTATCCCCTTGATGGCCTGGCTGTGAATAGAGTATGTGCTCACCACAGCTTTGTGCTCAGTGTCAAATGGATTCATGAAATTATCTCAAGTTTCTGATTGAGATTTTCTAAGTCTCATAATCTTGGGGCCAGCTCCTTTCCCACTGCCAGGGAAACAACCCAGATTTAATAATGGTCGAAATGGACTGACCTTGCTGAGGACAAGATCATGTCGCCCTTTAGAATTTGATGACTCTTTCCATGGTGTGATGGGAAGAACCCTAATGAGTCAAATCTGCCTCATCAAGCAACTCTGCACAGGACCTCAAATTCCCACCAATAGAGTGACCCATTTCAGTTCATTTCTCTGCGCCTCCAGCGTGCTCCCTAAGAGAGGCGACATAGTACATCTCGCAGGTGAGCACTAACGGGCTTACAGAATGGGAGAGCCAGTCCCCACCGGAACCCTGATCTAAGGAACACAGCTCTCTCAGCCTGACCTACGTTATAGTCAGTTATTTACCATATCTGTGACTCAGTTTCTTAATCTGGAAAGAAGGGTTCCTTTCAGGATCATTTGGCAACAGTTTAAAACACTCTAAAACCTGGGGGACTGGGGTGGCTCAGTCGGTTAAGCTTCCAACTCCTGCTCTCTCTTTCTCTCTTAAAAAAAAAAAAACACTTTAAAACCTAACCCAAAAGCTAAAGAATGATTGCTATTTTTCTTCTCTACTTTGTTTTTTTCTTCTTTATCTCAATATTTAGAGTGCATTAGAATGTTAAAGTGCAGATTCCCAGGCCCCAACCCCAGGGTTTCTGATATAATAGATCTGAGGTGGATCCTGAGAACTGATGTTTCTAACAAGTTTCCAGGAGAATCTGATGATGTGGGTCCAGGGGCCACATTTCAAGAGCCACTGCTGTGAAATGTAAGACTGAATTTCCCAGGCCATCCTTCATGGTGAAGCACTGAAAAGGAGATGAACATATTCTGAAGTATGCCAAACATTTGCATGGCATCCCAGTTTGTACAGAATTACTCCATAAACGTTTAAAAATCTGCATATGCACATCAGCAAAGCCTAGGGCAATGTATCAGCAGATATGGTGCTCAGTCATAAATCTGTCCCAGGGGCCTGGACCACAGAGCTGACTACAGGGTGTCATATGTGCTGATTTTCAAAGAATCTTTTAAGCAATGATTATCCCAAAAGAGGCCCACAGTCCTCTGAATTCTGTCTTTCAGGCAGAAGGGTTATATAGTAGAGAGACAGCTTCCAAAATGGGTTTATTATTCATTCATTCATTCATTCATTCATTCATTCATTCACGCATTCCTTCCTTAAAAACTTTTGAACATCTATGGTATGCCAAGGATTATGGTATAAACTACGGGAAACTCAAAATTTTTACCTCAAAGAACTTCCAGTCTGAGATAAATGATACATAATTCTGAAACAAAGCAGACATCATGACTAACATTTGTTTGAATATTAAAGTATTTAAAGCATTTTCATATTTTATCTCCTGTGATCCTCTAAGGTAAGTCTTTTAAGATTTTTTTTTTCTATTTGAGAGAGAGAGTAAGCTAGAAAGAGAGCACAAGTAGGGGGTTGGTGGGGGGAAGAGGTGGAGGGGAAGAGGCAGACTCCTCACTGAGCAGGGATCCCAAAGCGGGGCTCAATCCCAGGACCCCGAGATCATGACCTGAGCCGAAGGCAGACACTTAACTGACTGAGCCACGCAAATGCCCCATCTAAGATAAGTCTTATTCCTGGCTTCATATGCAATTCAAACTCAAGGCTCTGAAACAACTGACTTCCTCATGTCACTCATCTGGTCAGGGGTGGAGCCAAGGTACCACCCAGGCCTTAAGATTCCCATGCACACACCCCTTGCCCAGCACTGCCATGCGGGCCACATGCGGTTCTGATGCTGCAGAATGGGTCCCAAGGGTCTCAAAGGGCTGAAGATGAGAAGAGTTCCGAAGAGTCTTGGAGCTTGTGGGAAACCACAGTCAATGATTGTGGGAGTTAATGGAAGAAAGCTGCCTAAGCGAGAGAAGAAGGAAAAAAAAAAAAAAAGCCTGAAACATCCCTCTCCAAAGTGCTGTGATACATATTTCTTGATCAAATGTTATATAAAGTTGTCTCTTGCAAATTACCTCTGTGTTTCAATCCATGAAATATATTTGACTGCCTCACCACCTTTTTTTCCCCCAATTATATTATTTTCAGCGTAATAGAAATACAGTTTAAATCCACTGTCATAGGGAGATTCTGCAAAGGAGCTGTAGTTTCCTAAACAATATAAAGTATATTTAATAGTGCATGTCCCCTTCTTCTATGGCCTTCTAGTTCTTTTTCTTTTTTTTTTTTTAAGATTTTGTTTATTTATTCAACAGAGACAGAGACAGCCAGCAAGAGAGGGAACACAAGCAGGGGGAGTGGGAGAGGAAGAAGCAGGCTCACGGCAGAGGAGCCTGATGTGGGGCTCGATCCCATAACGCCGGGATCACGCCTTGAGCCTAAGGCAGACGCTTAACCACTGTGCCACCCAGGCGCCCCTCTAGTTCTTTTTCTATGAAAACACTTATTCCACCTGGTTTTCCCTGAGGACTGCATTCTCAAATTTCCTCAAAAAAGAAAACAAACGTTGGCCTTAAGTGACCCCACACCACTCTGCCTATCACTGGAAGGCAAGGCCTCCCTGGAGTTCCTGAAAATAATGAGCCTGATTCTCTGCTCTGCACCAAACAGAACAAAAATGAATGTCCTTCCAAATGCTGAGGCGCGTGCTAAGATTAAGAAGAAACCTGAGGACCCAGGCCACTCCGCTGGCTTTCATGACGCTCAAGTAACGTTCTGCAATCCGCGCTCGGGAGACTAGGCGTTCTCCTCCCGGCCTTACAACTCTGGAGCCTTCGCCTTTTCAGACCTGTCTAGCAGAGTAGCCATCCCCCATCAACCCACGGTCGCCTGCTTGAATCCAAAAGCTAGGATACCCCGGGATGTCACAGTATCAGAGAATTAATGAGGAAGATAGGTAATTATGTATTGACCCAGTAACAAACTAAGCAAATAAAGCTGGCTACTCTTGTGTTCCCCATTTTAGAGTTGAGTAAAAAAAGAGTTGAAGAGGTTAAGTTGCATGTCCAAATGGTTGATTTACGAGAGAGGTTTCAGTTCAGAAAGAAGAGGGGGTTGAGGAGAGGGTGATGGTAGGTCAACAGAACAAGGGCTCTTTTGGTTAGCTCATGGGCGTAATACAGTATTTTCCAAACTCATTCCACATATTACCATGCCGAAGTGTGAGAAAGAATTTGAAACCCCTAAGATTGCTTTGTTTAGAAGGACTTCTAGTAAATTCATTTGAATTATCTTCACATGAGTTATGCCTTAAAATTAGAGAAGACTTCTCAGATTCAGGATTCCCTGTTTCTCTCAGACCTCCCCAGCTCACCCTCCAGTGGAACAGAGCTCCAGTTTCCAGAGAGTCAGGAACTGGAGCAAGTGAAGAGTAAATGCCAAGGGGCTTCAGCTCCCTCTTCTTTTTCTTCTTTTTCCTGTCACCCTAAAGAAGAAATCTGGGCATGTCATCATTCAGTAAATTGGGATCTTTAGAGCCATCTTTACGGAAGTATAAAAGATGGTTTCTCATTAAAGGAACCTGCAAAAAGCATATCCGAAGTGAAAACAGCGCTCAAACCAAAGATAAATGTGTGTGCAATAAAGTACAAATGGCTGGATTCATCAGTTTTATGTTTTCTACAGAATTACCTTATATTAAAGCGCCTCGGGTTTCTCGGTTCTATAAAACACAGAGTAACCGTCCTGCCCAGCGTGCGTTAGTTAACTAATGTACTGCTCCCTAACAAATCACCCCGAAACTTAGGCACATAAAACAACAGCATTAATTTTTTTTCACAGATTCTGTCAGGAGTTTGGGAGCAGCTTGAATTGTTCTGGTTTGGGGGTTCTCCTGAGGCTGCTGTCAGGTGCCGCCTGAGACCAGAGTGCTCGACAATTTCTTCCGTCAACATGTCTAGGGCCTGGGCTAGGAAGAGTCAGACAGGGTCTAGAAGAAACAGGGCATCTCTGTCTGTCTTTCTGCGGCCCCTCCTCATGGTCTTCTTAGGATGGTGGCTTCAGTGTGGCCAGGACTCTTACACAGCATTGAGGGACGCAAAGGTGTGTGCCCTGAGCCATATTATGTTCTATAAGCAAACCCCAGAAGTCACACGGTGAACTTTTCTCCACATTCTGTCGTTCAGGTGGAAAAAGGAACTGCCCAACGTTTCGATAACGGCATGTCACATCACATTGGAAGAAGAACCTGTGGGATCTTTCATCTTTGGACAATACAGTCCATGACATAATGGTTCTTGGAGTTCTAAATGACTCAGTTGAAGTTTACAAATCAAATCCCATCTGTAGATTTTAGGGGGCTGAATTGGGTTCGCACTTCTAATTACGTCTGTGATAGTCCCCAGCATCTGACAGAGGGCTTTATCCAGAGTGTTTAGTAGGTTTGTGGCAGAGCCATGATGTGTTCGGTGAGAAAAGAACTAAGTCATAGGCTGGATTCTAGTCCTTCTCTGACATAAGTAACTGGGAACAGGTTCAACCTCTCCACACTTTGGCTAATATGTAAAATGAAGACCATACTAACTCCCCTTCCTGTACCACATAACATGGGAATAATCCATGTATTCATGGGCCACATAAATTTGAGGCTCTAAGAGGAAACCTAAAATGGCAGCAGAACTATATTCTCTCCATGACCCCATCTGTAGAATCTCAGAAACTCCAGCCACATTCAAATTTTAATTAGTTTGGTAAGTCCCAGGGCAATGAGTGGCATACACGCTACCATTGCCTTCTCTACAGTTCCTGAATGGTGTGTTTTAGGAGGCTGTTATCATGGTCAGCTGGGAATACCACCAGCTGTCTCTATTAGTGCTGCTTATTCTTAAAGGGATGTTTTCTCGTGCTCCCTAGGACTCAGGCATCGGGCTGTGGCAAAGAGAAATCTGACTAGCAAACACCAGCCTGCTTTCAAAATCACCTGTAACAACAACCCTTGTCCTGCAATCAGGCTCTTGCGTCTTGACCCCTCTTACTTTTGGAAGAGCTGCTTTCCAGTAAGCTCTTTGCTCCTCCACGTAAATAGAAACACAGCTGACTTGCCTCCTGAGCTCTCCAAGCATGGCCAGACTCTCTCAATCCCCAGATTCATTTCGGCTTTGCTGATTTTATCATTCATGCTAGTTCCAACTAATCAGGCACAGCTGACTGAAATAACCCAGAGGAGGGTCTAGGGTCAGAAGACAGAGCACCTGCCTCAGTTAATATCGTCTGCCGGAGGCGCGGGGGGAAAGGGGTAGTAACAAGAAATCTCAGTGTTACCAAAGCTGAGGCTAAGCTGAGGGTAGAAGGTGCCGCAAAATCCTAGCCTGCAAGTCAAGGCAACCGAAGATGGCAAGGTGGGAGTATTGTCAGGACAGTTTGCGTGGCAGCCGGGGGCATGGTTTGGGGATGAAAAGAACAAAATAACAAATACGGTATGACCCATGAAAATGTTAAAATGCTTTTCAAAGGAACTATTTTTTCTGATTACAAAATTAATACATGCTCATTATTTTGAAAACTAGAATGGAAAAATACAAAGACAAGTTCAATTACCTTTTTACCCCATTATCCATTGTCAGTATTTAATGAGTAAGACATGCATGCAGTCTTTTTCTATGTATATACAGGGTTAAATATTTTCATTTAAAATTATAATCAGCATTTTACTGTGGCATTATGTATTTCTTAAAATAGGGAGTTTGGGATGGCACTATAATCTTTTATTATATGGATATACCATAATTTCTTCAGTCGATATTTTTTTTGCAAATTTTGGCTATTTCAGTTTTTCAGTGCAAACTCTAACACTGGGATAAACCGTGGTAAGAAGAATTCTAAGATGGCCTCCAAGAGTTTCAGCCCCTGGGGTGCACACACTTTGTCCCAGTTATTCAGTCAAACAGTAATCTTGATACTGCTGTTCAGGAATTTTACAGACGTCATTAAGGTGCCCTATCGGTGGACCTTAAGATGGGGAGATTATCTTAGTGGGCCTGACCTAATTACAGAAACCCTTGAAATCTGGGACTAAAGGTCAGTGATAGAGGAAGTCAGAGATTCAAAGTATAAGGGGATTTGACACACAGGAAGGGTTCTTAGCTGGAAGGAGTCACATGGCAAGGAATGTGGCCTTTAGTAACGGAGACAGTCAGCAAGGAAAGAAGGACTGTAGTACCATAGCCAGAGGGAACTCAGTCTTGCCAACAAGCTGAATGTGCTTGGAAGTGGATCCTTCCCCGCTGTCTCTAGACCAGAACTCAGTGTGACTGACAGCTTGGTTTCAGCCTCGTGATCCCCTGCAGAGAATCTAGCTGGTGCCAGACTTTCGCTCTCCAGAGCTCAGAGTTAGCGAACAGGTGTTGCTTTGAGCTGCTAAGTTTGGGGTACAGCACTAGAGAGCTAATATAGCACCCCTAGGCATGAATACACATATTTTGGATTATTTCTTTAAATTTCTAGAAGTACAGTCAATATCAAATTTTATTCTGTAAAAGTTGTGACAGTTTACACTCTTAGGAAGTACAGAGAAAAATTATTATTTTCTCCTACCCTACATCCTCTTAATGCTATTTTTAAAAAGTAATCTTTCTAGGGGCACCTGGGTGGCTCAGTCAGTTAAGCATCTGACTCTTGATTTTAGCTCAGGTCATGATCTCAGGGTCGTGAGATGGAGCCCAGTGACAGGCTCCACGCTCAGTGTGGCGACTGCTTGAGACTCTCTCTCCCTCTGCCCCTTACCCCCCATGTGTGTATGTGTGCTCTCTCTGTCTCAAAAATAATAATAATCTTTCCAAATTGATGTATATCTTTTTCAAATTCTCTTAAGGTTTCATTCTTAGCATTTAACATTTTAATCCACCTAGGATTTATTTAGATGTATAACACATGGTGGGATTTAACTTTTTAAATTCAATCTCTCGTATTGATCATATATTCTCTTACATTGAATATCAAATTGTTATTTAATAAATCTTCTCTTCCTCATGAATGTATCATGCCACCTGTATTATACTCTAACCTCTTACATATCCTAAGGTTTATTTTTAGTTCGTCTGTTCAGTTCTAGCCATCCTGTAGTATTTATCAAAGTAATAAATGCTTTGAATGAGCACTAAAGGCAGCTTTTATCAACAAAGAGTGCAGGGCATTTGGACCACCAACAGGAGATGGTTCATAGGAGGAGTACAGAAATAGTTAAGGCAAGAAGAGGTGACAGCAGCACAACATGTCCTTAGAAATGCACCTGGAAATTGGCAGGAAGACCTACTAACAAGTGGCCATTGTTGGCTTTATTCCCCTTGACCATGTTACTTCCAAAGACTATTTGGGGATCTAGGAAAGACATGGCTCCATCATAGAGAAGAACCTCAGCTAGCTCATCAGTTTACCTTTTCCCTTCACTCATCTAGATACTTCTAACTGTCGGGTACCTCGGCCCAAGGCTCTCTGAAGCTACACAGCACACACTCCTCCTGGCTGGGACTATTAACATTGATTTACCATTTTTTCACTTAGTAATAGAAATTATTGTTTTCAGCTGAATATAGAGCCACCCAGGATAAAGACTGCATTTCCCCAAATTCCTTGCAGGTAGATAAAGTCATGTGACTAGGTTCTGGCCAGTAGCCTATAGGCAAATGTGTCCTGTGCAGTGAGTTCCCAGTGAATTTTTTTTTTCAGCGAGGGAGAGGGTGGTAGGGGCAGAGGGAGAGGGATAGAGAGAGTCTTAAGTTGGCTGCATGCTCAGCACAGAGTGTGATACGGGGCTCGATCTCACAACCCCATGATGATGACCTGAGCCAAAATCAAGAGTCCAACACCTAACCAGTTGAGCTACCCAGATGCCCTGAGTGTCCAGTGAGTATTCTTAAAGAGAAGAATATATTTTCTTTTTGCCTCTACTTCCTGATAGCTAAACTGTGCATCTGGTAGTTGTAATTCTAGAAGCCGTTTTGAGCCACAAGGTGGAAGCCACATAATGGATGTAGAATAGCAACTAAATAGACCGGGGTATCCAGTTTTCATGTTGGCATTATACAGCTCCTTACTGCTTATCTTTTGTCTCTGCTTATGCAAGAGAGAGAGAAATATGCCTTCTTTGGTGTAAGCTGCTGGTACTTTGAGTGAAGCAAATATGATCAAAACCGATCATCACCACGTGACCACCACCTATGAGATAGAATAAGGAATCCCTAGCTATCTCTTATGGTACAATCTTATTTTCTCTGGTTTCCTCACATTGGAGTATGCAGTACAGTCCTCCAGGACCTACCTTCCATTCTCTCTTTCTCAATGGGAAGATTCTGGGAAGAGAGAAGCTCCTGTGCCCTCTGCCCAGCAGTGCCAAGTTCTCTGTAACATGGGACTGCATAGGTCTCATCATTCAGAAGCTAGTCTGATGACCTATTTTGATATGATGTTGTACAAAGTGATAAATGTAGTAGTTTCACACGGAACACAACAGTAGTGACAAGCCAATAAATAAAAGGCACCTCTGTGATAAGATAAGATATTAGGATCAGCGTACATCTAGGCAACAAAATGTCATTGCTATCAAAGATACATACAGTGTTTAATTTGAGTTGGAAAACAAGGCTTGGTGCATTATCGGGGTAATGAAAGAAATAGAGGTGTTCCAAGCCCACATAATTGGTGGCTGTCATATGAATCTATCTCCTAGGGATTTGTGGTGGAGCCATAGGTCGTTTAATGACAGAAGACAAGTGATGTGGCAAGGCAGCAGTATGGTTACCGCAGATGAGTCCCTTCCCATTGATTTCCTCTCTTGGACGGAGGCAAACATGAACTCACGAAAGTACGTTATCCAGAGATTCAAGTGCCCAAGGTTATCTGAGTATCATTAGTTTATACCTTTGTGTGCAAGCTAACTTCTTTATTTTTTTCCGAAAGAAATCAACACCAAATATGAATCCCTAAGAGAGAGTCCATCTTAGGATTCCAAAGCATTTGTTTATTGCCATATAGCTTTTATTAGTATAATAATGACCTTAAACAAATTAATCTTACAAAGTACTAATACAGACAACCTAGAATTCCAATCCAAGGCAACTGTTCAAAAACTCACAGAAAACATTGTTTCTAATGCCCATCACTGATTCCCATCACCACCCAGGTCTTTTAGTTATAATTTTGTTTTGTAGGTGCCCTCTATCTGGAGATCTTGTATATGAAACAAACTGTAATTATTAAATAAAATTTCCCTATTTCAGTAATTTAAAAACATATATAATTGCCAAAAATGGTTTTTAATATTTAGAGGCCGATTAGCATTGCCATACTGAAATAACATAAAACAAAAAAAAAATGTGACTTTAGTGAATCCTTACAGATACTATTTTCATTAAGCTTTTAAAAATACAAGACCTAGCTCCCAGAACCGTGTGAATGAACCCCTGAGCGCTCCTTACTCCAAGATGAGCATCTGTACTGTAACGTCACTTGTAATAGACTTTAAAATAATATGAGCCACGTACAGACTGTTCAAACAGCGTTATATAATGTGTGTGTATTTCCTGAAGCCATAACCTAAGGCATTGTTAGCATTTGAAGTCCACTCTCCAGGCCTGGGGCTGTGACAAGGCGTTCAGATAGCAACATCTGAATCTTCCCCACAGGTTTGTGTATTATCTCGAGGAACCTTGGAAGTAAATTTTCACTAGTGAGATTAGTGCTATTCAAGACATGATGTGTTTGGCTAGGAAAACTATCCAGGCATCCCTGCCTGTGCATGAACGAAGTCTAAAACTCTGGGAAGCCCAGCAGGTACCACCTTCGAAGGACACCTGGTCTCGAGCTCTGTTTCCTCCTGTGTCCCTCTATGTAATACTGGGTTCTCTTTCCTGATCCAGCTGGGTAAGCTGATGCTGCTGACAGAATATTGCTGTATTTTCCACAATATGAATGATTGACCTAAGTTCCTCAAAGAACAAAAAGTAGGGACTTTGGTGGGTTTATAGGAAAAAGTTGTTTCAATGTTTATTGCCTGCTGGCTAAAAAAAAAAAAAAAAATTTGGTTGGGGAAACTGATTTTGATTTTAACAATTTAAGGCGCAGAGGCATTGTGAGGAGGAAACGTACTTCCCAGCCCTCTCTAACTGTCAAAGCTTCTACTCACCGAAGTAAGCTGATAATTGTGAGCAGTCAACTACCAAACCAATCTTCAAGTCAAATACAGCACGAAATTTGAATAAAACACAATACAGAATTCATCTGTTTCTCATTTAAGCTATTTATCAAGCGATCCGCATTTGGCTAAATAGGAATTCCATTTGCAATTTAGAGCTAACACCTGATTTGCTATGATGACTACCAAAGCAATGACGCATATTCTAGAGATTTACAGTTCTCAAGTAAGTGTCTCTAGTATTTTAATCGTTGTAATTAAAAATGTACAGCAACACAAGAAATGTCTTCTCCCAACCCCCCCCCACCTTCCTGTGCTTGTTGTGTAATGTGGGGCAAAAGTAGATATCCTTCCAAGTCTCTGTTTTCTCAAGGCTAAAATAGAGAATTAAACTAAATGATTTCTAAGTTCTAATCCGGTTCTAGCCATTTATAAATCTACTCATTCGTCTGTTCAGGACTCACCCACTTGAGCCACTACTCTAGGCAGCAGGAGAGGTTGGGTGGGTAGAATATAAAACGAACAGCTAGACAGACAAAAAGAGTTTCTGGCCTTGACATGTCTATGATACAGTGTAGGAAGTGCCATCGAAGAGATGTAAGCAGCCTTGAGAAAATAAAGAGGGTGGATTGATCCATTCTAATGGAGGCTTTCAAAGATTTCATGAAGGAAAGGTCAGTTGAGTTCAAGAGTCTTCAAGGAGAGGTGAGATTTTGACTGACAGAAATGGAATCAGGAAGAAGTGTTTATAAAGCACATAGAAGACCATAGGGGAGGGCATGTAACAAAGTAGCCTATTTCCTTCTGGTTCAGCTGCTGGATTTTCTTGGAAATTTGTATTCATGTAACTATTTTTATATGTGAATATGGTTACAGATTTATTCAGGGAACATTTGAACAATTTACCAAGGCCATTTGTGAAAATCTTAAGATTTTCTTGTCTTTTTTTGAACACAAGAAAAATAAGGGGCAGAGACAACATAGAGTTAGACATCTTTATATCCATTACTTATTTTATTGATTTTCCCTCTTCAGAACGTCATAGGCCAGAGATATGCCAGTATCTCTTGGCAGACAATGACAAAAACAAGGGGGAAGGGAGAGAAGAAATTGCTAGCATTGTACAGAAACATCAGCTTATGCTACTCAAAACGGGAAAAAGCAAGAAACAAAGACATGTCTTTTTCTGTGTCACAAGAATGCCCCTGTGGAATGCCAAATGTACTACCTTATGGGTAAGAAATGTAGAGAGTGCCACGGATTTGACAGTAAAACCAAGACACATTAATTTTAAATAAACCCTTATTAGAATGCTCCCTATAGACAGACACACACACACCCCCACACAATAACTAGTATATATATGTGCACTATTTTAAGCCCTTTAAATGCATTAACTTATTTAATCCCCCCTGCAACTCTGCAAGGTAGTGATTACTATCGCCCCATTTTATTGATGAGGAAATTAAAGCACAGTAAGGTTAAATAATTTGACCAAAGTTGCCACTAGTAAATGGCAGATCCAAGTTTCAAAATCATGGCTATCTGCTTCTGGAATATGCTCTTAATCCCTTTACCCCGACTGCATGTGTGTGTTTCCCCAGCTCCCAGAGACAGGCACAGAGCTCCACAGTGTTCTCCCACGTGTCTACAATGTCAAGTAAAGCAAATGATGATATGGCCTCATCGTAATAGTTTCTTCCCCTGAGATCTGGTGCCCCTGGTGCAAATAATCAGACGATATTTAAATTGCCAGGAGACTTCAATAAAAAGCTGGATGGCAAGCTGCAGACATAAATCAAGTAAAAACTCAAGCTTATAGGAGCCACTTAAGTCTTTCTAAACCTGAAGATGTTAAGGCTAGCAAAGGGATTGAGACAAAGAAGACAGAGATCTTAAACATACCCCACAGAGATTATATTAAGAAAAAGGAAAACTGGCACGTACCAAAAAATATACGTAGTGAAAATTTTAACAGCCTGAGACAATTAAGTACAATTTTTCTGAACTTTAATTTTATTACTGAAAAAATGAAATTATATGATTTTGACAGTCAGAAAGTAATAAAAATAACAAAAGTGCCTGAAAAGTGGTATTGGCTATGAAATCTTCCAAGAATTCAATAGTTGAAGTAAAACTGATAAAAACAGCTGGTATATTGGAAAGTGTCAGAATTAATAAACTTTTCTAACTAGTGTTATAAAGTCAGAAGAGTTGGTGAGGATGTTTACTGATTTCAAATCGTCCATAAGAAAAAAAACACCAAAACCTGAAAGATTAACGATCTTGATACTCAAGAACTTAGAGAAAAAGATAGAAATTTTGGGAAATATTAGATAATAAGGATGTAATTACAGTTTGATGATTTTCTTTTTTTAAATTTTTTTAAAGATTGTTTATTTATTTATTTGACAGAGATAGAGACAGCCAGCGAGAGAGGGAACAGAAGCAGGGGGAGTGGGAGAGGGAGAAGCAGGCTCATAGAGGAGGAGCCTGACGTGGGGCTCGATCCCATAACGCCGGGATCATGCCCTGAGCTGAAGGCAGACGCTTAACCGCTGTGCCACCCAGGCGCCCCTGATGATTTTCTGATTCTATCTATGTGAAAATTATTTCCTATGATGAATAAAAATCAATGTTAATACAAACAGANATCCCATAACGCCGGGATCATGCCCTGAGCTGAAGGCAGACGCTTAACTGCTGTGCCACCCAGGCGCCCCTGATGATTTTCTGATTCTATCTATGTGAAGATTATTTCCTATGATGAATAAAAATCAATGTTAATACAAACAGCATTTCTCAAGGTAAATTATTTCTATTTCCACTACTGGAAGCATCCTTGTAATAGATGAGAAAAGATGATTTTGACAGCAATAATTATGTGGATTATTATAAGCCCAGTGCCCCCCCCCAAAATTGTATCAATACTTTGGGGCAACTGCTTGATTATAATATCATTATACAATTATCATTTAATCTGCAGTTGTAAGATAAATTCTAGTAGCAATGAAGCCTAGCATTGAATAAATATAGTAGGGTAGAAAAAAATACCACATATATTACATACTAAGGAAATAAGTTAGTGTGATCCCTAAATAAGGTGGACACTGGGCGCACTTTTTTGGGGAGGAGGAGAAGAGAGGAGCAGAGGGAGAAGGAGAGAAAGAATCTCAAGCAGACTTCACACCCAGCGAGGAGACCGACATGGGCCTCGATCTCACTACACATGAGATCATGACCTGAGCCGAAATTAAGAGTCAGACACTTAACTGACTGAGCCCACCTAGGCGCCCCACACACTTTTAAGGTATAGTGAGGCTAATCCCTAAATTCTGTGATGCTGATGAAATTAGAATTCTGTAAGCCTAAAGCAAATCTCTGCATTCTCAGCTACCATTCCTGTGCTTTTCAGCTAATTATGTAAAACTTCAAGCCTCATTTTAGTTTTCTATGGAAAAGGATATAATACAGAAGAGACAATGCAGAAATAAAGTAAGATATCAAGGGCTTCCTTCCGGTGGTACTTAGCACATAGTGCTGCATAAATACTAGCTCTCTTCTTGCCATTCTGTCTAAAGCTCTCTCCATTAGAAAAATTTAAAAGTAATAAGAGTTACAGACTTCAAAGAACTTGTTATCCTGTTGGAATGATGAGACATATATTCAGGGACAGTTAAAGAATATAGGCAATATTTGTGCAAAAGTGAGGAATGCAAATGCTGTGTTCAAAAATGACAGAAATCAAGGAAAGCATAAATTCTATTCACCTATAACGTTTCAAGGGAGAGACAGGACTAAGGAGAATCCCGATGCACAGGTAGGGTTAGATAAGTAGAAGGGCAGAAAAATCCTTTTCTGAACTAGCTGGAGCGGTGTGAGCTGGGAATTGGCCCTACGTCTTCATGCGATGGGAGATGAGCAGCTCAGCCAACTTCCCAAGTGTAGCTTGGGAAGCTTCAGTACCAGACCCAGTCTTGGTGTCGGTTACTTTCCTTCTTAGGCTTTCACCTCCTGTCAGTCAGCTTTCACACTTCCCTTCCCAATACGCATGTGCCAGCTGGGGTCCTCCCACTCTCAAAACCTCTTCCTGCCATGATACAATGTATATAAACAGAAACATCAGCATCAACTGCTCTGAGCCAGGACGTTGAGATGTATCAGAATCCCTCCGGGGAAAGGAGAGCATGTAGCAAGGATCGGGAGTAGCTGATTCTGATAGCCTGCCCCTGTCTGAGACTAGCTGGCCTAAATTCATAGTAAAGAAATCAGTGAGACACACACCAGCATGACATATAGAAATCAGACATATGAATAGATCTGAACATAGAGAAGAGCTGCCTCCAATGGTGTGTGGTCTTCACAAAGGGCTGAAGAAAATCTCAGGCCAAAGGCATCTGTGTATGATATTAAATAATTCATAGATGAGCCCAGAATCCTGAAAATTTATTCAGAACTTTTTGGCACAATGTGACCTCTGCATCTGAAATTACCAGGTTTTTTCCTTCCAAGTGAAAAGGGAATGCATTCATTCTGTTCACATCTTAACACAGAATTATAAACGGCAACAAACCTCTCAAAATTGTGGCTTCAGTTACATAAAGATTAGTCTTCTGTATAATGTGGAAGTGTCTGCTGGTTGTGTGTCTGTGATTTCACCACAGCTAGCCACAGTTATCAGGCAAAGTGGGTGTTCATGAAATAAGGGTTTCCCTCCCCTCGCAGGCAACTGTGCAGTAGTGTGCAAAGGTGAAGGGCGATGTCATATGAGCTCCAGTTCACTGATACGCATACCGAGGGTAGTGTTGCAATCCTAAAATGAATTCAAATTGCCCTAAGTGCTTTTTAGACTAAAAATAAATATTAAAAAATATGGTAATGGATGTGCTTCCCTTCATCACCAAACATGTTGCTGCTGACCCAGCATTAAGAGGGCACACACTTGAGGCCAGTTTGCCCAGTGGCAGTGATGAATTTGCAGATCGTCTGTGAATGATAGCACGCATTTTTAATCATATTGGCCAAGAAACAATGCAAAACAAATCAACCTAAGCAGAAACGGAGCTTAGGCCATTCCTGGTACTTAGGGGTCACAGTGAGACTCCACCAACTCCTTCACCCCCGACCTCACCCTCATCCCAACACCACCCCCCAAGATTTGGAAATACAAGAAATAACATTGTCCTTGGAGATTTCAGCTCTCATATTAACACACAGTAGCACTGAGAAGGAAGATGTTGAGTTGTTGTTGAGGAAGAATGGCCTCTGGGTCTGTAAGATCTGACGGTGCACTGGACTCAAAATTGATAGACTTCTCGGTCTTCCAAACAGAAGAATTTTTTTTGTTTTCTGGCTTAGCTTCCCCACACACCCATCCTGTAAGCAAGTTCTTAGGCAGGCTGGTCCCAGGCTTAGGGTATCACAGAAAAGAAAGAATGGGAAGAGAGAAGCAGATCCGGATAGCCCAGAGAGAGAAGGGAAAGATGTTTGCTTCCCAAATGAATGCCCAGGCTCCCAGCCTCCCTTTCCTGTGCAGAATCCAGGTAATGGATTAAAATATTGGAAAATCTTTTTTTTTTTTTAAAGGAAACTGATGAAAGATCCGGGGATGGGGCAAAAAGAGAGCAGAAAGAGGGTTTCGTATGACTCTTTGGATTCGCTGACGGATTCTAGAGAACCGGGAAGGAAAGGGAGAAGCTTTTGAGGAATGTTAGCTGAATTTTGGTCTGTATCCCACGTATTGTTCTGAGAGAAGCAAGAAAAGAAGGGAATTTATTTTTCAATTACTTCTGGTTACTGGGCAGTGCTTCTTTAAAGGAGACTCGATGTGTAGAATGAGCCAAGGGAATCTTCTGTAACTGTGCTCAGACTCAACGCCTTAACATATTTAAAAGAAGATACACATCTTAAGTAGGACCAGTCGGTTACAGAAACACACGGAACCAAAAGGAGACTGCTGACTGGTGCTTGCAGAACCCTACAATGACTGTCCAAGAGAGGGAAGCCCTGGCCCAAGGACGGCCCCCTCCAGCTCCCTGGAGAGGTAGCTCTTTTACATAACCTGATAATTAAGGTGATCGTGATCTAATGTAATCCCCCTTGTTCTGATTCCATGCTCACTAACCAATATGTTCTATTTAGGTCTTCAACACATTGGATGAGTCTCGTCCACACGGGGGAGAACAATCTGCTCTACTCACTCTGCAGATTTAACTATTATTCTCTCTGAAAAATAACTTTGTTTTTGGTGTGCTGATGATTTTAGAAATAGAGCTTCCAAGACTGATGTTTATTTAGCCACTAGTACCTTCAGGAAGATAACAAATACTACCTAAATAGTCAGGTGTCCTTTCTCTAGGGAGTCTAACTTTGCTATTATACATTCTCTTCATGAAGACACATGCTAGGTTAAAAAACTCTATTTAAGAGTCACCAGGGTGGCTCAGTCGGTAAAGCATCTGCCTTCAGCTCAGGTCATGATCCTGGGGTCCTGGGATCCAGCCCTGCCTTAGGCTGCCTGCTCAATAGGGAGTCTGCTTCACCCTCTCCTCCTGCCCCTCTCCCCATTTGTGTTCTCTCTCCCTCGCTCGCTTGCACTCGCTCACTCTCTCTTTCAAATAAATAAATAAAATCTTAAAACTCTATTCAAAATGAAGGAAAGGATTAAGCAGCCACCCAGTAAATTTCAAAGGAGAGAATCATTCTATTTGAAGTGCCATAACCAAAAAGCTGTTAACTTTTGTGCAGTAAAAGAATGAAATTCAACATAATAAAAAGAAGGCAATGATACTTCAGATATTGTAAACCAAATTTCTCACCCATATTATTCTAACAGAAAAATACATCCTCTTAAAATTATATCATATTCCTGCCAGATGGGGAAAAAGATGAATTATGAATTATTTGGAGCCATGAACACATTTTCAGTATTTCTTGATGTTGAACTTTGACACACCTTTTCATCTTGAAGACAGCCTATCTCAAATTTGATGGTCGGCTATAAATTATTACATGTTGGATTAAGAATAATTAGAAAATGTCCTGAACTTCAGCTCTCAGGTGGAAATAAACAGACACTGTAACTATCTCTTCATCTCTTTTTGAACTCCCTTGGTTCCAACCCTGGGAATTAGAAAGCTTCCTTTTTTTCTTGAAATTATTCTGCTCAAGGGCACAGCCAGCTGAATCAAGAGACCCTAGTGCAAGAGGTTACGTGATGCATCACCAAGGGCAAACCGAGAGGGGTTATTGTAAGAGTTCAAGCGCTTGCATTGCTTACATCAAAGAACTATACAATAGGGTTATTTTTCAGAATCTCCGAAGAATCCATGTTTGGACCCAAATAGCTAAATTTTGGATGCTAGATTATAAGAGCATCAGTGACATAATACTGTTACTCTTGTCCATCTGATACCCATTCCCCCTGCCCAGCTCTAAAGAAGCCAGAAGCAGCAGGAAAAGGGAAGGAGGAAGGGACTTTTAATGCCGGAAAAGGAGCTGTAGTTATGGTGATTGTGCTCATAACAGAAAATTACAGAAAAGCTAAGGCATCTTTCCAAAGTAGCGTGGCGACAGGAGAAGGAGATTTAACAGAGTGTGTTTGAAGACATTGGTTGGCCAAAAGTAAGCCATTTTCTTTTTGAATGCTATCAGTTTGAAATCATTCCATTAAAAAAGCAATCTATGCACACGTATGTACATATATGGACTGTTGTTTCATTTAATACTTCCTGATTATTTCTTATGGCATTAATATTCTTCTACATTCTTTTTCTGGCTTTATAATATTCATTTTATAAATACATGGTAATTTATTTAACTGATCCTTATTATTAAATATTTAGATATTTTGCCTACGTTTGCTGTTATAACCAATGCTATAATAAATGAATAAATAGCTTTACATATAAAGCTTTGCCTATAACCATGATAAGTTCTTTGGGATATATCTCCAGAAGTGGAATTACTAGATCGATGACTATACATATGTTTGACATTTTAGGTGTATATCGCCAAATTTCAAAATGGATAACTTATTGGTGAATACATCTTCAAGTAAAATCATAACAGTAACTCCTCAGAATCTTCTAAAGTTTATATGCATTTTATTTGCCAGATGTAAAAGCTGAAAACAGAATATTCTAAATACCAAAAATTGTGATGTACAGCATTTAGTTAATAGAAGAAATTTAATGTGAAATTAAAACTTAAACATTTAATAAATAGTTAAACATTTCAAATCAAACTATAGTCTGCCATCACCTTCACAATAAAAACCCACCACATATTTAATTCCTGGGCTTTCAGGTAAAATTGTTTTAATGATACCCACACTAAGTATCTATTTGAAATGTTCTCACCAAGAAACCTATAGTGAATGGTCTTTCTTCCATGAGCGAGGGCTCTTTGGGTAATAGTTGGACTTTGTGAATGCTAGGGTTAAAAATCAGAGCCACGTCCAAATGATCAAAATTATGAGACTTCAGTACAATCTTCCCATGTGTTCTGGGGAAAGGGAAAAAAAAAAAAAACTTAACTGACACATGACATGGTTAAACAGGCTAGTTGCCAAACATATAAAGTGTTGTCCTGTCTTCTGAACTTAAAATAGTCATAATTATTAGTCTATTGAGTGATAGTAAGAAATCCTTTGAATAATTATTGTTTATAAGGAATGTATAAGGCATTTGCAACACATACCATCTCATTGGAATGTCATTACACTCTTACAAGATAGGTTTAGTTCTCCTCATCTTATACTGGAGGAAACTAAACCTCAAAAAATGAGATGACATGTAGCCCTGGCAAAACATAGCTAGCAGTCAAAGCTCTATCTTAATTGTTTCAACCACGCCATTCTGCCTCTTGCTTTGTTTGGTGGTTTGTTCATTCATTCATTTATTCAATAGTTACTGCGTGTCAGTGTGTGCCGGGAACTGTTCTACCTAGTATGGAACCAGTCAGGTCAGGCAAAATCCCTACCCTCTCACAGCTTGTGAGCATTGGAGTGGTGGCAGGGGCGGGGGAAGGGCGGGAAGAAGGCAGTGATTCAAAATTAATTTGTAGTATCTCAGGGAAAGGGGTATGCTGTGGAAATGAGTCAGGGCGAGAGGAGAGAGAACGATGAGAGATACTATTTAAGATTATACTTCCAAAGAAGTTCTCTCAGACGAGGTTAACTTTTTGAGTAGCTGCCTGAACAAAATGAGGGATGAAGCTATGCAGACATCAGGGGCAAGAGATTCCACGAGGAACATAGAAATCTACCTGCTTTTTAACATTAGCAGCTGTCCTTACAGAGCAACTGAGGCGACGCTTGCCTTCTGTTAGCTTGATCATTGACTATGGGTGCAGAGAGAATGCATTTTGCTTAAATATGTAAAGACTTGTATGAGGAGGGGCAAAGACCGAATAGCATATCCACCGCACAGAAGCAAAAAACTGAAAACTGCTGGGATTTCAACTCTGTCTGACATGGTTTCTCAGTAGTAAGAGGTTTTCCCTCAGGACAGTGTTGGGGAATATAGCTTTTTATTTCATTCCTTTATCTTGCAAATTAAACAGAATCAGATCAAATAAATTTCATTCACAATCTTGTAAGTACCTTTTAAAGAGATCAACTGAGAAATAAGGAAATTTTTTAAAAATGTATATATTTTAGTAATTTTTATTAGCATGTGAAAAAGGGATTTTAACCATTTCCCCCCAGGATCTGAAGTCTTTACCGTCAAGTAATGTGGTGTAACATTATTCACTTGTGGGGCGCCTGGGTGACACAGTGGTTAAGCGTCTGCCTTCGGCTCAGGGCGTGATCCCGGCGTTATGGGATCGAGCCCCACATCAGGCTCTTCTGCTATGAGCCTGCTTCTTCCTCTCCCACTCCCCCTGCTTGTGTTCCCTCTCTCGCTGGCTGTCTCTATCTCTGTCAGATAAATAAATAAAATCTTTAAAAAAAAACATTACTCACTTGCATTGTATGAGATATTGGAGATCTTGATCATCTAACTATTTGGAGAAATCAAATAAAGAATTCTGATAATTTAGGAAAAGCCTTGCAGAAATAACTTGCCGATATTAAGCAAAAGAATAGTCAAGAGATGCCGAAGACTTAATTTTATTCTATGTCTGACTTTATGATATAGAGCCTGTGTAACTGCTGAAATCCACTCCCGTAATTTTGTTGAGCTCTTTCTGTGTGACAGGCCACACGGTAAGCACTTCTCATGTGTTGTGGTCAAACCCTGTAAAGGTTTTACCAGGTAACAACCATTACAATTCTCATCGTATTGATCAGGCGAGGTTAAAGTACCCAAGGTCACACAACTAGTAAAATGGCCAAGTGAGGATTTGAACTCACTGCAAGAGAGAGTCAAGGCTTTCCCAGAATCTGCTAAACTGACTCCCTGCCAGATTTCAGAGTTGAATTCCGGGCGCTCTCGTGGAGTTCTAACTACCTTAGTGTTCACTAAACGCAGCAGGAGATTTAAGAGCCAGCCATGGTCCCATTGCCCCTCAACTCAAGAAACCTCAGAATTCAAGGGCGTCTCAAACAGTTCAGTGCATGGAAATTGGAAAGAGAGGAAAGCTCGGCTAACTTTGGTAATAAATGAAATTTGCTGAGCCCCTCTAAAGTATGAGCTGTAGACTAGAGCAGATTTCTGAAAGGCACAGCCTTACCCTTCGACTTGAGTGTAAGCTGTGTGACAACAGACTCTGTGTCCTTCACCCTGCTTGTGATGCCTGGGACCCTCGGAGTCAGCGCTCGTCTGAAATAAAAAGGAAGGGAGGAAGCACTGAAGCTCCTCCAGGGAAGACACAGCGACACATGGGATGAGACTTCGTCACTTGCGGAGTGAGCCGCTACCCGGTGACGAACTGGCATGGGGGATGTCAGCTGTCCTGAGGGGCTTGACCCAAACTCAGGGGAGCACCTGCAGATAATGTCGAGAACCCATGCGGAATAGGCCTGGAACACTTTTGGCAACTCCCTGCTTCCCGATCAGTAGGAGGCCTGACTGTCTCCTCCAGGCGTCGGGACAGTGTTCTGACAAGTTTTTATCATCTATTAATTATTGTCTTTCCCCTGAAGGAAATATTTTTCTGACAAGTTAAAAACCTCTCTCTGCAATAAAAATACGTTTGGCCTTTCTGAACCATCTCTGTTTTTGAAGACTATTTTCTGGAAAGATGCTACAGTGGAATCTTCCAGTCATTTACCAGCCCAGTATCTGTCCATCAACCAGAAGTTGCAGTTGTTACTTAATGCTCCAAGTGGGATGTCACTGTAACCCTCGGCAGCCACGGAGGATGCTTAGTGCCTCCCATCCCGGTTCCCTGGTCTGATAATGCACAATTCTGAGAGAGAAACCTGGGAAAGAGAAGGTTCCTGTGTGTATGTCTGTGTGTTTGTGTCTGTGTATTTTTGTGTCTACACCCCATACTTTTTCCTCTACTCGTTGTCTTTGGAGAATGACAGATTATTACAGAATTTGTACAGCCATATTTCCAAGCAGTAGAACAGAACCAGAAGAGTGTGAGTGACAACTGATGATGAAGAATCTGGAGGAGCAGCAGAGCCTGGAGAAAATAAAGGGGCAGGAGTGTTTTCTGGAGAAAATGAACTTCAAGGAGGGTCAATAGAAAATAAATACCCTGAGAAGCAAACAAATGTGGTGAAAAGAAACCAAAGGCACATAACAGCTAAATACAATGAGTAAAATTTAAGAAGATTCTGGAATTTAAAAAAAAAGGTCTTAAAATATATTTTTGGAACAATTGGTGAAATTTGAATTTTTGAGAGCATTCCATAATAGTGCTAATCCAAAGAAAATTTTAAATTCAAAATCCAATATAATTGTTTATATAGAAAACAAACGAAAATGCTTTAGGAATTCTGCTTAGCTTTAGCGTCTGTTTTGCTCATAGGAACCAATTCTTGGAGTAACCCTGAACCTGTATTGCCCACCCCAACCCAATGCCACTGGAATCATAGTTCATGAGCGCTCACTACTCAGGAGCTCTCACTTGTTGGGGTGGGGGAGGGGAGAGAGGAATGGAGATGAGTCAAATTGAGAGTAGGGTATATTGGCTAGAATGAAGATCTAAATGACTAGATGTACAGTAAAAATCACAACAGAACCAGAAGAAACAAAACAATGATTCAGTTCCTATCAGTGCAAAACGAAGAACCATGGTCACTGAACAAGCCTTGGGGTACATTGTCAGAGCTAGCTGAGTCTATAGGTAGTGATTATAGCACATCAAGCAAAAATCATGGTTCAGAGTGATAACAGAAGGGAAGGGGTGTTTTTCTTTTTTTTTTTTAAGATTTTATTTATTTGTCAGAGAAAGAGCGCCCACAAGCAGGGGGAGTGGCAGGCAGAGGGAAAGCAGGCTTCCCGCTGAGCAGACCCCCGGGATCATGACCTGAGCCACAGGCAGACTCTTAACCAGTTGAACTGTCCAGGCATCCAGGGATGATTTTCTTTTGAGGGAGAAAGATAAGCATTGATCTAGAAATACTTCTTCCGACCCCACACAGCCATGTGGCCTTGGTTGGGCTGCTTCTGCAAGTGAGAAAGAAATTGAGAGCACAGTTGTGGGGAGAGGAAGAAAGTGACAGCCTAGGTGATTTCTGGGCCGTGGGGGCAAGTGGGGGAAGGAGAGGTTTTGCCTTCTTTTCATTTTCAACTATGTGCCCATAAGGCTGTGTGAGAGAAAGTTCACCCAGAAAACAAAACAATGAATGTAAATAGATAATAACACTCCACTATAGCTTATCGGGGAAGATTCTGTTCCTGGGAAGTGGAAAAGCACATTTCCTCTACGTTTCTGTGTACAGCGCTAAATATCACGGTGTTAACGTTGCACATCTGAACCTCTGTACGACCCTAAGGACGGAGGCTTCTCGTGAGCCAGTGGGAGAAAACAGCAGCAAATATTTCATTTTCCACTGACATTGGTGTTACAGGCAGACTTGGTCAGTGCCAGAAGGAGAGCTCTCCCAAAAGTAGAAAAGCAACCAGGCTCTATGCAAAAATGTGGTTAAGACCTTACCAGCCGGACCATCCCGTTAGGCCTCTGTCACCCAGCAGAGAGTGGGTCCTTAAGGGATGGAGGCAAGAAGTGAAGACTGGACAGGGACCTAAAGGACGGCAGGTTGCTCTAAAGTAAGACAAGGGTGAGCTACTGGGGGAAACTGGGAAGCAGAAAACTTCAGGACCTCAGGGCGGGAGTAAGACTGGAAGCACGATGCCAGCGTTTGTCTGAAGCTGGTTGCATGCCAAGTACTCCACAGCAGAAGTTAAATAAGGTCTTGATCCTCCGCCTGCAGGCATTCCCAGTGTCAAACCAAGCAGCGCTGTCAGTAGTGGACACACAGGGCAAAGCAATTCAGACTATAGTGTAAGAGGTACCTATACATGGTAAAAACAAAAACAAAAAAACAGTTGGTGAAATATGTATATTTCTGTAATATTTACATTTTGTGTTCTCTGTTTTCTGATAAAAAAAAATAATGATATAAATGGGATAAAAGAGTATATTGAAAGAGGCCAGATGGTCTTAATTTCATTGGAAGAGTTTGGGGAGTTTTGTTTGTTTCTGTCTTTGTGTCTGTGTTTTTCTTCTAGCATTTATCATGATCCAAGGTACCATAAACCTCCGTAATGGTCTCTTCTTTCTCAGAGCCTCATTTGTATTTGGTCTGCAGACTACATTACCATACTCACATGGACTATTAAAATCTTCATTTTTTACACAAACATCTGGAAGCAGCCTAAAATAGTGGAGACAACCTAGTGTCTTGGCTAGGAACATGGACTCTGGAACCAGACAGCCCAGGTCTGATTTCCAGCTCCACCACTTATGAAACGTGTGACCTCAGGGAATTTACTTAATTCACCTGTGCCTTACTTTTCTCATCTGTAAAATGAAGAAATTTCGATCTTAAAGGAGTATGTTGGTAGTTAAATGGGTTCATATTTGTGAAGTGCTGAGATCAGTTTTTGGCTCACAGTAAATGGTACATTAGTGTTTCTGTGCAAGGCGTTACGTCAGCTGTGAGACATGACTTGTTTTCATGGAGCTGACATTCTAATGACTTCCCAAGGTCTGCAAATAACTAACTACAGAGGAGTCCCTGTTCCTAGGATAAATGGTACCAGGAAAATCCTTTTAATGTGAGGAACAAAACATCCAAGTAAGTACAATTTGGCTTTTTGTTTGTTTGTTTGTTTGTTTTGGGGGGTTTTTTTGGTATGTTTTGGCCTGGATTTAATCTTTTAAAAATGAGACTCAAAACATGAAATAAATATTTATTTTATCTAACGTTTAACAAAATATAGGTTATAATTGCAACAAAGATAAATCATGTGTTGGGTTTTGTATGTAACTTTTTCTACAAAAGGTACAGTATGATAACTTCATATCCTATTTAAATTTTTATAACACTATCACAAAGGGGGCCTCCTTTGTAAAAATGTTAGCCAGCGTCATGAATTTTCCTAGTGACTGCAAATTATTCCCCTTTAATGCTCTTGTCATCATCCTTGTTAGTTTTCTCTCAGTCTTTTATCCTGTCCACAGTTTGTGAGTGATTTTAGCATTTATCTGGACTTCCCATATTTCTGTAGTTCTTGAAACTTCACAGCAATCTATTCACAATGTATCTGAGTTGTATTAGATGTTTGCAACATCCCCTAACCAGAAGGAAAATATAAAGATATCATGATGAGAGGGAGATGCATTTAGGATAAATAGGGAGAAGCATTAGAGTTATTATTATAAGTTTTCAGCTAATTAGTGACTATTCCCATTCTTTATTATTATTATTTCTGTTTTCTCATACAGACTTGTAACTTCAAAGATTAAGATGGTCAATAACCATGTTTTCTATATCAATGTAAGTCAGAAAAACTAAATATAAACCGCAGTGTACACCAAGTTCTATAGGAGGAATCCTGGAAGAAGTGAGTCTCTACCTTGAAGAAGCATGTATCTTGAGCTAAGACTAAAAGATTGAGCAGGATTTGGACAAGGCAAGGACATTCTCAAATTAATAAGGGCAGAAAAACTCATGGTATGTTTAGAGAGCTTGCGGATTGTGCCCGGGATGTAAAGGTGGATTTGGGATGGAGGGTGAGTGGTTAAGAAGTGGCATGAGCCAACAGAGAAAATAACTCTAATTGTAGTGTGAAGACTGAACTAGCAAGGTAAAATATTGGAGGCTAGAAGTCATATTACCAAGTTATTTAAACCATCCTCTCACACCCGAACCATCACTTACCTAATACTCTGTCCTTTCTTTGTTCTTGACTCTGCCTCTTCCCCCCCATCTCTCTTATTTCCTCCCCACCCCCAAGTCCCACCTACTTGTATGTATAACTCTGTGCCTCTCAACCCTAAACATCCAATAGGCACCCAAGGCCCAGGGAATGGTGGGAAAGAAGGAACGAAGGCTGCTAATAACCTCTGGGCCACCATGTGAAGAGAGAGGGAAGCAGAGTTTCAAGGGGCATCTGTATACCAAAATCTAATCTGGCATTTGACATATCTTACTTCACTTAATCTTAACAAGCCTATGAATTAGGGAGTCTTGATTTCATTTTTATAGGTGAATAAACTGTGGTTTCGTTGGGAATCAAGAATTCACATCCTGATCCACTTGTCACCCATCCATACTATTTCTGCCACATCTGTATTAAGCAGTGAAGAACAGATGGGCAAAATGGAAATTCTGATGTAAGAATGATGGTGGGAAAGAGAGATTTAGGCTAAAAAATACAAGAATCTTCCTAGTCACAAAGTCCTTACTAGTTCTCAGTGTTTCTGTTGAATTCTGGTTTTTTGTTGTTGTTTTGTTTTGTTTTGTTTTCACAAGCCACTCAGATTAGTCTGAGTCAGGGGTCTGAATCAACTGCCTCCGTGGAATTTCTCAAGAAACTACACCCAAGGGGCGCCTGGGTGGCTCAGTCGTTAAGCATCTGCGTGATCCCGGTGTTCTGGGATCGAGCCCTGCATCAGGCTCCTCTGCTGGGAACCTGCTTCTTCCTCTCTCACTCCCCCTGCTTGTGTTCCCTCTCTCGCTGGCTGTCTCTATCTCTGTCCAATAAATAAATAAAATCTTTAAAAAAAAGGAAAGAAACGACGCCCAAAGTCCACATGTTGAAGGTGTAACTGCTTGCCAATTCCTTACCCATCTCAGGCTTACGCTGTTGTCAGAGTTATCCAATATCTCAAGAAGCAGAAATCCTAAACTGGGTTCCCACGGTGAATGTTTTGGAATTTTGGAAGGAGGTCAGAATAATACATTATATTTAAATTCATGAACTAATTCATTCAGTAAATATTCTGTGTACCTGAAATGGACCTGGCCTGACGTTAAACAATGGGGATAGAATGATTATAAAACAGTCATGATTTCTTTGTTTGTGGTGCTTATGTTTTAGTTGAAAAATAACATCCCCCCAAAATACAGTAATTAAATGATAGTGGGCAGGATTCACAAGGGACAGTGGGCCGTCCCAACGCTAGAGAACTTGTGCAGGTAGACTGTGTTTGCCCACCTCCAGTTTCTCATTTCAGAAACACCCTCCCTAAGCATTCATACATTATAGGAACTGCTTGAAAAGGCCCCATCTATTTGGTCTTCAAGTCAAATGAGGGAGTAGGTCAAAGAGAATCGAGTCATCTACACTCAGGATTGAGTTAATTCCATTTGATGTCATATAATTTTTTGAATTCTCACTGTGTGAATGATCTCAAATATAGAACTGAGGTTATGTTAGTCAAAGCCATAATCCTTGACTCTCAAGCAGTTATTTGACATTGAAATAGTATGTCAAAATAGATAAACGTAACATGGGAAAAATAATAATAACTTCTTGCATCGTATTTCCAAGAAAGGAGAGGGAGAGGTTTTCTGCTCGTGGCCATAAAGAGGTAGCAGAGAGCCAAGTAAATTATAACTCCTCAATAGTTTATCTCTATTTGGAAATTTAGACACAACAGCAAGAGCTCATTAGTCTTTGTTTGCATTAAGAAAAGCAGAGCAAGGTATCCTTCAGTGCTAATGGGAAGATATATGTTAGCTCCTGACACGCAGGAAATGTTCCTAGCATCAGTAATATCTGTTGAAAGTAGAAATTGAATTCCTTATTTGTCCTAGATAGTGTTTTGTTTGAATTGAAAAAAAAGAGGCCGAAGTATTGCCTGTGAGGCCCTACCCGATGAGTACCCCCAGTGCTTATCTTTAGTGCACCCTATACTCTTGTTGTCTTGTTTACCTAGGTTCAGCACCCCCAGCCTCATCTTCACTGTTCCTCAAATGCACCAGTGCTCCTGCCCCAGCTGTTTTTCGCTTGCTGCTCCTCCGGCCAGGAATTAGCCTCCCCAAACTCTCCCGCATGGCTTATTTTTCAATTTGTCAGATCTTTGTGCAAAAGTCACCTTCTCCGGGTGGCCTTCCTGGTCCCATTATATAAATTGCAATCCCTTTCCCAACCTTTTCCAGCTTGCTTTTCCTCCTTAGCACTTGATCAGTATCTAACATGCTATTTACCTTGTTTATAATCAATCTCCCTGCTAAAAATAGGCTCAACAAAGGCAGGGATTTTGCCTGTTTTGTTCACTGCTGTATCCTCAGGAGCCAGAACAGAGTTTGGCACATAGCATACACTCATTAAATATTTGTTGAGCAAATGAATAAATACCATAGCCAGCTCCAGCTGGGGAAAGGCCACAGTGAAGGCACTTCCAGCTCAGTGTGAAACCATCTGAAAATAATGGTTTCAATAACTCTGAACACCTCCTTGATAAAGAACTACTGGCCTCCTCACCATTCTTCAAACATACCAGCCAATAAACCTGTTTTGAAACCAGTCTGGAATATGAATATTGCTATGTGCAATTTACACCAAATAAACAACCCGTTATTATGAAGAATATTTGTGTGAGGACATGAATATTTGTCCAACCAGTTCAAAAGAAAACTACACTCTACAGCCCTTGAATTATGACTGACATAAAATAGAAACCAGCCAACTAGAGCAACTTTCATAAGATCCCAATGAGCTCCGCACACTGGGGCTGGTATTCTCGATTAGCAATTCTGGGCAGAAAAAGCACATTTGCAGTGAAGCATTAAATTGGCCATAAAGCAAAGGTTGTTATAGCACCTCTCAGTGAAGTAAGACGATGCAATTATTGTGAGCACAGCCTTTCATCAGGAATGACAGCCATTCTTATCAACATTTGACATACACTGTTAAGAACAAACACGTAAATGGAAAACATAAATATATATGACTTTAGAATTTACTCATATATCTAATAAAAAGGTGATATCATTCAATATTTAATGTCCATTTAGGTCTTGGCTTCCCTCCTAGCTAGTTTAAGAATCATTGCATGAGGTTACAAGGCGGTGCACTTAAGTACGAATGCAATGATGGTATTTCCAGCCATCAGTGACCTTTCCTCTGGGTTAGTGTAAGTAGGGCAGAATACAATCAATCAACTAGGTATTGCCCCAAACGACTGCTCCATTTATTGGCTTCTAAAGCCACTTATTGGGTATAAATTCCATTGAGAGACAAAACCTTTCTTGCACAATTAAGCATCAAGTTTATAAGCAAATATCCTGAGAAGACTAACGTGTAAATAAATTCACAAAAGTAATGCCCGGTAGCAAATGTTTTCTTCAGAAAATCTTTTGATAGTACAGAGAGTATAAAGAGTTCTTCATTCTCTCTTCTTACTTTTACTCTGTTTTAATGTCTCGGTGGCGTTAGAAAAATAAAAACACAGGTTGTTCTGTTGCCAAAAAAGTTGGAGAATAAAATCAAACACTGTGAACCTTCCAGATATGTGATCCAGGCTGTGGGTGGAAGTGAATTGATAAAAGATAAGAGACAGGGAAGAAGTCAAACAAGATCATAAATGTAAGAATACCTTGTAAAGTATAAATACAAATTTTAGGGAATGTTATTTTAAATATTAAAGAGGAGACTTGGGAAGCTAAAGAAAAATTTCATTAATTTTATTTATTTTTACTATATAAGATCACCCCTTTGTCTAAGTGCCTTAAAAGATTTAGTTCCTGTGTGGCCAGTAGATTATATCAGAAGTGATAAATTGGCCATGCTTTCAGCTATGGTAGCTCTTAAGATTCTGTTTCCTGGAAAGATGTCCAAACAAGATAGCCACGTAAAGTGGACAGTCTCTCCCTTACTGTCCTGACCACCGCTCCCTTGTGGTGTAGTCAATTAACTTCTATCTCTTAAAAAAAAAAGATGGCCACATATTAGAAGCACCATATTCTTTGAAACACCCATCACCAGAGTGGAGGACCCAGTTGGCTAAGCTGCTGATTAACATGAGAGGTACCTCTCTTTATCTGAGACCATCAACTGCGACTGTCGCTGAATCATTTCACGGCTCCAGGGTGGCTGTGTAGAAAGAACAACATGGGAATCTGCATCCCGGGCACGCCTGTGTGTAATGCAACAACCAAACAAGTTATTTGTCCTTCCCTGGGCTCAGTCTCTCATCCATAAAGTGAAAGTTTAGCTTCCACAGCCTAACAGAGAGAAAAATCACCCAGTGTTCTATAGTCACTGCTTGTTTGGAATAGGAAACTCAGATTTACAGGAATGGAGCTGGGATTTTAGGAGATCATTTTCCAGAAACTTGTCTCATTTTAAATCTTCCTGAGACACTCTTTGAAGTAAAGCAATGCGAGAAATATATGAAAATAAAAATGAGCACATCCCCATTTATATGTTTTACATGATGCATTCAGAGAATTGGGGAGTAAACTTTTAAGGGGTGATACTTTCTTACTCCTTAATAGGACACTGTGACAAAATTAAGAAAGTCACTGAGATGAGGTGATTTTTGGCAAACGAAACAAACCAAAGTTTTTAACTTTAAATCAGGGCCCACAAAGTTCACAGGCCATTTAATGGTTTTCAACTGGGCATTGAAGACTGACAATATAAGTATTGTGCATTCGGGAGTCCTCGGTACCCTCCGCTGACTTTCTTCATCTCAACATTCTCTGTGGTATAACACAGAAACTAGAATAGGAGAGCTGGTGGGGGCCTGCTGAGGTTACCAGGTGCTGAGGACAGTCAGCCATAACCTCTACGGTGAGCAGGCATGAGAATTGGTGAGAGAGAGAGAGAGAGGAGCAGAATAGGAACATGGTTCCTTTGGGGCATTCAGGAGGTGGAAGCCTGTAGGTCCCAACAAATAGAAGCCGTACGTCCACCTGCAGCTGCGTGTGGATTGCTCTGGGAAGGGAGGCCCAGAAACCAGAACGACACCTGCATTGATTAGTGGAATTGCTCTCAGGATCAGGTTTGTGTTAAAGGCTAAAGGTTGCCTTGCCTCCACACTTACTCCTCACATGAATGTCATTTTCTTGGCTCCAGAGAGCCTACCAGCCTAAGGTGCTTTCAGAAAACCATGGACAGGTAAAAATTAAAACTCACTAAAGGAAACAAAATATGATGGAGGAAGACTGCTGTTGTTTGAATGTCCCCCCCCAAATTCATCTATTGAATACTAACCCCCAAAGGCGATAGTATTAGGAGTTGGGCCCTTTGGGAAGTGCTTAGGTCATGAATGGGATTAGTGTTCCTATAAAAAGGACACCACAGAGATCCTTTGCCTCCTTCTACCATGTTAGGACACAGTCAGAAGGCTCTGGATTAAAACCCAGGAGAGGACCCTCACCAGAATACCACCACACTGGCACCTTGATCAGAAACTTCCAGCCTCCAGAACAGTGGGAAATAAGTTTCTGCTTTTCATAAGTGTTTATACCCTGTCTGTGGTATTTTGTTATAGCAGCCTCAACAGGCTAAGACAAAGACCAAGCTAAACATCAGGAGAGGCGAATCCCACTGAAGAATTGATAGAAAAGACATATGAGAGCGTTCACTAAAAAACAAAATTTTAAGAAAACTCAAAAGGATTATTTACAATGCAAAAAAAGATTTTCTAAAAATTAAAATTATAGCTTTTTTACCCTACAAGTAAATAGGTAATTAAGCAAGAGGACATTTGCTGATAGGAACCAAATTTGATAGGAGCCAAATTTGTATTCTAGAAAACAAAGTGGAAAAAATCCCCCAATATATATAAAAACACTAGAGTATGAAAATTATGAAGGAAAATACAAGACAAGGGCAGGGCAGAGAAAATTGTAATGGAAGATCCAGAAGGAGAAAAGAGAATAGATGGGAAGTAATAATTAAATTAAAAAAAAATAAATGGGGGCGCCTGGGTGGCACAGCGGTTAAGCGTCTGCCTTCGGCTCAGGGCGTGATCCTGGCGTTGTGGNGAAATTGTAATGGAAGATCCAGAAGGAGAAAAGAGAATAGATGGGAAGTAATAATTTAAATAAATAAATAAATAAATGAACAGTCTGGAGCTGGCAGGGATGGGGGAGGACTTAGTGATTGAGGCTGTGCGGTCCCGTCTCCGTCACGAGGAGACACTGCAATGTGAAGGGTCTGCTTCCAGCTAGGGTAGAGTAAGCAAATCTCTGCCATTTTCCTCCCACTGATTACAACGAAAAACCTTGAACGGGTGCACAAGACAACTATCTGAGAACTCGGAAAATCAGAAAATTTGAAAAGTAAATAAGAATGAGTAGATTGGGGAGACAAATCAAAATACCAAGAACACCAATACGGCAGATACTTTTCTGGACTTTTTTTTCCCCTCCTGTGCCTCTAGGCACAGACTCTAGAGTGCCTAGAATTCTGGAACAGAGGGCAGCGGGGGGCGGGGGGGGGATAGAAAAAACTCTGAGAGAAATTATTTTTCTGGCCAAGGACTATGAAGTAGGTTGAGGGGCGTCCTGCATTTTTCTTATCCAGTCTCTGCTTCAGGCAAGTCTCAGTCATGATGCTACATGCAGTAGCTGGTGCCACACAAATACCTAAATACCTGAGAGAAAAATCTCAGAGCTGAGATAAGGAGTCCCTGTTGTTCAAAGAGTATATAAGAGGAAATCATTATTTTCCTTCCCCGCTTTGCTCTAAGCAGCTTACCTCAAGTCAGAGCCAGTCAGACGAATTGCATGACAGCTGCTGTGAAGCTAAAACCCCAGCTTTTTGGCCAGACGACCAGGACAGGGGGCTACTGAGAATTAAGGTGTCAGGGGTAATCATGATGAGAACCAGAGAAGGAAAAAACCCCAAATATGTGATAAGCCCTGGGCTCATCCCAGAGCTGACATTGGTGGAACTGATCCATTTCCCCACTAAAAATGATAAAGACCAGATAGTTTTACAGTTGAATTCTATTTTTTTTAAAGAGCTGGTAAGAAAGAGAAAAAGGAAATACATCAATTACGATTGAAAAGAAAGAAGATGTGAATGTCTTAGTAGAACTGCTAGAAATTTGACAAATTATTAGAATTCATGAGAATTCATCAAAGATTCTGGATGTAAAATCAATTTTAAAATACCAATTTCAGTCCCATACACTAACATAGACTTAGAAAATGTAATTTCTAAAAAACAGCATTTGTAAAAAATAGCAACATATATTATTTACCCGTTCTTTCACTCTGCAGAGAATGGAATTAACAAAAGATCTGTAAGATATTTACAAAGAATTTTTTCAACTTTATTGAAAGCTAATGTAAAAGATCTTTATAATCTGAAGGGCATAGAGTGTTCCTATATAGGAAGATTCATTATCATCCCTTCTCCCCCCAATTCATCTATATGTTCAGTTCGGATGAATTCTAATCAAATTCCCACTGGGTCTTTTCATGGAATTTAGCAAGCTGATTCTAAAATATTCACAGAACAGCAAAGAGCCAAGAATAGACCACACAGATTTGAATAGTGAGATAGACTATTGCCTGCCAGCAATCAAAATTTATTATAAAGAAGTAGTGATTTTAGAAGAGTGGTATAAGTACAGAGATAAACAAGTAAATTAATAAAACTAACTAATAAAAATATATATATGGAAACTTGATGTGTTTAAATATTTCAAAGAATTACAAATCAATGGCAGAAGAATGTTAATGTGCTAAAAGAAAAGGTTATCCAAACATTAACATAACAATCATCATCCTATCATTACCTCAACTACATGCCAAAAGAATTAATAATTTGTGAAAAGCAAAATTTAAAAAAATTTAAAGAACATAAAGATTACTTTGTTAATTCAGAGTTTGAAACAAGACAGGAAAATCATAGGCAGCAAAGGAAAGGAGCACTACATTGACTACATTAAAGCTAAAATTTCTGCAAATCAAAAGCCACTATAAAAATGAAAAGTCACTAACTACTAGAAGCTATTTGTGCTGTACTCGATCAAAAGCAAAACAAAACAAATATTATCTAGACAAAACAATAGCTTCTTCAAATTAACAAGACAAAGGGAGCAATACAACAGAAAAAAAGTAGATATGAATAAGAAAGTCAGAGAAGGGAAAATCTCAACGCAACCTCCCAGTGAGGGAAATGCAAATTAAAACCAAGATAGGATGTGACTTCTGACAGGTAAGAATGAAAAGGGCTGAACATACAATGTGGAGCAACAGGGACCCTCATATACTGATATACTACTGATGGGAATGTTATGTTAAAAATATACATTCCCGGGGTGCCCGGGGTGGCTCAGTGAGTTAAGCATCCTACTCTTGGCTTTGGCTGAGGTCACGATCTCAGGGTCCTGGGAACAAGCCCATGTCAGGCTCCGTGCTTAGTGGGGAGTCTGCTTGAGGTTGCCTCTCTCCCTCTGCCCCTTACCCTGCTTCTGCGCTCTCTCTGTCTCTATCTCTGTAAAATAGATAAATAAATCTTAGTATATATATATATTTAACATCAATTTTGACAGCAACTTGGCCATTTCTGGTATATCCTACGGCCCAGCAATTCAACGCCTAATAATACAGCCTAAAGAAATGTTCACGCTTATGCCAAACAAACAAGCAAACAAAACACCCATGAGCAGTAATGCACTTTGCAGCATTATTTGTAATGGTGGAAAATTAGACACCACATAAATATCCACCAAGAGTACACTAGAAACCCTCAGAATGATGTCATCAATATGGCAAAATATGAGTTTTCTACCATCTTTCTCCCAAAGAACACAAGAGGGGCTTTGAGCAACTCCACAAAGTCCAGTGGAAGCAGTACCAGCTAGTGTTGGAGGAAAAAAAACAACTGTGATTGGACACATTGAAGAGGGTAAGAGATACAGTTTCACTTTACCCACTTCACCACTCCTGGCATCCCTCATAGGGCACAGCTCATGTGGATAGAAGGTACCCTTTCAGGGCTTGATTCCACCCATGGGGGAACATGAGAACCTGTGAGGGAGCAGCCATCCTCCCCAGCTGCACAGGACACTGCCAAAGAGGCCCTTTTCCCTCTTGCTCTCCAGAATGCCATGATGCTGAGTCATGAACTGCATGACGGGGAGACAGTAAATGAGGAGTAGAGAAGCAGTCAGGACTTGGAAGGGTAGTAACAAAGGGATGCAGATGCTGTGAACCACTTTGCAGACTCCATGAGCCCCTGGGAAATCAGCCTACTGATCACCCCAAGACTGGCCCACCTGCTTGCCCACATGTACCTCCATCCTGTGTCAGGCAGCAAAGGTGAGCCTTTGCAGATAGCTAGCAAGCACTGGCAGAAAGCAGGAACAACTCAGAATAGGGAGGGAGCACACAGATCTTAATATATATAACACAGCCCTAGGGAAGGCAAATTGGGAAGCTGTCAGCACCCAGCATGGCCAGGCATGCATACAATCTTAAGAATTCTCTCTCCAGAGTGAATAAAAAGTGTGAAGCAGGCATATCCATAAAAATAGATGGGAGAAAGCTTCAGAATCCCTAAGGAGGCTGGAAATGTACATTTTCTTTCTTCTCTTTCAGTTAGATGTGGCTAAGCGACTAAGAGCTGGTTAGTAAAATGCTATTGGAAATTGTTGGGTGGGACTTTTGTAGATGTCAGTGGGAACAGAGAGCTAGCTGGAAGTAATTCCTTTTGTCCCATCCTCTTTTTTTTTTTTTTTTTTTTTTTAGCATGGAATGTCAGGATGGCATGAAAATAAGCAAGGCCATGAATTATGGTGTTTACAGCAAAGACTTGAAATTTGGATAGCTAGAGATGGGATATGGAAGCTAGACAGGGAACAAGTTTTCCTCCTCAGAGCCCTCAGAAGAAACTAACGCTGCTGGCTGTGTGGATTTCAAATTTCTGGCCTCCTGAACTGACTCTGGGAACAAACTGAGGGTTTCAGAGGGGAGGGTGATAGGTATTAAGGAGGGCACGTGCTATGATGAGCACTGGGTGTTACACGCAACTAAGGAATCATTGAACACTACGTCAAAGACTATGTGCTATATGTTGGCTAACTGAACATAATAAAAAAATAAAAATAAATTTCTATTGCTTTAAGCCACCTAGTTTGTGGCACTTTGTTATTGGCAGCCCTAGGAACCTAGTACAATGGTTAAACTTTTATTCCTGATTAATGCAATTACCAGCATTACAGATTATGGATTTTCTTGTTTGTATTCAAGAAAAAGAAGTTGTTTCTAGAAACGACTCTTGGTGACGTGCTTTGAAAGTTCTTAGAAACTCTGTGTGAGGGGCACCTGGGTTGCACAGTCGTTAAGCGCCTGCCTTCGGCTCAGGGCGTGATCCCGGGAGTTCTGGGATCGAGCCCCACATCAGGCTCCTTCACTGGGAGCCTGCTTCTTCCTCTCCCACTCCCCCTGTTTGTGTTCCCTCTCTTGCTGGCTATCTCGCTCTGTCAAATAAATAAAATCTTAAAAAAAAAAAAAAACAAACAACTCTATGTGAGACATGCCTTTGTAAATCTTCAATTTAAGATTTAAGAAAGAGAAAGATCTTCAAGAAAATCATTACCATAACACTGACTCTATCATTCAGCATCACAGAATGTTATTAAAAATTACGTTAAAGATTATTTTATGGTTAGCTCAACGGGATGCGATTATTTAACATGTACCCCTCTATGCCAGGCACTGTGCTTAGGTTATAAGGGTAAACAAGACCCAGACCCTGTCCTGAAGGAATTTACAGTCCAGTGGAGAACACAGCTAGTACTAGGGTAACAACAAAGATAGCAAGAAGTGGGAAAACAGGGCGGGGGTGGGGGTGGGGGGAATGTCAGGTTTTTAGGAAAGCCTCTCCCAAAGAAAGTAACAGCTAGCCTCAAACTTAAAAAGGAGGAGATAAGTAAATGGGGCCATATTGAGGGCAAGTGTATTCTGGGGACAGGTCTCAGCGCCGGCAACTGCTAGAGCTTACAGAGTGTAACTCACTCACAAGAATGCCCTTCACACGGAGTGGGAAGGCAGAGCCCTGGAAGAAATGGTGAATTAAGGCTAGAAAGTAAGCAGGACTTTGTAAACTGTTAAGAGATTTTAAACTTTGTCCTGAGGGCAGCATGGCTCTTAAAGAGCTACGGCTTTAAGCAAAGGCTCTTGAACTTGGGAGGGGCACAGTCATACTTTTCTTTTAGCAAACGACCCTATCAACAATGTTGGGAGGGATCGGAGGGAACAAGACTGCAAACAATGCAGGCAAAAAGACCATGATGCTCCAACTAGGAGGTAGCAGTAAGGAGAGGACGTCTGGGAGACTGGAGACAGGCTCAGGAAATAGGCTTGTTTGGACAACGGACTGACTGTGAGAGTAGGGAAAAGAAGGGCATGAAGGTAAAGTTTCTGGCTTCAGCCTCAGAATGGAGAGCGAGACCGGCCACTGAGATGGGAAATAGAAGAGACAGTTTGGAAGAGAGATAATAGGGTGCATTTTGAGTGTGCTGAATTTCGTTTGCCTCTGAGACATGTACGTGAAACCGTCTAAAGCCTCAAAGGAAAACTGGGCTACAGATTCAGGTTTGGAAATCATGCGCTGATCGTAAATTATACTGCCCAGAACAAACGTATGGAGCGCCACAGGTTAGTGGGTAAGGTCAGAAAGGGCAGGAAATAACCTTAAAGAACAACTTGGCAGAGGAGACTTATAAGACACAAAGAAGAGCGTGCCAGGGAGGTCAGAGGAGAGCCAGAAGTGTGAGACATCACGGAAACATGAGCTGAGGGTTCCAGGAAGAAGAAAATAGTCCGCGGTACAGAATGTTTCCAAGAGGTCACATTAAATAGTGATTGAATCATGCTTACTGGATTTAGCAAGAAGACATGGGCAGGACACCCTAGCAAGAGAAGGTGCTGTGGAGTGAATGGGGATAGAAATCGGCTTTCTGTGGGATGAGGCGTCTGAGGGGGCGGTTCTAAGTAGCAGGTTCCCTTTTAAGGAGGAAAAAAAGTGGCCAGGTGCTGATTGCCAAGGACTAGGTGCTGATGGCAAGTTTGTAGTTTTTCCGGTAGCTCCAGTAGATGGCTGCCCTTAGATAGGAGGAAACCAAGTCACAGAGAGGTGATAGGGAATATTCATAGAGGCACATCAATTATTATGTTGCATTGAAATATTAGTGCTCCTTTCTGATGCTTAAAATATTATTTGGACCAGTGAGTCAAGATTATTTACTAAGTACAAGAAATACTTTTCTTATAAGGATGTTTGATTCTAAGAAAGGAGAGAAGGCAAAATGACGAATCTTCAAAGGGGGCAGCAACAGGTCTACAGACTTTGTGCAGGGCAGATGACCAGATTCTGAACGGTGCAGAAAATAAAAGGAATAAAGACTATTAGGTTTCAGTAATGTCTGCTGTGAGTGTGCTACCTGGAATCAAGTAGAAACAGTCTACAACGATTTCATAGTTGTGAAAACTCGAAGCGCTACTTCCTGCCTTCCAAGGCTTTTGGGGGGCAATGTCCCAAAGAGCCAGCAGGTGGGGATAATATTCCAATCGACGAGGTTGGTCAGCCCACCACCATCTCCTCTGCATCGCCGACTATGCCAAGGTCATAGTAAAAGATTACCTGTGTGGTGCCCCGGGAGTGTGTACCGACAAGTGCACTCCAGACAAAAGGTGACCTTCCGCATTTTCCCAGCGGAAAAGAGGTTTCCTTACCTTTTTTTTTTCTTTTTAAAGATTTTATTTATTTATTTATTTATTTGACAAAGATAGAGACAGCCAGCGAGAGAGGGAACACAAGGAGGGGGAGTGGGAGAGGAAGAAAGGCTCCTAGCAGAGGAGCCCTGATGTGGGGCTCGATCCCATAACGCCAGGATCACGCCCTGAGCCGAAGGCAGACGCTCAACCGCTGTGCCACCCAAGTGCTCCTCCTTACCTTTTTTTTTTAACATGAGAAAACACTGATTGTGTTGAATTGAATAATGATGAATGTATTTTGGCTTTTTTTCCTCATCCCCAATTTTTGAAATATGGTTATTCTGTTATAATTAATCATAAATAAATCCAAAGAAGGTGGAAATGCTGTGAGGTACCCCTTCCCCCCACACACTATATCTCTAGATTTTAATTAAAAATTAGAATACATTTTAAAGTAAATTCTGGTCGTGTTGGTGTTTCTAATTTGTGCTATTAAGGTGTGAACAAATGTATGGCATTTGTTGGATACATTTGTGAGATACTTAACTCCTATTTGGCAAACAAAAACTTTCTCGATTACAGTTACTGGAACACTGAAGAGATAGTTGCACACTCAAAGCAGCTTTGTTTTGTTGGATTTTTGCATAAAATCTAGTTGGAGTTTTAAAAAACGTTCTTTGATTTGATTTTTGAAAAAAAAAAAAAAACCCAATGGGAATGAACTTCTTTGGGCGTGGGTTTCCTGCGGGTGTCAGCCCATCGATTGCGATGCTATCTGTTAAATCCCTGGGGCACTCACCTGGGCCTCGACCTACTTAAGGCGAGCCTCGCACACAGCTCCCGCACTGGAGCCTGCCTAGCGGTGGAGCCGGCTTTTGTGGTTCTTACGATGACTGGAAGATGCGCTTCAACAACCACCAAGGAACTTGGAAAAAAGATGTATTCCGCAGAGGTACTGAGGGATGCACAACGGGCCCGAGGGAGGGTGGACGGGGCTCTTCCTTTATTGGGGGTATATGGATGGGATGCCTAGGGCTTTTAAAATTCACTCTTCATTGGTGAATTTAAAACTTAAGGGCTGGGATTGGGATCCGGGAAGGGACAAGCAGGATGGGGGTCACTCACGGGGTCAGTTTGCTAGGTTACCCAGGGCTTTCTGAAAGGGGAACTTCATTGGTTGGGGCTGCCTGGTTTCTTACCTAATGGTTTTATTAGTAGCTGTGTCCTGCAGTTGACCATATGTTGGTGCGAGATGGATGTTTTTGAAATGGATGTCTTGACAACCAAAAGCTAAATGTTAAGTATCCACATTATAGGGTATTTGTTTAAGCAGAGGGCTTTGTGTGTGTTCAGTTTTGCCATTTGTTGCTTTGCCTAAATTGTTCTTAAACAATTTAGTGTTAGACGCAGCTACAGTTTGCCTTATAAAAATGTGAAAAGCTGAGGTTTATAAATACAGTTTTATTGGTAATGTTGTTTGGTTGGGTTGGTGGGTGTTTGGGGGCTGATAGGTTGATTTTTTGCTGAAATCAGTCTGTGGGTTTACAGGGATACTTTGAGCCAATTTTGTGTAGCATTTTGGGAGGAGAATTTCTCAAGCTACTCTAATTGAATGATACAAAGGGTCTGGTAAATGATTTGCCTGAAATGATGTTGTGCGTGAAAAAGCAAATTACCAGCAGAAGTTTTCCAAAAACAAAACAAAACCTAAGGTTTTTATTTTTTTTAAGTGAGTATAAAAATGTGCACGTAGAATATTAAAATTACTTTTATGGATTAATTGTCCAGTATGGAGTGTCCATGTTACAGGAAATAAAGCTGGGGTGTCGGGGGTGGGGGTAGAGAATGTGCGCTCTGCAGACTTCTTTATCTAAAATGGGAGCTCGAACTCCTGTTTGGACCAGCTGTTGCTCAGTTTTGCTTGATCAGACACGGCAATTATGTGGAATTGGGGTAATGAGGCTACTACCAGCCAACTGTGGACATTTTATTACATCTAGTTTTTAAAGAAAGCAAAATAATTTTACCAAAGCAAATTAGAGTTACAGTGTGGCTTAATGTTTGCTAATTTAATAAATTATTTTGGTCTCTTAGTCTCCCATGATGTTTGTTCTGAGCTACTGCTAACTTCATAAGCACCTGCCAAAAAGGGAACCCACACCATACAGGGGATAGAATGTTTTTAACTTGGAAATCTTTGTGAAAACGGACAGGACCCCAGAAATGATTTTCAGCTGACTCGCGCTGTCGGTGGCAGGTGGGAAATCGTCCTCTTCAACGCTGCGGTTTTACCATTTCCCTCGTCAGCATCCGTTCGTGAACGTTTCCTTGCCAAGTCAGAGGGGTGCAGAACACGCTTCCTTTTAAAAGATAAATTACCCCTGGCGTTTAGTATCATCACCACTGTACTGTTGGGTTTCGATTTGTACCTTGAAGAAGGTAATTCTCTGGTATTCGCACCCCAGCGTCGCGCTGAAATGGTAGCCCTGCTGCACTGTGTACGGGAAGCAATTGCCCGAAGAATTCAGGCGAAAGATCTTTCTTGTTTGATGCCGTTGGATGAATGCTTTAGGCTATGGATTTTGAGGTGATTACCACAAAACCCATTTTCTAAACCACCTTATGTTCCTAAATGTGCTTTAAATGTTACATTTTGTGGAAGCTTAAGATCTCTTGGGGGGGGGGCGCACAAGGAAAGCAGTCTAATTCTATACCATTTGATCAAGGGATTAATTACTTGTATTTAAAATTCTAGATAATTGAATGGAAAGGAAAACTTAGAGCCATCTAGAAGTCAGCTGGCAGGGAAACCACAGATGGGAAATTTGCAGTGTCAAGAGGTTTCATGAGTAGAAACCGCTGCAATGCCTGTTTCACAGCAGAGCTCAATAATACCAGCAAAGTCTTATTCTATACAGTGTGAGGTATTATTGCTAACATTCTGAAATACATCTCTTGGTTGGAATACTTGTGCAGAGCCACACGTGGTTGAATAGGGCATTGGAGATAGCAACATAAATTATAATAGTAATTGAATAGGGCATTGGAGATAGCAACATAAATTATAATAGTAATTTCTAACGCTTCTAAATGAATCCTAATTTATCACACTATTGTAGGCATGTGTGTGTGTGTAAAAGCTTAATTCGCACAACACTCACAAAATAGTTACTATTGTTACCTCATTTTTTTTAAATTGAAGTATAATGTACATAGAGAAAAATGATTTTAGACAAATGCATGCAAGATACACAGCTGTCCTTCATCCCCCAGTTTCCTCATGCCCTTGGTAGAAAAGTGCCCTTTCCTGAACCATCTCCAGAGACCACCACGCTTCTGATTTCTGTCACCACTCTAGTTTACCCTGTTCTGGAACTACATATAAGTGAAATCATGAAGTATGTACTCTTTTGTGCCTGGCTGCCTTGGTCGGAGTCCTCCATTTTTGTAACACAAATCAGTCATAAGCTGTCGTGTGAGTATTCCACAATCGGTTTACTCATTCTCCCATTGATGGACATTTGTGTTCTTTCCAGTTCTGAGCTATTCTAAATAAGGCTGGTGTCCGTAGTTGTGTACACATCTTTCTGTGAACATGCGATCTCAATTCTCTTGGACTAGGATTACAAGTGTTAGGCCGTAAGTGGGGCGCTTATTTTGTTTTATAGGAAACAACCAGGCATTTTCCCGAAGTTGTTGTATCATGCAGCATCCCCACCAATGCCTGAGAATTGCAGCTGTTCCCCATCCTCACCAACATTTGGTGTTGTCACCCTTTTAAAATTTGTCCATGCTTACGGGGGTGTAGTGGTATCTTGTTTTGCTTTTCATCTGTATGTTCCTGATGAGTAGGACCCTGAGCTTACTTTTGTTTGCTTACTGGCCATTTGTACTGTTCCAGTGTGAAGCGTCTGTTGTTGAAGTCCTTTGTCTACTTTCACCTGAAGCTGTTTGTGTTATTATTGAATATTAACCGTTCTTTGTATATCGTGGGTACAAACCCATTGTCAGAAATATGGAATGTGCGTATATCCTTCCTGTGTGTGCCTTCGCTATTCATTATTGAATGAGCAGAAATTCTAAATTTTGATGAGGTCTAATTTGTCATTTTTTTTCTTTCAGCATGAATGTTTGCAGTGTTTGAGATTAAAAAAAAAAGATTTTTCTACACGAAGATAATGAAAGTAGTCTCCTAGGTTTTATTTTAGAAACCTTATAGATGTGACCTTGATGTTTAGGCTTATGATTCATCTTAACTTTTCTTTTTTTAAGTATAGTGTCAAGTAGGTGTTAAAGTTTTTTTTTTTTCCCCCTCATATAGAGATTCAGCTCTAGCATCATTTAGGGGGGAAAAAAGAACTTTACCTTCCCCTGTTGAAATTAATTGCTTTAATATCTTTGTCACAAGTTAACTGACATTGTGACAGTGGCATGGGTCTATCTCAAGCTTTTTCTCTTGTGTTCCATTGATCCCCATCTATTTTTACTCTATACTGACAATTTTCTTTCAGAACTTGAACAATGTAGTCCCATTGTCTTCCAGCTTACATTATTTCTGATGAGAAGTAGAGCTCATTCTTACTGTTGTTTTCTTATATGTAAGGTGTCTTTTTCTCTAGCTTCTAAAAATGTCCCCTTTATCTTGGATTTTTAGCATTTTGACTACGATGTGCCTGGGTGTGGTTTTCATTGTTTAATCTACTTGGGATTTGTTAAATGTCTTGGATCTTTGGGCTCGTAATTGTCATCAGATTTGGAGAACTATGATCCTTATTTTTGCAAGTACATATCTTACCCTCAGTCTCTGTCTCCTCTCTTTCTGGGCCTTAAGATTAATGTATGTGAGGGGCGCCTGGGTGGCACAGCGGTTAAGCGTCTGCCTTCGGCTCAGGGCGTGATCCCGGCGTTGTGGTCGAGCCCCACATCAGGCTCCTCCACTGGGAGCCTGCTTCCTCTCCCACTCCCCCTGCTTGTGTTCCCTCTCTCGCTGGCTGTCTCTATCTCTGTCAAATAAATAAATAAAATCTTTAAAAAAAAAAAAGATTAATATATGTGAGACCACTTGATAATGTCCTGCAGGTCACTGAGTCTCCATTTTTTTGTCCTTTGTTTTGTCATGCTTCAGCTTAAATGGTTTCTATTAACCTATTGGCAAGTTTCCTGATTGTGGTTTCTCTGATATCTCATGTACCAACGAAAGTACATTCAGGAAAAATTTCAATTCGGGTAAAGCAAGTGATGTTATTTGAAGAAGAAATATATTTTATAGTATTCATGTTTCTGAGATTCTCTACATTATACCCACATTTTAAAAAGTTCTCAGACATTACAGTAGTGGTTTTAAAGTACTTGTGTACTAATGTCAACATCTGTGACATCTCTGTGTCTCTGTCTATTGGTTGTGTATTCTCATTATGGATTATATATTCCTGTTTTTTAATTTGTGCCAAACATTCTGAATGATAAATTTTTGAGAGTTTGAATGTATCTTACTTGAGAGAGTACCGAGATTTTTTCTGTCACATAGTTAGTATACGGATGGGTCAACTTTCTGCTGTGAAAACTGGGTTTTAGGCTTTCTTTGAGCAGCAAGAGTATCCCTCGCTCTAAGACTAGTCATAAGGTGTGGCTTTTCTGGGATAGCGATGAAATGTCCAGCGTTTTCAGTGAAGTCTCTGCACTAATTCCAATTCCAGCGTCTCCCAGAACAATGTGATATCTAGAATCTGTGTTCACCTCACAATCCCTTAATAGCTGCTTTTTTCCAGATCTCCTAGGGTCTTGTCCTGACCTTACACAATTGAGTATTCAGCCAAATAATCAAGAGGATCCCTCAGTGAATAAATGCATCCAGCTCCTTCTACTCTAAATTTCTGTCCTACAAATCTCACTTCAGCAGTGCCAAATCCTGGCTCCTTATTTTGAACAGTGAGACTGTTGACCTGTTTGCTTTCCACTTAAAAATACTAGTTGGGAAATTGCCTTCAAGCACAAAGCTGGAGTGAAATGCATCATTTGTTTCCCATTACCCACAGACCACAGCATTCTACTGTTGTTTGTCCAATGCCCAGAACAGATGTTTTATACATTTTTCCAGTATTAGTTTTTTATTGGGAGAGGATCTGTCTAGTAATGATGATTAGGTTATATTTAGAATCAGAAGCCTTTTACTTTGATTTTAAAGCTGAATAAACTGAGGCAAAGTGAGGTTAAAAACCTTGACAAACATCCTGTAGCTTGGCAGAGCCAGGATCTAAATTCGTTCAGTCTGGCTCCAGAGTGTGTGTCCTAATGAAGAGCCTGGCAATAGTATTTTGAGATTTATTGTTTCAGGGCCTCAATTTCCTGAGGTGAAATGAAAAAAAAATTATTGGTAGGCCATAGGCAGGTATACCAAAAGCCTAGTGACAAAGAAACAACATGGGGTTATATAACTATGGTGTTAGCAAGCAGTAACTTACTTTAGTCTCTTGTGCAGCCACAAAGTACAAAAGATAGTAGTACATAGTTGTTGTTGCTGTTGATTTCTGACCTTGTGGCTTGTTCAGTCCACGCAGCCTTACCGTAAGTACTCAACATCAGAGTCCCCTACATGAAAAACCAGAAACACTGAGGAGCGGCAACTCAGTCATTGGTGTACTCGATGTCACTTATCCCATTTATTGGGTCAGAAATAAACCATAGCAAAGGTAAATTCAGGCAAGCTGATGTCATTTCTGTCAGTCTTTTATCTTAGTCCCTAATGGTCTTGGCTAATAGACCCAGCCTCAAAATTAATCAGAAAATACTTTCGTGGGTTACCTGGGTGACTCGGTTGGGCGTCCTACTCTTGGTTTCGGCTCGGGTCATGATCTCAGGGTCCTGGGATAGAGCCTTGCTTTGGGCTCAGTTCACTGGGGAGTGTGCTGGAGATTCTTTGCTTCTGCCCCTGCCCCCACTTGCACTGTCATGTGCTTGCTCGTGCACTCTCTCTCTCATAAAAAAAAATCTATAAAAAAAGAAAAAAAGTCCTTTTATAATCAATTTCTCCATAAACTTTAATTAGAATTCTAGAATTTAAGCAGCCCTAGAGATACTTTTCATAAGATTACCAGGCTCATAAAAATTTCTAGTGGTACTGGTCACAATAACATTTATGGTCCTTGTAATGGAGCACCACAGATAAAACAGGACAAAGTTTCCTCTATAATGGGAAATTTAGATTTTTGGCTTTGGCTTTGTTTTTAGACTCTGAACTCAGGTTTTTTTTTGCTACTTGAATTTTACTTGATTTATTAGTTATAAATCAATACATAATTTGATATGGGATGCCCCAGAAGCTTCCCTCAGAAAGCAGAAAAATACCTCCATATGGTCTTCACAACAGTCCAAGGTGATATGCGTGATATCAGTTCTTTCTTAAGGGAAAAAACAGCAACCTTGGTATAATCCCAAGTATGAACACATATTATTCGTGTAAAGATTAGGATTATAGACTAAGAAAGGACAAAAATTGTTACAACAATATTAATGAACTGTCTATTGGAGACACATATCTTGCTAGCTTAATTCATTAGATTTTTATGAAAGAAAGCAATATGCAATGCTTTGAAGTTAGTGAAAAACCTTGGTCAAGAGCAGAAACTGAATCGGAAGACTCCTCCTTCAAGTGCAAGAAGCTAAAGCTTTAAGTGTCACTAAATATAAGAGGAGTCTGCCTCCCCATAGCCTCTTCACTGAGAGCTTGGAGATTCCACTTACAAGGTGGGGACCACTGCAGCCAAATGTGGACCGTGTGACCTCAACACCACAGCTCATTGAACTAGGAGTACCCATCGAATGTACAGTATCTAAGTTCAGCCAGCTAGCGATCAATCACATTCTCTATACTTAATTAAACTAAGAGGCGCTATGAGGGGAAAAGTATGTGCAATTGATTTCAATGGACATAGAGGTTAGCCTGAGATAGTGATTTTAGGTACACCTGTGCCTGCAGCTCAGTAGAAAAAGGAGATCTGCATAAAGGTGGAGCAACCACTTAGAAATATGCAGAAGGAAAAGACCGAAAGCTCCATAAAAGGTGGATAAACAAGCCATGTTTTCTTATTTCCCAATTCCTGGTTTTACAGGTGTACCTATATTTCACTTCTAATACCTTTGAAGTTGCCTGTTCAATCCTTGAAATTAATCTCCCTTCACTGGAACTAGCTTGAATAGCTAGCTTTCTTGTAGTAAGTACTTGCTGACTAAGATGATTTAGCGCCAAGGTCTGATTGTCCTTAAAAACAAAACAAAACAAAACAAAACAAAACTAGCCTAAATTTTAAAACTTTCTTTGGAAATGATTATCTCCAAAAGCAAAGGGTGGCCAATCCACCTGCCTAATTAAGATCTGTGATCCTTTTGAAAATTAATGAGCCAAGCTAATGAACCATGTTCAAGAAATAAGTCGCTCTTTTTGTATTAGACTGCTTAAGAAATCAGGACCAAGAGACTGATAATACTAAGTAGCTATTGGTGCTTGAGAATCAGCATAATCAAATCCGACTCAATACACTAAAGAGGAAATGGAATCTGCCCTTTGGTTTCTGGTAGCATATGTTAATTACCTTTCCATAAGTTATATTAAAATAGCAACGGTTCTGTCTCTTACTCCTGTTGTGATGTATATATAATCTTCACTAACAGGGCTTTTTGTGCTTATCCTCATGACCTCATTAAGCTTAGATTTTGCCAAATGTTAAATTATTTCCAATCCTGTTTTGGTACATTATTTCCGTTACCTTAGTGCACTCTCAAGCCTTAGAAACAATCAGCGTAATTGGTTGTTTGCACCAAAAGGACTTCCCCTGAGATTACCACATCAACTGGTTCTAAATCAAATAGAATCTATTGTTTGCACAGCGTTTTAAAGGTTTTCAGATGCTGTCCCATGTAACCTCTCATTTCATCCTCAGTAATAGACTGTTTTGCAGATAAAGAGGTAAAGACCAGGGAAGGCTAGACCATTTTATTAGGTGGGTCCCACCTGGATAATCCAGACTACTCTTCCTATCTCAAGACCTTTAATCTTAGTCGCATTTTCAAAGTCCCCTTTCAGATAAAACAAAATTCCTAGGATTAAAACATGGACGCTTACACAGGTCCTGGGATTAGGACATGGACATTTTTGAAAGGGCCGATATTCTGCCTACCATGTTCAGTGAAGGCTCATTCAAGACTCTGAGGTTTCCTTCCAGGCTCAAAAATCACAATGGTTAGAAGGGACTGTGAACAAAGGTTTTGAAACCTCCTTTCCAATAACATAAAATGCTAAGAATACTGTAATAATTTTAAGTACTGTAAGAACTTGGAAGCCAGAAAATTCATCATAAACACCTCTTATGGTCTCCTGTATTAAAGCTAGAAAACTTATAAGAATTTCAGGGACCTGATAAACCTGCCAAGCCATTTACCCTTGCATGTTTATCCTACTGTGGGCTTCTCTTTACTGCACACTAACTGAAGCTCTGCCCTTTTGGGGGAATCCCCCCCCCCATAGTGTTTCTGGTGTACCCCAGGGTGCATTTATAATTTATTTTATGTTTGGACCACTACAGCAAGTCAACTGATTCATGAACAAAATTGTCTTTTATCTCCTCTTGGAAGTTGACAGCTGGCCATAGGCAGTGCCCATTCCTGCAGAAGTCCATAGGTGTGAGCTCAGAGATAAGTACCTGGGCAATAGTGATAGGTGATGGATGTACACCACCTCTTCATGCCACTTTATCATGCCTCTAGACTTGCTCAAGTCTTTTGAAAGTACTATTTCCGTCTCTCCATGGATCTTACAGTCTTCTAGTACATTGCTGCTAGGCCCTCACAACCTTGTACGTGGAGGGGTTTGACAGTCTCCCAGGTCATAATAGCAACTCTGACCATATTGGTCACTTCATGTCCCATGCTCAGATGCTCAGTCTCTCCTTTGTCCCAGGTGCATTCTAAGACTTGCTTTTTGGTTTTTTTTTTTTTTTTTTAAANTTTTTTTTTAAAGATTTTATTTATTTATTCGACAGAGATAGAGACAGCCAGCGAGAGAGAGAACACAAGCAGGCGGAGTGGGAGAGGAAGAAGCAGGCTCATAGCGGAGGAGCCTGATGTGGGGCTCGATCCCATAACGCCGGGATCACGCCCTGAGCCGAAGGCAGACGCTTAACCGCTGTGCCACCCAGGCGCCCCAAGACTTGCTTTTTGAATAGTGTGCAATTTTTTGAGGGAATTGAATAGCCTCCCCCCCCGCCCAGAATTAAAAGTTTCTGCACTCCAGTTCATTTATTGAGATTTTCCTCGTGCCCTGTTTTCGACCACAGACACCTCTAATAACCTAGTATATATGACTCAAGTAGCAGAACTCAGAACTCACTCAGAACTCAGACATTCACCTTACCCAGTAAGTGGTCAGAACCATACTCGCAGGTGCTGCTTCAGAAAGCCCTAGAGGATTACGAGGCATTTGGTTGCTCTCTTCATGGTAGGAAGTATAGTTTGCAGCCTCTTGCCCTTCACTTCGCAGAGGATGTCTCAGCATACTTCAGCTCACTGGACATCCAACATCTTCACCAATGTAGCAGATCGCTGAATTCTTGAGTTTTATCACCCAGCCTCTGGTATACATGTGTTTTACCAAGGCATTCTGAAGAGTTACAGTATGCCGTGAAAACACTGAGTGAAAGTAATGTCCTGCAGGATCTCCCGCCTGCCCAGCTCCCTTGCAGTTACATTGTAGAGCAGGTGGAAGAGTTAATACTGACCTGGAGACAGGCTGTGAGGTGTGCCTTCGCTGCTCAGTATAAAGACGGATCGCTTCTTATTCTTCCCTGAGGGGTATGGAAAAAATGGGTTTATAAATGAAGACCTACCAACTATGTACTGGGGGCTTCAATCAGAGCTACTCCTTGGTTAAGTGTGTAGTGATATACTGATACATGTCATGATCCATCCAGTTTTTGCAAGTGACAGACCAGTAAACTAAATGGAGGTCTGATTGAGATAGCTCTCATTGCAATTCTTTAAGCCTTTGAGTGCAGTGCTGATTTCTGTAATTTTCCCTGGGATGAGTTATTACTCGACTTACTGGATTGGGAGGAGTAGGGAGGGCACATCTTCAGGTGATCTACTTGGCATTCCAAGCTTGGGTTTAACAGGTCAAGGAATAAATGTGAGAGTTCTATTATGAATATATACTTAGGAACTGGAGACACAGACCTAATGGACCTGCTGTGAGAGGAATGTGATTACAGCTCCAATTATTACTGGACCCCAGTATGCCCCTGTTCTAACAGGGGATGAGTGATTGTTCTCTGGTGTCATTGTCAGTATGGACGCTGTATCAAACAGCCTTCAAAAGGTATGGGTGTTCCCTTTCCCCTGCTTAATTTCTACCTTCATAAATGGCTGCAAGTGTCGTTTGGGGGAACACTGGAAGAATCAAGTGTGTATAGTACTGTATATTTTTTTCATAGGGTTGTAGGATCCTTCCTCCTGGAGACCCAGTATCTCTTCTAGTCAATGGATTCTGGATTCAAGAAATAGTTCCAAGAGGGAACTCTCTAAGGGATCATGACTATCCACTGGGTAGCTGACCTCAGCCTTCTACTCATGCGAGATGGATATATATATAGTGTCAAGTAAAGTCTAGCCTTGGCCTGAGCCATGCAGCTGTGGAGGAAGCTCTGGACCAGTATAACCCAATAGAAGCACACTGTGTAAAAAGAAACAGGTGAAATTAGTTTTAATATATTTTATTGAATCTCAAATATATACCATATTGTCATTTCAGTGTGTAATTAGGACTTTAAAAAAATAATGGCACATTTTACATTCCTTCTTTGTTTTTGAAATCTCTGTATTTTATACTTCAAACACATCTCAGTTCCAGCTAGCTATGTTCAAGGGCTCAGTATCCACATGGGGCTAGAACATACTGGACAGAACAACTTTAGAGCATAACTGTACCACAGAGTTGTCCCACCTTGAGTCAGGGAGACTTGGGTACTTCCGTATCAGTCAGGAGGAAGTAAGGGGAAGTGGGGGATCTGCTCGGGAGCTGCATGGTGTCTGCTACACTAAAATCAATTCTCTTACTTGGATCTAAAAATCCTAAGATGTAACAGAATATCTGAAACGTGATTTTTTTTTTAATCCCGTGCCCTAATTTTTAAGAAGCCTTCCTAATGTGAGCTACTCCTCCAGAGCTTCAACTGTTGGGCAGTTCTTAATGGAGAAAAAGGGAGCAGGGCAGATCTATTACATCCAACTGGATAAGTCAAGTAAAAAACAAAGCCTAAAGTTAAAGCAGTGGCCCTTAAAACCTGCTCCCAGAATCCCCTGGAAACTTGTCAGAATGAAAAGAAACTCAGGGGGTGGGGGCCGGCAACCCCTGGTATAGCCAGCCCTCCCAGTGATTCCGAAGTATGCTCAAAATAGAACCCCTGAGTTAAACACATGCTCCCTTGGGGAAGGCAACCTCTGCCCCAGCACGGCAAAGGGAGCCTCATAAAATACCTAGGTTTCTTGACCCCTTTAAAAAAGGCAGGCTAGCTGCCAAGATTAGCAACCCTAATTCTGTATGCACTTTTTGTGAGAAATTGGGTAGGAGGAGATGGCCTTCATATCTGATGCATTCATAATTAAGAAAGCATAACTTACTGCTTCTGTGAGATAGAATGCTTGAGGCTAGTGTCCTATTTTCAGAGTTTAAAAAATAATTTTGAGTTTTTACTTGATGTATTTCTGTGGGGAAGAGGAGCCCACTATGACACCTGCTGGTACAGTAGACCTAACACGAAGTGTCCGAGAAACAGAAACGACAGCCAAAGAACCATACCTAACTCCTCTGCCAGGCTTCCCTAGATTGGCTAAAATTCATGGCCAGGTAGATCTGGGGCATGCACAAAGCACTGAATAATTTGCTCTTGGGATGCAAGGCTCCTAGCCAAGTTGCAAAGAACAAGCAAGTGAACAGGAAATAAAAGAACTTCAGTGAGAGACCAGACAAAAGAAAGTCATCAAAACAGAGGCAAGGGACCCAAAACACTTGGAAGTCAGTCCTTAACTTCAAACAAAGGTTTTTATTTAGTTGGTACTTTTTGTCATTTAAAGGTTAACCACCAGGGGGTCTTGAGGACCCCGTTTGAGAAGCATCCTGTGAGAAGTTTAGCATAGTTGGTCTTGATACAATAGGGATCAGATGTGCAAAAGCAGATCCTGTGATCATGGGGCAATTTTGGTGGGTAACCTGGTCTTCCAGCTAATCCTGAATAAGTGTGTACTCCTTTGTTTAGATTATGAACAAAAGTAAAACCATTTAGAACATTATCACAGAAAACTTGGAGCCCACTCGCCCAAGAATGTCCTCGAAAGTAGCTAAATTTGAGAAACACCATTCTGAATGACTTTCTCTTTGCTTTTTTTCTCCCCACTCTCTGAAAATTTAAGAATCCCTTATTGTGAAATTTGTCCTAGAATTGGAAAGTTAATTTTCTTCTGCAGTCTCTAGTGTGAATGGTAAATTTCTGTTCTAATAAAGACACACCCATAGACGAGAATGTGGCAACTTGATTATAACAGCTACGACAGGGTAATGACAGAGGGTTTGAATGGTGAATTTAATTAGTGTAATGCCAATTCCTGTTCTCCCAGTTGTCATCCACTGCTGTTTCACTCCAATTCCAATCCATTGTGAAACTGCAAAATTTGTTGGAAACATTTGCGAATGTTTCTACTTGAAATGTTTACTAACATATGAAATAAGCAATACAATATTAAAATACGCTTTTCTATATATAATACTTCTGTTATCCTTTATGATGGCCCTCTTCCGCAAAGTGGTTCGCTAAACACTGTAAACCTTGTCCTATGCACCTTGGCTTGTTGAAGCGTTTTCAAAGAACTAAACATACTAAGATGTGTAACATTTAAAGGCTGTAATGAGTTGAGACAGGTGTGTATGTGTCTATGTGAGAGCATTTTAGGTACCAGCTGTATTGAATTATAATCATGCCCATTTCCTGTGATTGTGCTGTTTATGTGTGGTGGTGCCTATTAGTAGGGATTACCTTTATATTAGAATCACACCACCTCCATTTACCAGTTGCATGGCCCTGGGAAAGCCTTTGATCTTCTCTGTGCTCACTTTCCCCCTCTGTAAAATAGGAATAATAGTGCCTGCTCCTGTAAAATAGCTTGAACAGTATCGGACACTCCATAAAAACGTTGGATATTGTTAATAAAATACCAGAACGTATCATCTATATTTTTAGAGCTACATAAGCCACTTCGAAGCCAATTATTTTATAGGTCTCTGAAGACATGCTTTTGGATAAAATGGAAAAATAAGGCTAAACGACATTTTAATGAAGTGAAATCACTAAAGAACCAAATCATAAGCATTTTGATTAGTGGACTGCTGTCCCTAATCAGGGAGAGCTGTACTTTTTAGTATTCTGTCTGCTTCTGACCTGTTTAATATATTGTCGACGACATGAATAAAGATGGAAAAACATTTAAATTTTCAAGTAAATAAATACAATGTCTATATATAACAGAAACAGTAAAAACAATAGGAGGTCCGTCTATTGAACACACTGTGACAGGCAATTTATACGCATTATCTTTAGCCCATGGGTTGATCCTTTGAGTTTGGTATTACTAACGCCCATTGTAGGACATTTTCTTCCTTTAATAAAAAAAAGCCCTGAAGGAAACCACCTGCCCCATCGTGGCCGCAACCTCAACTCCAGGCCTAGGAGTGCATCATGTTCGATTAAACCAGCAGTTATCTAACTGTGGTCTCAACCCACCATGTCCATATCCTCTGCCGTTTTGCTAGAAAAGGAAATGCCTGGGCCACTCCTCAGACCTACTGAATTAGAAACTCTAGAAGAAGCAGCCAAGAGATCCATGTTTTCACAAACCTCCGGACGATTCTGATATATAATTAGTTTGAGACCACTAATCTAAGCCAGTCTGATTACCCCACAGCCCTTGCTAGGGAGCGATATAAACATAGTCCTGTGATAAAATTCTGCGCATTGCGATGTGAGGAGAAACCTGAGAAACTTGTAGGAAACTTTTTCTTTCTTTCTTAAAAAAAGAACGGTTTGGAAAAAGGAGTTCCTCTTTTGTTGGGGGACATATTCCTACCTTTAATGCATGGAACTATGGCAGCTGTTTGAAGTCATAAAGGGAATTTGCAATGCAGCAAAATGGGAAGATGGAAAGAGCCTGAATCTTGATGATATCACTTAGCCACAAAATTTATCAAAACTAAAATTGTCCTGCCTCCAGACTTCATTGTTCTTTTATTGAAATAACAATGTTACATTTGTTTCAAATGTACACTTGATTAGACAATACTGTACATAACTCAGTGCTCACCATAATAAGTGTAATCACCGTCTGTCACCATGCATCATTATTACAGTATTATTGACTGTTCCCTATGCTGTACTTCTCATCATGATGACTGACTTGTTTTATAACTGGAATTTTGTACTCTTAATCCCCTTCATCTATTTTGCTTATCCCCCATCCACCTCCCCTCTGTCAACGACCATTTGTTTTCTGTCTTTAAGAGTTGGGGCTTTTTTTTTTTTTTAATTCCACATACAAGTGAAATTATGCAATATTGCTCTTTCCCCGACTTGCTTCACTTAGCATAATATCCTGTAGGTTTATCCATCCTGTCGCAAATGCCAAGATTTCTTTTTTTTAAGGCTGAGTAATATTCCTGTACACACACCCATAAACATATATATACACATATGTTTATATTATCACTATTTTATCCATTCATTTATTGATGGACACTGGGGTTGCTTCCATATCTTGGCTGTTAAAAATAATACTGTAATATACATGCGGATGCATATATCTTTTCCAATTAGTGTTTCTGTATTCTTTGGGTAAATACCTCATAGTGGAATTACTGGATCATATATGTCTATTTTTAATATTTTGTGCAAACTCCATACCATTTTCCTCAGGAGTTTCACCAGTTAGCTTTCTCACCAATGGCATAGGAATATTCCTGTTTCTCCACATCCTCCCCAACACCTGGAATTTCTTTAATATTAGGCATTCTCTGTGTTTTAAGTTGGTATCTTGTTTTGATTTGTATTTTCCTGGTGATTAGAGATGTGGAACATTTTTTTATGTGTCGGTTAGCCCTCTGTATGTCGTCTTCGGAAAAATGGCTATTCAGGCCCTCTGCCCATCTTTCATTCTGAGTATTTCTTTTTTGGTGGTGGTGTTTAAGTTCTTTATATATATATATATTTTTTTAAGATTTTATTTATTTATTTGACAGAGATAGAGACAGCCAGCGAGAGAGGGAACACAAGCAGGGGGAGTGGGAGAGGAAGAAGCAGGCTCATATCGGAGGAGCCTGATGCAGGGCTCGATCCCATAACACTGCTGTGCCACCCAGGTGCCCCAAGTTCTTTATATATTTTAGATCTTGACCCCTTATGAAATGTATCATTTGCAAATAGCTTCTCCCATTCAGTAGGTGGCCTTCTTGTTTTGTGAATGGATTCCTTTGCTATGCAAAAGCTTTGTTTTGGTGTAGTTCCAATAGTTTGTTTTTGCTTTTGCTTCTCTTGCCTGAGGAAACCTATTTAGAAAAAAAAATGTTGCTAACACTGGTGTTCAAGAGATTACTGCCTATATTTTCTTCTTTGATTTTTGTGTTTTTGGTCTTAATATTTACTCCTTTAATCCAACTTTAATTTATTTTTGCATGTGATGTAAGAAAGTGTACCAGTTTTATCCTTTGGTATGTAGGTCGCTGTCCAGTTTTCCCGACACCATTGTTGAAGAGACTATCTTTTCCCAATTGTATACTCTTGCTTCTTTAGTCGTGGATTAATTGACCATATAGGCATGGGTCTATTTTTGGGTTCTGTACCTGTTCTAATGATATATGTGTCTGTTTTTGTGCCAGTATCCTACTGTTTTGATTACTTTGGCTTTGTAGTATAGTTTAAAATCTGGGATTGTGATACTTCCATCTTTGAGCTTTTTCAGATTGCTTTGACTATTTAAGGTTTTTCGTGGTTTCATACAAATTTTGGGATTTTTTGTTCTAGTTCTGTGAAAAACACTATTTGTACTTTGCTAGGGATTACATTGAATCTGTGGAGTGCTTTGGGTAGTAGGGACATTTTAACAGTATCGCTTGTCTGAATCTGTGATCATAGTGTGTCTTGCCATTGTGTATTCTTCAAATCTTTCATCTGTTTTTTATAGTTTTCGGAGTATTAAGTCTTTCACCTCCTTGGTTAGATGTATTCGTACGTATTTTATTATTTTTGGTGTAATTATGAATGAGATTGTCTTAATTTATTTTATTATTAATGCAAGAAGAGCAACAGATTTCTGTGTGTTAATTTCACATCTTGAAGTTTTACTCAATTGATGAATTCTGATCATTTTATGGTAGAGTCTTTAGGGTTTTCTACATATAGAAAAATGTTGTATGCAAAGAGTGACAGTTTTACTTGTTAGCTATCAAGTTGGAGGCCTTTTATTTCTATTTCTTGTGTGATTACTACTGCTAGGACTTCCAGTACTGTGTTGAATAAAAGTGGCAAGAATAGACATCCGTGTCTTGTTCCTGATCTTCAGGAAAAGCTCTGTTTTCCACCATCAAATATGATATAGTTCATTTATTGTCTTCATTATGTTGAGGAATATGCCCTCTAAACACACTTTGTTGAGAGTTTTTATCATGAACAGCTGTTGGATTTTTGTCAAATTATTATTTTTTTGCATCTATTGAGATAATATGGTTTCTTTCCTTTCTTTTATTGATGTAATATATCACGTTGATTCCTTACTATTGAACCAAGCTTACATCCCTGGAATAAATATCACTTGATCATGGTGAATGAGCCTTTTAATGTATTGTTGAATTCAGTTTGCTAATATTTTGTTGAGGATTTTGTATCTGTGTTCATCAGATATATTGGCATGTACTTTTTTTGTTACTGTCTTTATCTGGTTTTGGTATCTCCATAAGATGGACATTGTAGAATGAATTTGGAAGTTTTCCTTCCTCTTCTATCTTTTGGTAATAGTTCGAGAAGAATAGGTAATAACTTGTTCTTAGATATTTGGTAGAATTCACCTGTGAAGCCATATAGTCTTAGACACTTGTTTGTTGGGAGTATTTTGATTACCAGTTCAATTTCATTACCAGTGATTGGTCTGTTCAGTTTTAGGAGATTGTATATTTCTAGGGGTTTACCTATTTCTTCTAGGTTGTCCAATTTTTTGGCATATAATTTTTTATAAACTGAAAATTCTTTCTATTTCTGTGGTGTCCATTATTTCTCCTGATCTATTTCTGATTTTACCTTTTTTTTTAAGTTCCTATTGCATTTATTTCTGCTCTAATCTTATTTCCTTTTTTCTACTAGCTTTGGGCCTTGTTTGTTCTTCTTTTTCCAGCTTCGTTGGTTATAAGCTTAGGTTGTTTGAGATTTTTCTCCTTTCTTGTGATACAACTGTATCACTGTAAACTTCCCCCTCAGAACTGCTTTTGCTGCATCCCAAAGATATGGGACTCTTGTTGGCATTTTCATTCATCTCCATGTATTTTTAGATTTGCTCTTTGCTATCTTCAGTTATGCATTGGTTATTTAGTAACATGTTGTTCAGCTTGCACGTGTATGTGGTTTTTTTCCCAGTTTTTTCTTGTAATTGATTTCTAGTTTCATACCATCGTGGTCGGAAAAACTGCTTGAAGTGATTTCAGTTTTCTAAAACTTATTGAGACTTGTTTTGTGGCTTAACATGTGATCTATCCTGGAGAGTGTTGCTCAAGTACTTCAGAAAAATGTGTATTCTGTTTTTGAGTGGTATGTTCCATATATATCTGTTGGGGCCATATGGTCTAGTGTGGCCTTCAAAGCCACTGTTTTCCTTGTTGATATTCTGTCTAATGTATCTATCCATTGATGTAAAGGAGGTGTTAAAGTCCCCAGGATTACTGCATTACTGTCAATTTCTTTCTTCATGTGTGTTAATAATTAATATATTCAGGTTCTCCTATATTGGGTGCATAGATATTCACAATTAAATTCTCTTATTGGATTGATCTCTTTATCATTATGTAATGCCCTTCTTAACTCTGGCTACAGAACTTGATTGATTGATTGATGGTGGGGATGGGTAGAGGGAGAGGGTGAGAGAGAATCTTAAGCAGGCTCTGTGCGGGGCATGGATCTCCTAACCCTGAGATCATGACCTGAGCCAAAATCAAAAGTTGGACATTTAACTGACTGAGCCACCCAGGCACCCCTACAGTATTAATTTTAAAATCTATTTTGTCTGATGAAAGTGCTGCCACTCCAGATTTTTTTTTCTTTTTTGCTTCCATTTGCATGAAATATCTTTTTCTATTCCTTCACTTACAGTTTATATGTATCTTTAGGTCTAGGTTTGAAGTAAGTCTGTTAAAGGCATCATAAAGATAGTGTTGTATTTTTGTGGTTATTTTTATCTACTCAGTCACTCTTTGCCTTTTAATTGGAGCATTTAGTCCACTTACATTTAAAATAATATGTCAATTATTGCCATTTTGCTCGTTGTTTGCTAATTGTTTTGTAGTTCTGTTTCTTTCTTCTTCTCTTGCTCTTTTCCCTTGCGGTTGATGGCTTTCTTAGGTATTAGGCTTGGATTCCTTTGTCTTTTTTTTTTTTAAATCTATTACAAAGTTTTGATTTCTGCTTACCATTGAATTCATATGTGACATCTAAAGTATATAGCAGTCTGTATTAAGTTGATAGTTGCTTAAGTTAGAACACATTCTGAAAGTGTTATATTTTTACTCCCCTCCCCCAACACCTTTGTAGACATGGTGTCCTATTTTATATCTATTTATTTTGTGTATCCCTTGACTCATTTTTGTAGATATAATTGATTTTACACCTTTGTTTTAACCTCTATACTGGCTAAGTGATTAATTTACTGTTTCTCTATGTTTGTTTTACTTATGAAACGTTTTTCTTCCATAATTTTCTTCTGGTTTTAGCCTTTTCTTCCCACTTAAAGAATTCCCTGTAACATCTCATAAGGCTGATTTAATGGTGATGAACTCCTTTAACTTTTGTCTGGGAAGCTCTTTTTCTCTCCTTCTATTCTGAATGATGACCTTGCTGGGTAGAGTATTACTAGTCGCAGGGTTTTTCATTTCAGCACTTAAATATATCATGCCACTACCTCTGGCCTGTAGAGTTTTTACTGAAAAATCAGTCATTAGCCTTGTAGGGTTTCCTTTGTATGCAGCTGTTTTCTTTTCTCTTTTAAATTTTTCTTTTTTCACTACTTTTTGGAATTTTAATTACTATGTTTCTTGACATGATCCTCCTTGCACTGATTGTGTTAGGGGCTCTCTGTGCTTACGAGACCTGTGTCTGTTGCTTCCTATGATTCTGGAAGTTTTCAGGTACTATTTCTTCAAACAAGTTGTCTGTCCCCCCTCTCTCTTTTCTCCTTCTGGAATCCCTGTAACATGAATGTTAATATGCTTGATGTTGCAGAGTTCCCTTAACCTACTCTCATTTTTTATTGCTCTTTTTTCTCTTTGCTGTTAAATTTGGTGGTTTTCCATTACCCTGTCTTCCAGATCAGTGACCCATTCTGCATCCTCTAATCTGCTGTTGATTTCCTCTAGTGTGTTTTTTCATTTCAAATGTTGAATTCTTCAGCTCTGACTGGTGGTTATGTTTTCTATTATTGTGGAATTTTTCACCGAACTCTGTAACTCTTAAGTCCAGTGAGTATCTTTATGACTATTATTTTGAACTCTTTATCAGGCATATTTGATCTTTGTTTTATTTAGGTCTTTGACTTTAATTTTGTTTTTCACTTGGGAAGTACTTCTCTGTCTACTCATTTAACTCTCTGTGTTTCTTTTCTAGGATTAAGTAGGTCAGCTCTATCTCCTACTCTTGAAAGTAGTGGCTTTGTGTAAGAAAGGTCTTATGGTACCCTATAGCCCAATCCTTCCTAGTCACCAGGACCAGGTCCTCCTATGTTTGAACTGCCTGTGCTCTTTTGTTATAGCTGCACTGTGATTGCCTTCAGCCCAGCCAGCTGCAATGATCTGCTTTGCCTACTGTGGGTGCACTGGGCAAGATTTGCTCCCTTTGCTGTTGAGAGGCCAGGATATGGTGCTGTGGGTTCATTGTTGGGGAGAGCCAATGGTCAGCCTGTCTGGCCACAGTAACCTTCTCTGCCACACTGCAAGTGCATTGAAGAGCAAAGCTTGCTTCTTGTGCACTCACCTTAGAGGCTAGCTACAGGCAGCAGTTTTAGCCTGGTGGATGCAGTTGTCTTTCTCCACCTCCCCAGGGCAGGAGTCCCTTTGGAGTGTTGTTATCACAGCTGAGCTTGCCTGCTGAGTGTGGTGGGGCAGGAGCCACTTTGGGGAGAAGCCTACTTAAGGTGGGCAGGTTGGGTGGGGTGGTTGGCAGGGGAGCATTGGGTAGGGGCACATGGTCCTAGCAAGGTAGACAAAGAATGTTAAAACTCATTCCTAAAGCATCGGCTATCTAAACTGGAGGAAGGGAAGAAAAATGGTGCCCACCAGCACTTTTGTTCCTGAAGAAATCTCCTGCAGATCCCTGCCCCGCCAGCACATGTTCTAAGTTTAGCTAGTAAATCTCGTGCACATACACTCCAGAAGCCTTTCAAACTATTGATTCTGTGTTGTGTCTGAGGCTGAGTTATTTAGTATAGTGGCTCTTAAAGGGTGGGGTCTCCCAGAGTTAAGCCCTGCTGGTTTTCGTAGCTAGATGGTACAGGCACTCATCTTCCAAAGGTGGGTCCCCAGTAATGGAGGTGCCCAGTGTGGAGTATGGTTCTCTGACTTCTCAGTGCGACTGATACCCTTCCCATTTGTGGTTTGTCGCGCTGGTGGTTGGGTTCCTGACTATGCCTCTGCCCCTCCTACCCCTTTCAGTGCTACCTTTTCTCTGCAACTAGCTGTGCAAGGTCACTTTTGCCAGTCCTCAGGCCATTTACAGAGTCAGTTGCATAGACAATAGAGGTGGGGGGAGGGGACAAAATGAACTCAGGATCCTCCTACCCTGCCCTCTTCCTGAAAGCTGCAGACTTCTTGTCTGGGATAATGAACCCTGTTGTTGATTGGCCATTTTAATTTGGGGTTTCTAGTATCTGCCATCAAAAGCACCCTAAGCAATACCATACAATTCTGCAGTAAAGCAAACTGAAGCTCTGAGACATTGAGTTACTTGTGTAAGCTCAAAATTCAAAACTATTTCAGTAGCCGAGGTACGTGGATATATATCTGTGTAGCTTGAGAAAGAACTGGAAGTAAAGATGAAGAGCTGAGAAATAGCTTAATACAAGTTTGTGTGAAGAAGGCCTAAGAAATTCAGATGTTGTATTAGTCAACAGGATGGCAAGCAACAATAAAATGGAGGATAAAAGTTTAAGGCAATCTAGTTCTCTGTCGGTGAATATTGGTGACAGGGGCATAAACCAGGAAGGAAAGTGTTTATCTGTATTCCACTCTAGTATGTTCTATTGTCATCTGCATTGTGGTTCACTCTAGGTACCCCATTTTCGTGGAGACATTGACAGTTGAGAGCTTGTATAGCATAGTATGACTCAAAGATGAAAAGGTCTGATAATCATGCCATAAAGTTTGAGCTAAGACAAAATTAGTCACAAAAATAAAATTGTATTACCCAAGACTCTTTGGAGGCAATCAATGGAAATACAAACTGGTTTATGCATAATTTTTTGGTTCACTATCTAAAAGGTAAAGAAGTAACATAGCGTACAGGCTGGCTCCAGGTGTTCTAACAATGTGGTCAGAGCTCTGTTTCTATCTCAAGGTTCTGCTTTCTTTGTGTTACCCTCATTTAGTCATGTGGGCTCTCCCCATAGTTGCAAGCTCATAGTTAAGCATCTTAGCAACTCCAAAAGATGGAGATTTTTCATAGAACTTCTAGTATAGAATTCTGTGGAGCGATTTGGATCACTAGCCTGGGACCAAAATAATCACTGTAGCCAGAGGAATGCAATATGTTGAGTGAAAGGGGCTCTGTTATTTGCACATCCTAGAGAGTGTGAGGAAAAGAAACATTTCACCCCATGGTTAACTGTATCAATGGAGAATAGGATAAAAATCGTTTCCCATTGAAAAACTGAAAATGGATCCTAGGTAGGCAAAAATAGAGATGATGACTTAAAAAATACCTGTCCTCAAATATTTTATTTTCTGAACAATTAAAAATATACCCAGTTTATTTAGTGAAGATTCACTTGACATGACAAGAATTAATGTGTAGAAGTTGCTGAGAATATATTTCTAAGCAACACAAGAAAGAACTGTATAATCATTAATAATGATTAGGATGTGCAAAAAAGGAAGGATGTCCTATCACAGGAAGTTTGCAGGTCAAGGTTAGATGGCTACCTGTGAAGGCTGCAATACAGGGGATTTCCTGGTAGGGAGGTGGAACAGAAGAAATTGAAGGTCCTTTACAACTCTAAACCTATGTATTTTATGATGTAGTCTATATAGCTATAGTAAATGTAATATAGAATATATATATGATATATTCTACAAATGTTCTATCTAAAAATCATCTGTTCTTTTTATTCCTTTAAATAACTCCTAAAACTGGTATTTCTGGAAGTTCTTTGGCTTATCAGAAGACTGGATAATGAATTTTGACCAGCTCTTCTGTTGTTATGGTAACTAGAGAAATACATAGCAGAAAGGATTAGTTTGTGATTAGAAAGCTTTTAAGTAGCAATTGCCACAAATAGAGGGTCGATGTATGGGATGAACAATACCAGAAGAGCAGTGTAGCTGACCCATCGCTTGAGGAGAAAAAAATCAGGATAAGATACACAAGCACAAAGCATGACAGAAATTTCAAATAGAAACACCAGAATGAAAAGGAAGGAAGACAAAAGAACTGTGAATAAGTACTGGCGCAAGATTAGGGTTAGGTTCATAGAAGGAAGTTGCTTTGAATCGGTAAGCAGGATGTTTTGTTTTTTAAGATTTTATTTATTTATTTGACAGAGAGGGAGACAGCCAGCGAGAGAGGAAACAAAGGGGGAATGGGAGGAGAAGAAGCAGGCTCTCCGCGGAGGAGCCTGATGTGGGGCTCGATCCCAGGACTCTGGGATCACGACCTGAGCCGAAGGCAGGCGCTTAACAACTGAGCCACCCAGGTGCCCCAAACATGATATTTTTTAACATTTTGATTCAGAAACAGCATTTCTATTTAAATCAGTATTTAGATTAGTTGTAAATTCAAGAACCATTTGGAAATGCAAACATGATGGTGCTGCAGGAACAGAAATTGATTCCCTCCTGTGTGCCCAATGTCTCCATCCAACTGGGGGAGAGGGAAGGGTGGTCATTCTGTCTCAGTCAAACACACCTACTGACCAAGACGAAATGCAGCTAAGTCTAAGTAAGAGTCTAAATGGGTCAAAAGTCCTATGCATGAGAAATAATTTTAATTGAGTAGAAATTGAAATTAAGCTAATTTCAACATAATTGTTAATAAACTCTGCTTTGAATAAATCTTTTCCAATATGTGTAACTGTTTTGTAAACACATCATAAGGATCGGAGGACATTAGAAACGATCCCATGACTAGGCAGAGTGATCTCTAAACTTTGTAAACTTGTATACAAAACTGATGTTTTATCAGCTTTTGCTCAGGGAAGATGCTCCATAGTCCCCACCAGAATTTCACAAAGAACTATAACCAACCAAGAGTGCTAACTGATCTTTATGACACAAAATTAGCTTTGGAAATGCATACAGTGAATCCTGTGATAACTCTAGTATTACTCTAAAACATGTAAGGGGGAAAAAGATAATTGAGGCTAATTGCTTCACTGAAGTGCATCATTAATGCATAAATTATTACAAGACATTTTCACACATTTCTAGGTGGCATAGAAATATTGGAGCAGCCTTCCCTCTTAGATGACAGACGAGGCTTTCTATTAATAATTTACTTAAAAAAAAACAATGTAGAATATATTTGAGTATTGTTTCTACAGGTTTTTTCAGCCTACAGGCTTTCAGAAGATGAAGTAGATAAACTACAGTTCAGTGCAGTATTGTCTAGAATACTGGAAATCAGAAAAGAATTTCATAGATTGTGAAAAATTTTAGACTTCTAAGTTTTCTGAAACTAAAGTTATGGTTTTGTTTTGTTCTTTGGTTTTTTAAATCACATTAATACTTCTGGTTAGGAAAAGGGTTATGAATTAAAATAAGTCTTTGTGTCTTTAAGCAAAATAATAAAAATATAACTGGAAAAAAATGTTCCTGGTGTGTGTAGATACTGAACACGTGCTTCTGATAATGAGGTATCCGTTTCTGCATGGCTCAGCCACACAGATGGCATTTCAAAAGTGTAACTTATGAACACACATGTTTCCTGTATGTTATAAGATTACCTTCCCCAAAATATTTTCCAGTGCATCATTGACTATGAATTGCCCTCATGGCTTCAGCCATGACTGAACTTAATCCCATTCTAGGTGTATATTTATTGCTGAAGTTCCAAGCTCTATTCCTCTAGAAACAGGTCCTTTTCTTTTTCCCTGAGGCCTTTTTTGTTCTTCCTGATCCCCAGCCCCTAAAGTTCTGGCATCCTGCAGCTGCCGAGAGCCTCTCTGATTCCCCACAGTGCATCAGCCCATGATAGCCATTAACACGTGGGGGACTTCAACCCCCAGGCAGATGAGGCTGTGCTTTCTTTCCCTTTAACTGAGACCACCATACTTCTTCCCAGGCCTGATTACCAGGTATAATAGAAAATCTGTCTGTCTGCGCTCCAGAACCCCTCTGTGCTTACTCAACTAATGTGTAACATCATATGCTGTGGACTAAGTATTTCCAACTACTTTCTTCCTTTGTTATTCTTTCTTACTACTTTTTTAAAACTATCATCCTAAAATGTTAAAAATTCTACTACCTGAGCTTGATTAATAAAAACACATGGCAGAATGTATTTTCATGTCCTAAAATCTATACCATTGCTGACATACTTGGTTTAGTAATAAAACATTAAAATCCTTAGAATTATCCAAGGGTACTAGTCTTTTTATACCATTATTAGTCCCAGCAGTTATTTCTCATCTTGTAGCTGAGTATTTGTTTTTTCTTAAGGACAAACAAATGCTAACATCTTCATTAGCCTAGAAATTTCAGTTGGGGAAATTTCCCCAACTGAAAAATTGGGGAAATTTCCTACAGTGGGGAAAAAAAAGGATTTTTTTTTTTGCCCTATATATTTTTCATCTATCTCTCTATGCACCTCTTTCCTTTTTCTATTCCCATGTTATGGTAGCTGGATATTTTGGGACTCTGATGGGGATATCATACGACTTCTTAAATGTCTCTTATACTTTGTCACACATTATTTTTAGTGACGATCCTTAAAACACTTTTGTTCTGTTTGAAGAAGACAAGTTCTAGTTAGTAGTAATGTTTGTCCATAGACCTTTGATGTAGCCTGTTGTTGGTCTACTCAAGTGATGTTTCATTTTTCTTCTCCAATTTACAGCTGAAGGGCAGAACGATGTACACCAGTTCAAGCTGAGTGCTCAGCTTCTTGCAGGCTTTTCTTCAGTTCACCTCTGTTGTCTGAAAGCAGCCTCATTGCCTGCCGTTATTGCCTGGAACTGTGTTACTCTGAACCTTAACTCCAAAGCAAGCCCTTCCTGTCTCAATTCTCACCAAAAGTTCTTTACTTTTTAGCATCACACTCCCCAAAGCCTATGTAGCACCACAATTTGGAAGCTCATCCCCTCCGCAATTCTTGTCCAGTTATTTCCTAGTGAAATATCTTTAATAGGAGTAGTAACTTGGTAGGGAGAAATAATATTTAAAGGTTGAGAGTGGGATAGAGAAATAGACAGTTGAGCCCTTAGGAATAGAGCAACAGCTGCCTAATTTTCTAAGTGATTTAGATCCTGAGACTCTGGGTCTAGGAACAGGCTGTAGTAATGGTAGGAAGGGTCTTTATGCAGATTTTTTAGGTGTACTCTATTACATGAATCTGAGCCTAGATGAGCCCTGAAAAGAACTTGTAGTATGATATGGCTCATTGCTCTTGTTTTTTGGAAGTGATGCACATTTACCCTGTTTCTTTTAGTGGAAAGTGGGAGAAACAGAGGCCATAATTGAGGCTTCTAGACAAATGCTTTATTAAACAAGGAGTCTCCTGTGGAAGCTCATCTTCTCAAAGTGCCTTTGAATTTTAATCCTTTTTAGTCAAGCACAACTATTTTTTTTTCTTAATTTGGTGTTATTCTTGAACCTGAGTACTGTGCATAGCAGATGGTATTTTGCAAAAATGGTCAAAAAAATATTTTGCATTTCACATGCATTTCTGCAGTGTGATCCCTTATCAAGAAGTGGAGTTGATTTCTCCACGTCCTTGAATTGGGGTAAGACTTGTACCTCTCGAGCAGTAAAGTATAACAGAATGGATCTGGCACTTTCCCATCTTGTTTTTTTCTGAAAACTTTTCTTGGGAAGCTCACTCTGGAAAGCTAGCTACCATCTTAGGAGAAGCCCAGACTACCAAGAGGATACATGTAAGGTCCTCCAAGGCAATAACCCCAGCTGACCTCCTAGGGGACAACTAGAATCAATTCTCACCATGAGAGTGAGTCATCTGAAATATCCAGCCCAGTAGAACTTTGAGATCATGTATGCCCTAGCAGCTATGTGATTTCATTTAATGAGAGCCCCAATCTAGAAACGACCCAGTTGAGCTCAATTCACAGAACTGTGAGAGAAGATAATACTTTTTTTAAGCCCCTAAAGCTTGAAGTAATTTGTTAAGCAGTAAGAGATAGTATTCTAATTATCTTAAAAAGAAATTAAAAATAAAAAAAAAAGAATAGTATCTTAAATGGAACCAGATTCTGTAAATCCTTGTTTGTTTTACTCTCCTAAAGCTGATCTTGAGCTTTCAATAGTATTTTTTGGAAAACAGAGGGTGAGTCTAAATCAATTTAAGACTAAGGAAAAATTGAACCAGTATTAATAATAATGGTCCAGAGCACCTGGGTGGCTCAGTCAGTTGGACATCTGCCTTAGGCTCAGGTCGTGATCCCAGGATCTCGGGATCGAGCCCTGCATCAGGCTCCCTGCTCATCGGGGAGCCAGCTTCTCCCTCTTCCCCTCCCCCTACTTATGTTCGTTAGCTCGTGCACACGTGCTCTCTATCTCTCTCTGTCAAATAAATCTCTAAAAAAAATAATGGTCCAAATATTGTATAAAAGTTTGTGTGTATGTATGTGTATATATTGGTTGACATACTAGTTCATTAGGGCTGCCATAAAAAATGACCACAAAACTAGTTAATGCCTTAAAACAGAAATTTATTTCACAATGCTGGAGGCCCAAAGTCTGAAATCAAAGTCCGTGTTGACAGGGGCATACTTCCTCTAACACTTCTAGCAGACAATCTTTCTTTGCCTTTTTCAGTTTCTGGTCCCACTTGACATTCCTTGGCTTCCTTGGCTTGTGGCTACAACACTCCAGTCTCTACCTCTGTCTTCACGTCGCTTTCTTTTCTATGTGTATATCTAATCTATATGCCTGGTCTCTCTCTATACCTAGACAAGCCAGGATTATCTCCTCATCTGAAGATCCTTAACTTAAATATGTTTGCAAAGACCCTCTTCTCAAGTAAGATGTCATTTTCAGGTTTCAGGGATTTGATATGGTTATCTTTAGGGGGCCATATTTAGGCCAACCACAATTGGTGTGGGAAGCAAGCAGTGCAAGGAAGTCCCTATAACCCTACGGGAAAGTAAATAAAGCTCACAATTATCAAGCCAGTGAATGAGTTCATTGCATAGAGTTTCAAAAACAGATGGTAGTTTATGCTGCAGTGTGAGTTCTTTCCCTAAAATTGATGACCGAGTGTGGGATATTCTATGTATTTGCCTTCTGTTCAGTTGCTATGATCACTGACAGTACATGTATTAGTGTGAGATAAGTGTAAGCTGAATGAGTATTTGTAAGTGTATTTAAATGAAGCTCAGTTAAGGGTTACATGAATACTAACAAGGTTAACTTTGCCAAATAATAAGAGATAACTTTTGTTAGACCCTTTTCAGATTCCCTTGCAAACTGCTTTACACTGACATTTTAGTTGGTATTTAGCTGCTCTCTGACTTAATCATCTCCCTCATTTATCCCCTCTCATATAATTACCATAAATATATTGCTTATTTTCGTTATTTAAATTCTGATTATTTTCCAGTGATATCCTGGTACTTAAAACATTCTAAGCTGCTTACTCACCTTACATTCTCTAAAGAAGATCTAATAGGAAAAATTCATAGCTCATATTCTCACACTAAGAAGCATAAGAACTAGTTAAGTGAGATGCCAACTAAATATGCCAGTAGTATTGGCAGGTGGTAGGATGTCTGACGGGAAATGCACAGAAACACCCAAGTCAGTTAATGTTGGAATTGCATTATCAGATGTTTATGACTTGTAAATGCAATCACTGTTGATTGAAATTGTGCAGTACCTGAGCCAAGATAAAACAGATAATTCCTCTGTTGAGCCATCCACATGATCCATTAAATACTTCTATTGGTCAAAGTTGATTTTGAAATAGAGAATGTTTAACTATGCTAATTCTCTGTGTCTCTATTCATCTCTGTCTCTTTTATACACACACACAAACTAAGAGGCAATGATCATGATAGGATCTGCCCCCCCCAAGGCAATACAGAAATGCTATATTATTATATAGTGTCCTTCTTTGTCTCTTGTAAGGTCTTTGTTTTCAACTCTATTTTGCCCAGTACAAGTAGTGCTACCCTGGCTTTCTTTTCACTTCCATTTGAATGATAAGTGCTTCTCTATCCCTTCACTTTGCATCTGCATGTGTCTTTAGATTTGAAATGCTATTGCAGGCAGCATTTAGATGGGTCTTGCTTTTTTTTATTCCATTCTGTCACCCCATGTCTTTTGATTGGAGCTTTTAGTCCATTTACATTCAAAGTAATTACTAATACGTAGGTATTTGTTGCCATTTTGTTAGCTGTTTTATTGTTGTTTTCATAGTTCTTTTCTGTTCCTTTCTTAACTTGCTCTCTTCTCTCATGGTTTGCTGACTTTCTGTAATGATATACTTGGATTCCTTTCTCTTTTTTTGTGTACCTATTACTGGTTTTTGATTTGTAGTTACCATTAGGTTTGTATGTAATATCTTCTGCATATACGAGTCTATATTAAAGTTGGTGGTTGTGTGATGTGATGAGTGCTAGGTGTTACACGCAACTAATGAATCATTGAACACTATACCAAAAATGAATGATGTACTATGTGTTAGCTAGTTGAATTAAAAAAAAAAAGTTCATGGTTGCTTAAGCTTGAACCCACTTTACTCCTCTCTTCCCCATGTTTTAGGTATATTGTGTCATACTTTACATCCCTTTATTTCGTGAGTCCCTTGACTGATTTTTTACAGACACACTTATTTTCACTGCTTTGCATTTCCTACTTTTCTTACTCTTACTTACGGTCTTTTCTTTCCATTCAGAGTGTCCCCTTTAACAGTTCTTTTTTTTTTTTTTAAAGATTTTATTTATTTATTCGACAGAGATAGAGACAGCCAGCGAGAGAGGGAATGCAAGCAGGGGAAGTGGGAGAGGAAGAAGCAGGCTCAGCAGAGGAGCCTGATGTGGGGCTCGATCCCATAACACCGGGATCACGCCCTGAGCCGAAGGCAGACGCTTAACCGCTGTGCCACCCAGGCGCCCCTCCCTTTAACAGTTCTTAACAGGTTGATTTAGTGGTAATGAATTCCTTTAACTTTTGATTGTTTGTTACCTTTACAACCTCTCCTTTTCTGAAGGATAGCCTTACCGGATAGAGTATTATTGTTTGCATGTATTTTTCTTTAAACATTTTGAATATATCATGCCACTCCCTTCTGGGGTACAAAATTTGGGCTGAAAAAACTGATAACCTTATGGGGCTCCCCTTCTATGTAACTGTCTTCTTTACTCTTGCTTCTTTTAAATTCTGTCTTGATCACTACCTTTTGCCATTTTGATTACTCGGTGTCTTGGTGTGGACCTCCTTGGATTGATTTTTGTTGGGGGAATCTCTGCCTCCTGGGTCTGAACTTCTGTTTTCTTTTCCAGATTGAGGAAGTGTTCAGCAATTATTTCTGCACATAATTTTTCTGCCCCCTTTTATCTCTATTCTTTTTCTGGGGTCCTTAATGTGAATGTTATTATGCTGATAAAGTCATTGACTTCCCTAAGTCTATTCTCATTTTGCATAGTTTGTTGTTTTTTGTTTCTCTCTCTCTCTCACCTGCTTAGCTTGATTACTTTCCATTTTTCGGTCCTCCAGGTCACAGATTTGTTCTTCTGCTTTCCCTAGTTTACTTATTCCACCTACTGTATTTTTCATTTCATTTATTGTGTTCTTCACCTGTGATTGCTTCTTTTTTAAATCTCTTTGTTAAGGGTCTCACTGATGTCCTCCACTCTTTTCTCAAGTCTGGTGAGTATCTTTATGAACATTACTTTAAATTCTCTATGAGGCATATTACTTATTTCTGCTACACTTAAGTCTGTTGCTTAGGTTTTGTCCTATTCTTTCGTTTGATACCTATTCCTCTGTCTCCTCATTTTGTCTCACTTTTTATGCCCATTTCTGTGTGTTAGGAAAGTCAGCTACATTTCCAGCTCTTGAAAATAGTGGTCTTGTGAAGATGAGGTCCTGTTGCAGTGTCTCCTGTTCACTGGAATCTGGCATTTCAGGGGTGTCTCCTATGTGTGTTACTTGTACCTTGCTGTTTGGGCTGTCATTTTTTCTTCAATCCAGTCATCTGTAGTTGTTCTCTTACACAAATGAAGAATAAAGAACAGAAAGAAAGAATGCCTTTGATGGGATCATTAGTGGACTGGAAATGGCCAAAGAGAGAATCAGTATGGGAGTGTTGAGTCACAATATTGTACACTCTAAACTAATATTTCACTGTAAACTAAATGGAATTTAAATAAAAACTTTAAAAAGAAAAAAAGGAAAAATAGAATCAGTATGCTTCAAGATAGGTCGAGAAGTAATACACTCAGAGCTAGGTCTAAACAATGGATAATTCAACTTTTATTGAGAGCCCATTAAGGCATCCCATCACTACCTAGTAATTTTCAGGGAAGAACCATTAGTGATGATTCTTTTTTTTTTTTTTTCCATTTTATTACTTGGATTCTTATTGTTTTTATAGTTTTCCTCTTATGCTTTTATTATTATTATTATTATTATTATGATATGTTAGTGACCATACAGTACATCATTAGTTTTTGATGTAGTGTTCCATGATTCATTGTTTACATATAACACCCAGTGCTCCATGTAATACGTGCCCTCCTTAATACCCATCACCAGGATAGCCCACCCCCCCCAACCTTCAATTTGTCTCCCCAGGGTTCGTGGTCTCTCGTGGTTCATTTCCCCCTCGTTTACCCCCCCCTTCATTTTTCCATTCCTTCTCCTACCGACCTCCCTGCTATTCCTTATGTTCCACAAATAAGCGAAACCATATGATAATTGTCTTTCTCTGCTTGGCTTATTTCACTTAGCATAATCTCCAGTCCTGTCCATGTTGCTGCAAATGTTGGGTATTTGTTCTTTCTGATGGCTGAGTAATATTCCATTGTATATATGGACCACATCTTCTTTATCCATTCATCTGTTGAAGTGGCTGAGTAATATTCCATTGTATATATGGACCACATCTTCTTTATCCATTCATCTGTTGAAGGGCATCTCAGCTCCTTCCACAGTTTGGTATCTTTGGGGTAAATACCCAGTAGTGCAATTGTTGGGTCATAGGGTAGCTCTATTTTTAACTTTTTGAGGGACCTCCACACTGTTTTCCGAAGTGGCTGTATCAACTTGCATTCCCACCAACAGTGTAAGAGGGATCCCCCTTCTCCACATCCTCTCCAACATTTGTTGTTTCTTGCCTTGTCCATTTTTGCCATTCTAATTGGCAGAAGGTGATATCTTGGTGTGGTTTTGATTTGAATTTCCCTGATGGCTAATGACGTTGAACATTTTTTCATGTTTCTGTTAGCCATTCACATGTCTTCATTGGAAAAGTGTCTGTTTGTATCTTCTGTGCATTTTTGGATTTGATTATTTGTTTCTTGGGTATTGAGTTTGAGAAGTTCTTTATAGATCTTGGATACCGTCCCTTTATCTGTAGTGTCATTTGCAAAAATCTTCTCCCATTCCATGGATTGCCTCTTTGTTTTGTTGACTATTTACTTTGCTGTGCAGAAGCTTTTTATCTTGATGAAGTCCCACAAGTTCATTTTTGCTTTTGTTTCACTTGCCTTTGGAGACATGTCATGAAGGAAGTTGCTGTGGCCGATGTTGAAGAGGTTACAGCCTATGTTCTCCTCTAGGATTTTGATGGATTCCTGTCTCACATCGAGGTCTTTCATCCATTTGGAGTTTATCTTTGTGTATGAACCATTATCAATTCTAAGCAAAAGTGATAGTGCAATGGAGTAAGCGTAGTTAAATTGGGCACTTAAATGCAATCATTATATAATCGCTGAGGCTTATATTAGGCGTTTATAATTTTATGCAAATAATGTCATTATATTATCTCTTTTGGAGTATGTTTGTATTACAAACTTTATATAATTGTAGATTTAAAGTGTTGAGTCCATTGAAGGAAATAACAGACTCCGCGGAGTAAATAGGAGATGGCGGGCCTTCTTATTAACCCTGGAATTACATCTCTGCTCCTACTCGTAAGGCAGCCTTGCTGGGAATGTCAAGTGCACTGCTCTATAGACACAGGTGAGAACTGAGACTGAGAGATAGCAGTATCAGGAAGGTGAGCAGTAGGGGAGCATGCAAGATAAGGAGTGGGCCCAACCTTGGGGACTAAGGAGCCAGGACTCCTGTGGTATCAGGACAACTTCATTAAATTTTCCACCCAAGGGCAGGAAGAACCTGGAGAGAGTTTCAGGGAGATTATCAATATAAGTTCAGGTGTGAGATAATCAAATTCTGCGTGAAAAGGTTACATAAATTTGGATTATTCAAGCTGATAAAATAGATGGCAATAAATATTTTTAACATCAAAAATAATTAAAAACAAAATGGTGACCAGCTGGTCTTTTTCCAGATGATAGAATTCAGAAAAGGGCTTAAGAGTATAATGGAAGAGATTCAGAGTATATATTGTTACACATTTAAATGGGCTGCCAGAGAATTGTGGAAACAGAAGCAATTTTTATTAGCTCTGGAAGATTTCATCTTTTACTAAAGGCCAGGAGATATATAAATGAGATCCCAGATCTTGATTAGGAGATGTGTCCTGGCCTGTGTTCTGTTAACAGTTTGCTTTTACTTCAGCAAAAAATTTGCCAACTATTTTGTTCATCTGTCAAATGCAAATAGAGTAAAATCTCTTTCCAGAACCATTCACTTCAGTATCATTTTCATAAAGAAGCCGGTCTGTCTTAGACTCCATCCAAAGAGTATGTCAATACTGACCAATCAGAAATACTACATAATAAGAGTCTGTTATCCATTAAGCATTCTCATGGTACACAACTCAAGGATGATGGCACTGTGTTCCTGCACTGGAAACATCTTACTGATGTAAATGGAATTACTATTTGCTGCCAAGTTTTTGAAAAGAGAAAATGTTTTTGTTTTTGTTTTGTACAAGATAACCAGTTCCTATGTCACAGCATTTAGCTGACCGACTTTCTAGACAAGCTTCAACTGTAATATCTCCTCAGTGTGTTCAGAAGACCAACAAGCATTTACCCAGTAACTGTTGAGGATAACTCTGTTTCTTGCACAAGAAGAAGAGGAAGAGGAGGAATATTATAGACCCACTCAGGTTTCACTTAGTGGCTTGGTTTCTTAAGAAATTGTTCTTGTTTTTTGTTTTGTTTTGTTTTTTTGTTTTTTTTTTTTTTGGTCAGTCTTCTAAAATTGTTGAAATTGGAAGGCCCATTTCTGTTAACTAATTATTTCATACACAATCCAAGAGTTTTTCAAATTTAGTGAAGTTTTATTTTTTTATGCTACCCATACGTTAGTGTTATTAATCTCAAATCAATATGTGTGTTATAAATACATCTTAAAACTCTTAGCCAGATTTTTTTAAATCACAAATTCTGATAAAATGGACAATTGTGCAAGTTCTACAAATCTTATATTTGGCTCAAAAAAATCTACTCAACCCTTATCCTTCCACTGTGATGAGAATGATATATCAAAAGGACAGTAAAGGTGAAAGAAAATCATTAAACTTCAACATGAAATAAAAGATAAGATTTATGAAATATTCATAAACACTACAAGAAGCATTGACAGGGAACAAATGATGAGAGGCAATACCTGGGGGAAAAAATGTAGAAATAATTCAGGAGAGTTTAATTGAATGATTGTTCTCCATTGCTATCTATAGCTATATAGTGGCAATAAAGGATATTAACAGTAAATCTGGTATTATTTAACACATTCTTAAAGACAGTCTTAAGTAGTAGGACAATGACTGCTCATAAAAAATGGGCCATGCTTTGAGAGTACACAGGGACTGAGATACCTGTTAAATTTGCTCAGATTATTTAAACCATAGTGTTCCCCTAGTGCATAGTATAAAGATGGCATGTGTAAACAGTGTAGCCGGTATTGCCACTACCAAGTTACTAGATACTGACTGCAAATGTACATATACCCAGAATACAAGAAAACAAGCATGTTTATTATAAATTGCGTTAAATCCTGTTTCAGAAATAGACACAATAGACATAAGTAAAAAGTTAGCAGGCCGTAACAAAGGAACCACCTAAATCAATTCTTCCAAAGGCTATCGAACAACATGAAGTAACAGAAAGTCCACAATGAATGGGATACTTCCCATCCTAACCCTGCTGCTCTGGACCTTTACTGGAGTTGTTGTTAGACTAAGAATCCACAAAGAAACTTCAGGCTCTAAAATTCCGTGGTCATAGACACTGCTGTACTAAAGTAATTATCATTTGTTCAGAGTTTTATCATTTGCAATGACCCCTTACAACAATCTTGTGAGATAAGAGTTAATCTTCCAAGTGTTCATAATTGTAGAGATTAGACTTGAACTCAAAACCAATGAGGTCAAGTCCCATGTACCTCTCAGTGCCTCGCTCTGCATACTGGCATCTCTTAATAATATAGGATATGATTTCAAAGCCCTGAAGTGATCTCTAAAATGCTAACCAACAGAATGAGGGTTTGCAGACTTCAGACTCTGTATATGAGCAAGCCTGTAACTTTCCTGAGAGAATATAAAGTTGTGGATGGAAACCCCCACAACTTTTTTCTTTTTTAATTTAAAACCCAAATTTGTCTACACCCCCCATTTCAGTGGCAAGCCTATCGTTCTTTCACATTTTCATTTCTCAAGACACTTAACAAAATGTACCAATTCCATTTTCCTTATTTTCCACCTATTTACGAAAATGTATACAATGTTATATTAGTTCAGTTGTACAATTTAATGAATTGACAAGTTCATACATTATGTTCACCACAAGTATAAACACCATCTGTCCCGATACATCTCTGTTACAATACCGTTGGCTGTATTTCTTATGCTCTGCTTTTTTATTCCTGTGACTTACTCATTCCATAACTGGAGACCTATACCTCCCTCTCCCCTTTACCCATTTGGCCCAACCCCCTACTCATTTCTCTCTGGCAACCACTCATTATTCAAGCCATGACAGTCTGGCCCCTATCCCCACTGTTCTAATAAAACCTTTTACATAAAGACCACCTTTGAGCAGTTGACCTCAAATTTTTATGACTGGTTATTAAATTGCCTCAAATTCCTGATGTCCATAATCTTCCAAAACTAGGTCTTCTTCCCGTATTGTCCAAATAAATGACTGAATGCACAAGTTACACAAACCAAAAACCTTAGAGTTATTCTTGACTTCTCACTCTGCCTCACCCCTCCTATCCAGCCATTACCAAATCCTAAAAATCTGATGAATCCATTCCCTTCTTTTTATTTTCACTATAAAAGCATGAGAAGTCTTAACTACCATTGTCTCTTCCTTGCATTACTGCAGTGGTTACCTAATCAGACACCTAACATCTGCTCTCAATACCCTCAAACAAAAGGCCAAAGTGGTCCTCTTAAAATACAAATCTTAACTACCTTCACTTTTCTCAAAATATAACCACATTTTCCCATTGATCTTAAGATACAAACGAATCTCCCTATTATTAACTACAGTGCTGCACGATTTGGCCCTTACCCGTATCTCCAGCCTCCATTTATACCACTCTGTTTCCTCTCATCCTCTCCATTCCAATCACATTTGTCATTTTGTTGCATGTGCCATGCTCACTCCTAGCACAGGACCTTTGCATAAGCTGTTCTTTTGTCCTGGGAAGCTCTTTCGTCTTACTTTTCATGTTTTCATCTCTCAGTGATGTCATGTGCGTAGAATATTATGAAAACAATAGAGGAAACATAGAACCTCTCTTGGGAGGAAGCCACAGACTTCCTGAAAGTCCTGGACTTCTAGTCTGATTCACAAAGAAACTGAGTCAGGTAAGGAGGTAAGAAAAAGCATTCCTGGCAAGGGAGTAATAGGGGTAATGGAACAGAGGCATTGGCGCTGTTGGCACCAAGAGTTAGGGGGGAGTTGAAAGGAGAAGTTTCAGACTGAGAGGGGATCACTTCACATAGGGCTAAAAGGGTTAAACTGTGTTCAGTAGCCTGTGGCGGAAGTCTTAGAGGGTTTTAAGAAAGGGAAAAGTATGATAGGTTTGCTTTAAGTTTGGTGAGCTGCCAATAGTCACCCGTTAGTTAAAGAAGCTCAACTTAAGAACATTCAGACCAAATGGTATTCTGCAAGCCTAGTACATCTGTATAACCTGAGGGCTTGTTAACGCACAGGTTGCCTGACCCTATTACCAAAGTTTGAGTCACCGAATCTGGGGTAGGCTCAAGAATTTGTATTTCTATTGCGTCTTCAGGTGCTCTTGATACTGTTGGTCCAGGATCACGCTTTGAGAATCAGTGCACTCAACCCTATCACTCAATAAATTAAATATAGCGCTGTTCAAAGAGGTTTGAGTATAAAAAGAAAGAAAAACCTCAGGCATAGAAACAGCAAAACAATGGATAATCGAAGAATCATGTATATTTAGTTGGGGAGAACTTTTTGTTAGTAGCAACAAACATAAACTTGGGCTGCAAATTAATCTCCTTGCATTTCGGTCCCTTACCTATTAAATACAGTCATTGAACCGATGAGCTCTCACATCTCCTCCAGTTATAACTTCTACAATCATACAGTTAGGCTTCTTAATTGTATTTTGCTAAGGTTTTTGTTGTATTTTTTACTCCTTCAATATATGTGTGGGTACAAATAAGGAGAGAAGAGTCTTAAGACATTCCTGGAAAGTAGGTAAGAGGTAAGACCGGGATGTTATTCATGACTGACAAAAAGAGGCTGGGCCATCATACTAAACACACACATTATGAAGGATGGTCATCAGTGAAATTCCAAGACAAAATTACATGATTTGCTAAAATTCTTGAATTTTGAAATATTTAAAACCTCAATTTTTTGAGGCATCCTTTTAAATGATTCTTCATCTGAAACACAATCCGAATGTTATTTTCCCTTTACCAAACATCTCAATATCCCTCTTCACCGTCTTATTAGCTAAGATTCCCATGGTGAGACAAGTTTTAAAGTACCACAAAAATCGTCAACAATGTCCAAAGTCTATGTAGTACTACTGGGTCATTTTCTCTCCAAAAGCAACATCAAAAAATGTTGTAATAAGACTTTACATCATAACAACTTTCTTTTTTTTTTCTCAATTTCACTCCTTCTAAATTAAGACCATCGTATTTCTTTGTTAAATTTTTATTTTCTTATTGATTATGTATGGGGAGTTAAGTAGTATCCAGTGTTATCACTGTAGGTTTTGATTTTTTCCTCTCCTCCACATAATTAGGTGTTAATCACAGTCACATTTTCAGCTAGATTATAAACCTTATTATAGATATTAACCTTATCATAGCTCTAAAATTGGAAAAAAGAGCTGCAGCACCAGGGAAACTCCGATGCCGTTGGAGACTGGAACCAGAGGCCCAAGCACCATCGGGTCTCTCCCTTCCTCTCTGATCTGTGCTCTTCTTTGTGCAACTTCATTCTGGCCCTACTGCACGAAGGCTTTCTCTGTACCGTGGGAACACGGCCACAGGCTACTTGCTAACCTAATAGGAAAAAGAGTTTTCTCCTCTAGCTGTAATCCAGTGTGTAGGAATGGACCCAGACTGTCCTTGGTCAGGTCACATGGCATCTCTTGGTCCAATCACCTTAGCAAAGGTAACATAGGATTATGATTGGCCCAATCTAGGCCACATCGCACCCTTATACTGGTTAAGGTGTCCAAAGGTAGCATCCTGGTTGTACTGGAGGAAAAGTCTAAGAAGCAGGATATTTTCTCAGACAGACAAAACAATATGTCTGCTACTATTCCAGTTATTCTTGCTGCGTAACAAAACATCCCAAGGATGCATAGCCAAACAGAGCAGATTTGGGCCAGGAACAGTTATTCTCTCCTTATTTAGTCTGTAATGACAGAATAACAAGCCTTCTCCCAAGCAGAGCGTTCTGTGGAAACCTGTGAGAAACTCAGGGCAGCAGCCCCCATGGGTCTTGACTCCATGATGGTAACTGAGAGGTCCAACAGCTTCTAGCAATAGTTCTGACTCTCTCCCTCCCCAGAACAGCTTCTACTTCCCTCCACACAGGCACACAGCTCAGTGAAACTCTTCCAAGGGAAACTCCAGAGGGAGTTCACCACAGAACTGTGCTGTGCTGGCACCAACAGTGCTCCAGCACCCTTCAATGGACTTGTTCAAAATGCCCAAGGATTACACTAGCAAAGCCCGCCCATGAAACACACACAGTATCACACCTTAGCTGCCTCCTTGGCATTCTCTTACTGTGCCCTGAGAAAGGTCCAGATTCAGCTCCTTCAAATCCTTAAATGCACCCCAAGGCTGGAGTGTTGGGAATTATGCTCCACAAAAAGAATGCTATCTGCATCCAAGTTTCCAGAAGACTCTCCCAAAGCGAAATTGAGGCCTCATTTGTCTCCACATAGGCAAGTAGATTCTATTTTCCCAGCCTAAGATGAGTACATGCGATGTACTTCCGGAAGAGCATATTAGAAACGAATGCCATTCTAAAATTCCGGGATATTTTTAAACATTGTATATCCTTTAATATGCAACTATATTTAACAAAGACTGAAGGTAGCAACATACAAGTACTTTCAAAAATACTTCAACTCATAGCCTAAGTATTACCTTTAAATCAAAACTACAAAAGGTATCTTGCTGCTATTAATGAAAATAACAATAAAACAATAGAGAGGAAAACACTGGGAAAATTGATGACTGCCTTCGGAGATGGTGACAGACTGTGCTAAACCCAAGGACAGTGAAGGCCAATGGTACATTCATTTCTGGACGTGTTCAGCAATGAGATCAGATAGTCAATTATTAATGGTCGTGCTGAGATGAAAGGCCTTAAAATTCCTTAATGGTTATTAGGTTTTATTTGGCGTCCTGTTATCTCGAGTTGATTTTGTGCTGATTGCTTAGTACGTCCTATCACTATTCTGGGTATGCCAAGTATCTGTGAATTTCTAAAGAATTTCTTGATCAACTTGATGGAGGAAAACATGTCCAAGTGCCTCTTCGAATATAATTTTATTTCCAGTTTGCAAAATTGGTAACAGATATATCATCCTACAAAAAGGCAAATCCTTCCAATCCATCTTTTAATGATGCACTATGAAGAATGTGTATTGGCCTGTTAAAGACTTTTATCAGCAGCAGTTGGATAATGTCATTAATGCTCTATAATATTAAAATACTTCATTACTAAAATTTTCATTTTTGAATGGTCCATCTTAATCTTTATCCTTTGGTATTCACTTGATATATTGCATACCTTAATAGCTCTGAGTTTTATGCTTGTTGTTATTTGGTCCTCTTGCACTAAGAAGGAATACAACACTAGCGCTATCTCATTGTAATTGTGATTGTATTTCTCCCGTGATGAATAATATTGAACATCTTTTCATTTGTTTGACATTTGTACATCTTCTTTGCCAAAACATTTGTTCAAATATTTTGTCCATTTTTTGTTGCGTGTTTTTACTATTACTAAGTTTTGAGAGTTCCTTAGTTACCATGGATACAAGTTTCAGATATGAAACTTAAAATACTTTCTCCCACTCTGGCTTATACTTTCACTCTCTTAATGGGGCCTTTGAAAAGCAGAAGTTCTTAGCTTCGATAAGATTCTATCTCTATTTTCATGTTTATCATACTTTTGGTGGTGTATATGAGAAAGCTTTGCGCTAACCCAAGGTCACAAAGTTTTTTTTGCCTGTTTTATGAGTTTCAGGCTATGCATTTATCTGATGCAAGGTAAAAATCAAACCTCATTTCTTTCATATGACTTTCTAGTTCTTCTAGTAACAATTGTTGAAAATCTTTGCTCCCCTGAATTGCCTTTGCACCACTGAAAATCAGTTGTTCATTCTAGCGTGGACCTATTCTGGAATCCCTGTTCTGCTTTATTGACTGGTTCCTCTTTGTGGCAATATCACACTGGCTTGCTTTTTTTATCTTTGTAGTAAGTCTTGAAGTCAGGCAGGATTAATCTTGAAATTTGTTCATCTTTTTCAGAGTTGCTTGGGCTATTCTAGTATCTTTGTATTTCCATCTAGATTTTAGAAGCCAGTTATAAATTTATTAAAAAAAATTGACAGAGATTGTGTAAAACTGTATTGGGAGATTGGGATTGGGAGAGAAATGGCCTGTTTCTTCCATCTCATGAACACAGTATAACTCTCCATTTGTTCAAGGCTTTTTAAGTTTCACTCGCCAATGATAGGGGAACTTCAATGTATATGACAAAGGCTGTAAGAGAGGTAAAAAGAGGCATGATGAAAACACAAAAAGGGAGCACCAGGCACTGGCCATTCATATCAAGGACTTCCAGAGGCCTCATGTACAAACTGAGTCTCCGAGGATATGCAGAAATTTTCTGGTTGAACAAGAGGACGTGGCAATGGGCAAAGCATGGCAGGCACTGTGTTACGCTGCCAGTATTTGCACCTGTGTTCAGTCCTAGAACTGCTAGCCCATACTTGAATGACAGTGAACTAAAGGAATAATGTCAGAGGTACAGTTAATTCATTAAAAATAGTCATACCATATGAAGACCAAAGTGAGTTATGTGAGCTCTGCTTTCATTAAAGTTCAAATAAAGAAAAATAATAGGCGAATAAAATCATAGATCCCATAGCAAAATGGGCATTTAAATCTAAAATGAAGCTGCACCACTGAAGTCAGAGCTATGTTCACGTGGCAAGTGATAACTCAGTTTTAGCACCAACGTCTGCCACACTGAATTAATGTTCTTCGTTCTCATACGGAGTTACAGCTCTAAATACCATCTATCTATAGGCTGTATCTTCCAAAATTGTATCACTACCTTAGATTGCTATTCTGATCTCCAATTTGGTATATGTCCAATAGGCGTCTCCAACAGAACACTCCCAAAGAACTACTTTTGTTTTCTTCTCTACCTGTATCCCTCCCACCTGCCCTTTCCTGGACTTCTCCATCTCAGTAATTGGCAGCGGCAACCATTGGTTTGCTCAGCCGTCTGACCATCCTTGAGCCTTCTCACGTACACCCATAATTAAATCCATCAGCAAATTTTCTACCTTCAGCATATACCGGGAATTTGACCACATCGCACTATCGCCATTCTACGATGCTGGTCCAAGTCAGTGTCATTCCTTACCTCCCTGTCCCTTGCCACCCTGGCGGTCTATTCATCAGATACTCCTCAGAGTGATCTATTTAAGTTGCCATGTCAGGTCTCCCTTCTATTCAAAGCTCTCCACTAGCTTTCAGTCTGATTCTGCTCCCTCCTGTGCGACCTTGCCTCTGTCTCTGAACCATTTCCTCCTCCCCCCAATCGTTCACTGTGCTCTAACACTTCAGCCCCACAGTCTTCCTTAATGTTATTCAAACATACCAAACAGTTTTGTTCTTCGCCACTTCCCTCATGTCCCGTAGGTCTCAAGGATGAACCTCCTTGGCCTTACCTAAAATGTAAATGCCTCGCTCACTCCCTATCTCCCTTCTAGGCTTTATTTTTTGTAAAAATCCTGATTGACCACATACTTTGTTTATATATTTCTTGCTGGTCTCCCCCTGACTATTCTATGAGGGCATAGATTTTTGTCCACTTTATTCACTGCTGTATCCCCAGTGCTAACATCTGTGACACACACAGAAGCCGCTCAACAAATACAATTTAACTTCAAAAAAATCTGATGCAGCTTTTCCTTACACACTAGCAGTTGGAAAAGCATATAATTAAAATACAATTCCAGAATTCGTTAAGCAGAGATTTGTTGTGGCTTGACACCAGGAGGGGGCAGCAAAGCTTCACCAGCTCAATAGTAGCCACCATGTTGGGTCAGCAATTCAGAAGGGACTGCAGAAAATTAGACCCAGCTCACACTGAAAGTCTGAGCTAAAGAGAGTGAGGTCAGAGAGTTGGTTCAGACTGTGTCCCCACCAAGAAGTAGGGAGAGAGGCAGGAAGAAAGGAAGACAGAACTTTCCTAGGGGAGCGAGACCCACATTGGTAGTGGGCACAATGAGGTACCCCTCTCAAATACAAGCCAATTTATCTTCGTAGCCAGAGTCTAGTGTCAAAACATACCTACCTCTAAAAAGACAGATGGGGAATTGTGTAGGTCCCGTCATGTGTAATACCTCTTCCCTGAGGGCCATGTTTCTTTTAATCATTGAAATGCTTGACAGCTAATATTTTGTTAAGTAAAAACAACAATAGCAAGTGCTGAGGTCCGCGTTGCTGCAGAAGAAAACCAGATACTGGTGCCTCTGCACCATCACAACTGGTTAAAATAATTGTAGCCACAAATGGCAAGAAAAAGACAGGGGCTTTTCCCATTATTCACTCAGACTCTTGTCATTTACCCCCGATAAGTCCTCATTCTTGAAGTAGGAAAAAAAAAGTACACCATAGTTCCATCAACCCTCTGTTTTTCATTCTCTTCAAGCCCTTTCCCAAGTTCCTCTGTCCTCACGTTCCATTCAGCATCCTTCTTGTCTATCTTGGATGAGTTGGTTACTCTGCTTAATATGGTAGCTTTGAGCATTTGAAATGTGGCTAGTGCGACTGAGGAACTGAATTTTAACTTGTATTCCATTTTAATCACACTACATTTAAAAGCTTGTAGTTGATCCAGTTATTGGGAAACTTTTAAATTGTATTCCCTTTTAATCAAACTACATTTGAAAGTTCATACTTGATTAAGTTGTTGGGAAACTTAAGTATGTTTCGAATAACTTGAGTTACATGAATCTACTTTTGACTGAAGATATATGAAATGGAGATATACATATATTTCCAATGAAAATTTAGCATCTGAACTGAGATGTTCTAAAAGTACAAAACACAAACAAGTTTGAAGACTTAGTACAAAAATATATAAAATATTCTATTAGTTTTCATACTTATTGGTGAAATAATATTATTTTAGATATATTAGGTCAATTGAAATAAAAAATTAATTTCATCTATTTTTTCTTAATGTGGCTGCTGGAAAAAATGTAAATTGCACATAGGTCTTATATTTTTATTGCACCACTCCATTGTAGAGCCTCACAGTTGGAACTGTGGTCTGCATATCAGCAAAAAAGGTGTCATCTGGAAACTTCTGAGAAATGCAAAATGAAAATCTGCATTTTAAAAAAGTCCCCAAGTGACTTATTTACTCATTAAAACTTGAGATGCATTAATCTTGACTGCAGGCACCAATCATCACTCATCCACTCTTCCTCTGTATCTCTGGCATATGGAAGTTACTCAATCAATAGTATTTAATTTTAAAACAATTTTGCAGCTTCTCATTATACTCTAGCCATTTCCTTCAGATGGCCCGTGTACCAGACCCTGGTTAGGCTATCTGCCAAACAGCACTGATCTCAAGAAATTGTTGCCCCCTACTTTCCTTAGCCTTCCCTGCCCTTTAGCTATCCATAACCTAACCCTAACTCTACGATCCCTCCACCTGCTGTAATTATAGATTCCTTTTGTGCTGGAACAATGTGATGACTGTACAGATTCATTGCCCTGAAAGCAGAGCCTGAGACAGGGATTTCTGTTCAAGTGATTTATTCACAGAGTGAGCTCAGATAAAAGATGAGTACGAGAAGCAGAATAGGGCGGAGGAAAATAACACTGTATTTTATGTATAGAGGTTTCTGTGCTGTGTCCTGCATAACTGACCACCCCAGCCTTCAGGTATGCAGGCAGGCTAAAGAATGTGTTGTTTGTGAGAGTTCTGCTGCATAAGTGACCTTGGGAGCCTGATTCGTTGACATAAGCTGGCCTCCAGGTCAGAATTTGCCATTCTGGTCTGGACGCCTAGATCTATAAATTTTGGCTTTCATCCCCTCTGGCTCCCACCTGGGCTGGCCCCCCAGAATGGAATCCGGGGAGGGGGAAGGCAAACACCTAGCCTGGGTTCCTTGAAGATGTAAAGATATGATAACATAGGAACGCAGCTCACTCCAAACTGCATGTTTGCAGGCAAACGAATGTTTAATTTCAGACCCTGTCACTTGCCTTATAAATCCATCTGACCATTCCCATAAGGGTGTAAGTCTCACCTGAAGGGGGGATGCTCTGCCCAGGTCTCTGAATCAGGGCTCCAGCCTGGCTGTCTCCATGGGGCTTCCCCAGCTGATGAGGTTGGATTCTTTACCCTATTTGATGTCACTCTGGCTTATTCTCCTTTACAGCTTACTGTTGCAGATTTCTCTTTTCTCTGTTTATTAGATTTTTATAGTATCAATAAAGTGGTTTTCCCCCTTTGAAACTGGGAGTACAACTGCCAATGATTGAAGATAGAAACTGCATTCTGAGGACAGTGTGTCTTCCTGACATGGTGTGATTCTCAAGCTGATAACTCAGTTGCACCTTAAGCCCTTCCTTTGCTTTATCCTGAGTCAGAAGATGAGAGATCCCTAAAAATTTTGCAAATGCTGGAGGCCCCTGAATCTTGGTGTATTTTATCTTCCACCCTTTGGAGCATATGAATCATAACATGCTTGCCTCATGTTTATTAGATCTAATTAACATATCAGTATAGTGGACTGATGAGAAATTTAGCAGAATGATCAGATGATTAAGGTCCCTTCAAACTACATTAAAACAGAGAGCAAGAGAATTAACATAGCCCTGAGACAAGACCACATATGCATTCTCTTCTCTGTCCCCTGGGAGTGCACACTGCATCTGATCCCACTTCTGATGTGGGCCCTCCCAGAGGATATGGCCAGTTGATGGCTTTTCCATTTTAAAAATAATGGAATCATTCAAGCATTCCCACTTCTCTGAGCATTTTGATCCCTTCTACAGTTGGCTGCCCCAGCTGCAGTATCTCTACAGTATTTCATGCATGGCATTCCAGAAATGTATTAGAATCATCACTTACCTCTATTGCAAAGGTTTTAAATTCCTATCACAGAAGAGTGCTCCCATGTCATCAAACTGTCTCCTAGCCAGTTTGTTGTCCTCCCCCCCCCGCCCCAATTCAACATTGGGATCCATTCTGAGGCATAATCTCCTGGTTTGGGTTGGTATATGTCGTCTAGGAGCTGCAGCACTTTGGGCGCATAATTTCTCTGCTCTTTTGACCATACCTAGCGCTTGCCCACTTAGGATATGCTGAGATGTTATTTTCCGGTGGCCAGTATAAAACACAGGGCAGATTCCCAGAAGGGTGGGGGTTCTGTAAGGCACCTGCCTCCTTTGAAGCTTCTGCACCATCTTCAAGCAAGTGGGCCTTTATCTTCGAACACAAAGAGTAAGCCAATCCTGCAGATTCAGAGCATTTAAGGGAATCCAGGATTCACGTTTCTCAAAGGTTCTCATGTACATGTACCCAAACGCCCGCTTCCCATGTCTCACAGTCACACTCCTATCAGGGCACTGACTGAGGTAAAACACTTGCCAGGGTTGAGCATTCAATCTTCTCTGAATTTCTACTGCTTTTACAAGTAGGTTCTGAGCCATGTCATCAGCATGACATGTCCTATGGCTGTGGATGATAAGAGTCTCTTTCAATGGTGCCAAGGAGGCCCACTGGTCCTCGGTGTTTGTTTTATATTGTTGATTAATAGATATGTTTTGTCACCTCTCAAGCATTGATCACACTTAGTGAGAATCACACAGTGTCAGTCTTTATAGTTCTCTCCCCACATTGCTCAACCCACTGAACACTGAACCAAGTAATAGATCCCTTTTCAGCTATATCCCATCCCACTTTACCATGGTGAACTAAGTAATGTCTTAGCAATTAGTCCACTGTGTCATGGTAGGGACCGTCAAACTCCACCTACCATCAGTGATAGTGTCCTCACTGTTATCTAGCTGCAGAATAATCCAGAATGAATGTGGGAACTATAGAAACCCATCCTTAGAGTCTGCATCCTAAAATCACTTCCTAGAGCTCAGAGATGCCTGCCTTATTCTATTTCCCTGGAAGCGGAGCCTGAGGCAGGGGTTTCTGTTCAAGTGATTCTTAATGAGTACTTTGAGGAGGAGGAAAAGGGAAAGATAAGGCTTGCTCAAATTGCACCGGAGATCCTACCCTGAGGTTTGCCTGTCCTCCCACCACATGCCAATTAGTCATTGGTTGAGGTCTTCCCTGTCTTGGGTCAGGGATTTGGGGTAGTGGTTTAGACAGTCTCCTAGGCAAGGTGGCTCCTATTTCCCTGAGGATTTTCCTTTAGGGAAGAAGGCATCTTGAGTTCTATTGACACGGACAACAGCTCACAGGGGAGCAGACCAGGCTGTAAAGGTAATCTGGGCAGGCACCAACAGCAGTTATTACAAGGCTTTAAAAAATACCTCCCTCAGTGATTTTTAAAATCATTCCCCCTTTTGTATTGTATGCTCCTTTAGGAAGCCATTGGATGTTGTGAATCCTCCCCACAGAAGTATATGCACGCATTCAGATACTTGCACATATTGAAAGGAGTTTGACAGATAGGTTATGACTCAAAGAATTTATGTAACTCACCCAGAATGTATGCTGCAAGTTAGAGTAGAATGAGATGGCCAGACGACCAAAGTTATAAGGACCAAAACTTGTTGATGAAAAAATGTGGATAGCATATTATGTATGATCAAGGTATTAAAACAACACGATAACTGAAAAGTTAACTGTTGCCTAAATTCACAGATATGTTAAAGTCATACAGGAGATCCTCAATTTTTTGTATTTGAATATTGGTACTGTAACTTTAAAAGAATCATGAAGCTCTACTTGGAAGGAGGGGTATTGTGCTAATGGAATTAGGGGAAAGGATAAATATTAAAGTATAATCAGGGCTCTAAAGTGCCTTGTTTTTACCAAAAGCATAAATCTTAATTTTTTTGCTTTTGTTTTCATTAAGAAAACCTACAGTAAGAATTAAAGTTTACAAGCTCAGATATTTTAAGAATGCCCAAAGTTTTATATTCCCTGTCTCTCATTAGTAGTGTTATAGAATGTTGAAATAGAAATACTGTTATAAGACAAGGAAGCTTTGGTTTTTATTATTGTTTTTAGGCAGTGGTGGTGGGTGGAGGGAGAGAGACACTGTTAAGGAGGCCCAAAGCCCAGCATGAAACTCAACACAGGGCTGGATCTCACAACCCTGAGATCATGACCTGACTAAAATCGAGAGTTGGACGCTTAACCAACTTAGCCACCTCAGTACCCCAAGGAAGCTTGGGTTTTTAAAAACTTTTTAAACAGGTTTTATTCTGTATTAGAATATTTTTTATAATGAAGGGCTATTGATTAGTCCTTTAAAAATGGTTTTTGGATGTCAGCTTGCTACTTTGGGAGTAAATGGGGGAAGATGGAGAAACACACATTATATTCCTAAAATACAACTAATTTCAGTGACAAATTGAGCTCTTCGAGATTTCAACATTTCTAGTGTGATGTTTGACTTCAAAGTAAATAATTACCTGTTTTAATAGGTAATAATGGATTTGGGAAGAGGTGATAGTTATAGTTTCAGAATGGTGATTGAGACCCAGGAAAAATGGTTCTAGCTCTGGCATTTAAAATTAGCAGCTTCGCTTACCTATAAATAACATGCATACCCAGTGACAATATTTACATGCATAGTATACACACGCACTTGACTCTTGCTGTTTTTTGTATCCTTACATACCTCAGGCCTGCCCTGAGGTCTTTAAATCTTACCTTTGAGGATGCCAAGTGTGTAATACAGTAAAGGCTCTATTTTCTCTAGTGCTTTCCAGAAATGACCTCCAACACAAGCCTGTCCTGCTGAAGGATGCTCTTGGGAGACTGGCCATCACATGATTTTGTTTTGCAACAAATACTTAGCAATGTTCTTGGGTGTTCTCCCCCAGTCACCTCTACCTGGTGGGCAAACAGGCCCAGAACACTAGGAGGCAGAGGCAAGTTTTTGTGTTGAAGGGTCCTTACTCTGCACCAGTGGCAACATCCACAGCTAAAGTCTCCACGGGGAACTCTCTTATTTTAGGACGCTGTTGCTGCATCTGAAAGGGGTTTATGTTACCTCCTGTTTTTTCTAGATCCTTTGCATCTTAAGTAAATGTACATCCTCTAAATGTGCCTATTTTATCTTTCTACCAGTCTTACTGCTTTCCCATTATGATGAACTTGCATGCATAATAAGCAAATCATGTGTTCTTAATATTGAGCTGAATAGTGAGGAATTAAAAAATAAAGGTACTGTTTTTTGAAAGAGCCTAGCACATGGTAATGTTTAATGAATCCACTCAATATATGCTATTTTATCTCCCAGCAGAGAAAAGCATTCATTTATTTTCCAATACTAGAAAACAATTGAAAATAATTTACATTTCAAAATTACAATTTTAAACACTTAGACCCAAGATAGAGACTTTGCAGCGGGCACTGATTTATTTCATCAGTCTGAACTTGATTATTTCTTTTGTCTCCAATTCCTATCGTGTTTGCTTCCTTTGGGCAACATTTTCTGTTTGATTTCTTTTAATTCCCTCTCTTTGTTCTCCTTGGCTCTTCCTTGGGCTCTTTCTCAATTGCAGTAATAATGCAGAAATGAAAGGTTCCTGTCCTAGAAGAGGCACAGCATTAGTAAGGGAATTTCTCCTTTGTGCCCCCTGTCTTAAGCAATGAGAAACACCTGCAAAAAATTAATTTGAAACTAAAAAAATCTTTGCCAGTCATATTTCTAAAAGACTGAATCCAAACTCTGACTCCATTTACAAATCAGAAGTCTAGTTCTAAAGAATTACTTAGAATTATTTTATTTGGTAAACAGCTTTCAAATAAATAAGAAATAAGAATTTTTTTATTGCTAAAAACTTGCCTATTTGACTGTAACACAACTATTCACTAAATATGGCTACATTTTTTCTAAGACATAGTTATAACCCTGAGATTTAATAAATAAGCATTTAAAGATGTTGATGATAAAGATTTTATACTAAACACTGATAACTGACTTCAGCCAATTTAATCAATCCTAATTATTAGATACTTTTGGTAAATAGCAATACTGTGGTTCAACAGAGCTGAGTAAGGACTCAGTCTCCTCCCCCAAAGTCTTGCTACCAGATGGAGTATTTCAATGAAAACAAGTCTCAGGTCAAAATTTGCCCCAGCTATAAATCCTAGAGAGAAAGTAGCCCCCCCCCAAAAAAAATGACAGTGAAATAATATTCAGCCTTATAAAGGAAGGAAATTATGACGTATGCTATAGCATGGATAAAGCTTGAGGACATTAGGTCAAGTGAAATAAACCAGTCAAGAAGAGACAAATACTGTATTATTCCACTTACACAAGGTACTCAGAGTAGTCAAAATTATAGAAAGTTGAATGGTGATTGCAAGGGGCTGGGTGGGAAAGGGGATAACAGGGAGTTATTTAATGGGTACAGAGTTTCAGTTTGGGGAAAAAGAGAAAGTTCTGTAAATGGTTGGTGATGATGGTAGTGCAGTATCACGAATGTATTTAATACCACTGAACTGTCCACTTAAAGATCATTCAGGTGGTAAATTTCATTATGCGTATTTTACAATACAAAAAAAGGGGGGGGAGGTGACTAACCTATTATGTAAACTCAATGACATGCTCGTCCTCTGTCCTTTAAAGTACTTCGTAAGAAAGATTCACCCAAGGCAGAGGCAGTAATGTTCTAGTTACAGGGGTCTGTCAACGTTCTGGTAAGATCCGATGACAGACACCTCCAGAAGTGTCTGTACACATGACCCACTGGAGTCCAAGGCTTTGGGTTAGGCTACTCTCAACAGCATAGTCTCTTGGGATTAGAAGATTTTTATTAGCTATTCATGCAGGCATGGAGGTAACTGTGAAGTGTTTTTTGTTTTTTATTTTGTTTTTCCCAGTCTGTATACTTTGAACACCACTGACAACATGAATAAAGAACCATTTCTAACATCCATATACTAATTATCAAAATTTCTGGTGTGGATCACTGATAAAGCTAGTCATTCTGGTCGATCTTTCAAACATCTCAGGGATGTGGATTCCTTATTAATTTTCTCAGCCATTACCCAGTTGTCCTAGAGTATAGGTTCAAACTAGTAAGCGTATTTATCACACTCTTTCTCTACTTGGAGTTTAATAGCCTTACTAGTTACCGGATTGCCCTTAATTAACTTTTTTCAAATAAAGCATAGGTTGTTAGGTAATGAAGCATTTTCTGGGCATAAATTGCCTACATGCCTTATAGCCTCTCCAAATAATTCATCCCCTTCACCCCTCCTAATTTCCCACATTTCTTATTTCCCCTTCCAGTCTAATGTTTGAGTGTTTTAGTCCAGTCTTATGTTCCTCCCAATACTATTCTTTTCCCTAGGGTGGCATTGAGACACTGAGAAAAAGAGCCTGATTTTCCTTCTATGTGGGAGGAATGAAAAAATGTTGTAAATATCTCATGTAAAAAATACTCATTATAATTTACAATCTCCCACTGCCCTAGGAGAATGGACCCTAGTATCTGGAAGGTCCTTTGTTGGTGAGCTCTGTGAGGTGTGAAAAGTTAGAACTAGAAACTAGAAAAACACTAAATTGCTCTATAGAAGAAACATCGAGAAGCAGAGATAGAAATTCCTGAGAAAGAAAGGGCTAGGAGCATAGAAACTAGGGGTCTGAGCTGAGACCTGGGAGATGGAGTGCCCAAAGAGGAGTCCAGTGATGGTGTGGCCAGAAGCAGAGACTTGGGAAGGGACAGCAGAGTCAGATTTTGAAAGAGGTATGCCGGGGGGTGAAGGGGGGTGTGTGTGGAGAAGCACAATCGTGCTGGGATCCACAAAACTGCAAAGATTGCCTATGCTTGGTGAGCTTTGACTTCTTGTGGAAACAGAAAGGAGCTGACTGAGAAGACAGACAGCTGACCTTTGGGTTATGTGGAGATGTAAGATGCCCTAGAATTCAGCTCCGTGTATGAAGGATTGGGATTTGGAACATCATGTAGGACAGTGGGAAAGATGGAGCCGTGTTCTGCATATAACCAGGGGTATTGCAGCTGGCTGTTCCTGACACCTTTGTACTAAGTACCAGAGCAGACATGCAATGAATCAATAAAAAGAATAGCTTAGATTTATCAAAAAGCAACCAACACACACGGTTGCTATGTAACATTCTTCCCTTAGTCATTTTTCAAGTAAATACTTAAAACACTCGGTACATTAAAAATTTATTCATTTTTCTTTTTTAGCTGCCCAATTCTATCTTTTGAGGCTATCATACCAAAAGTACACAGCAGAAATAGGAAAGACATATATACCAGGAAGAAAGAAAATAAGAAGGCACAGGGGCAGCCAAAAATGTAAAATATATGCTAATAGCCCAGAGAACACTCACAGCTTGGAGAATGCGGTTTCAAATCACAGTCAGCATCCACTTAGGATTCAAGTTTCTAAACTGAGCTCTTGATGAGGATTTAGCACTGTCTGGTTTAGTAGTCACCAAATTGGAGGAATACATGGAAAGCACATGACCAGATTTCAGAGAGCTCGGAAGTAAAAACAGCTAGAAATGGAATCAAGGTGTTTGGAATTTTGGTAGATACATATCATAAAACCAGTATGGTGACGACGAGCTATATAGTTTGCTGGTTATAGGGAGACGTGTCTTTTAAGCTCCAGGTCCACATTCCAGTCTTCCTGCTTGACCTTTCTTCTTTGATGTCTTTACAGGCAATCTTAGGTTTCATTTATCCAAATTCACCATCTTTCTTTCTTTCTTTTTTTTTTTTTTTTTTAAAGATTTTATTTATTTATTTNCCCAAAGGCAGACGCTTAACCGCTGTGCCACCCAGGCGCCCCTTCTTTTTTTTTATTATTATATTATGTTAGTCACCATACAGCACATCCCCGGATTCCGCACCATCTTTCTTTCTAAAGCATGGCTCTGTTAAAGTAGTCCACATTTAACCTGAATGCTAGTACCATCTAGCCAATTATGCAAACCACAAATGTAGTGCAGTCGTCATAGGCACCAACCTCCTCTTTTGTGACAATTTCACCTCAAGATCTCTCAAAGAGGAAAGTTATTCTATTTCTTCCATAATCCCAACATTTCTCCTCAAGGTTACTAGAGTAGCCCTCTAATTGGTCTTCTTCAGTCTATTCTTAACTCCCTCCAATTGGTTCTGCATACAGTTGCCAGATGGGTATTTTCAAAACACATATCTGACACATTCACACAGCTGCTTGAATTCTTCAGTGGATTTTCACTGCTTTGGAAAAAAAAAAAAAACTTACTATAGCCAGTGAAGCCCTGCATGATCTAGCCATTTTTTATTTTGTTAGCCTCATTTTTCCTTACACTTTATTCTCTGGCTCTGTGTCAACCCTAAAGGTTTCTTTCCAGTTTCTTGAACTGACAATTCATGGTTCATCCCTAGAGCCTTTACACACTCTTTCCTTCTTCTAGAATGCTTCGAATTTCCCATTTCACCAAATTGCCCACTTTTTTTTTTTTCACTTCTATCTCCATCTTCCTTTTCTCAGAGAAGTTTCCCTGAGCACCCACACTTAGTCAAATTCTCCAGTTATGGTCTCTCATATCACCTGTACCTTCCTTACATAGCACTTAGGATTTTAGTTTTACTTTTGTTTGTGTGATTATTTGTTGCCTACACTAGGCTAAAACTTCCAAAAGAGTAGAAACCACTCTTATGGTATTGACCATTGGATTCCCAGTAAGTAGCGTGATATTTCACATAGTAGCTGCCTATTAAATGCATGTTTAATGAAAAAAGGTAAAAGTTGATAGATAGACATGTACAATCCTGTATTCTGTTATGAAATCTTAATCGGATTTCAGTTTACAACAAACCTATTAACAAAGAGTATGGCTACAACCTTTGACTACACCGATGGGCATATAATGCCGTGGTCAACGGAGATGAAAGGTCCTCTGTACTCTGTACTCCCAGACCGTGTGCGTGGCAGCACGCCTTTGTACTGGCTGCTCATGGAGTACGTGCATCCTCAGGCATGCACACGGCTTGCCTTCGTCGCTTCCGTATCTGCTCGGATATCACTGTATCAGTCAGGGTCCCAATAGGAAGCAGCAGACGTGGAAACAGACTACTTGAAGGGAGGTTTATGATCTGTAACCCCACCCCCACCCTCAGAACGTTTTGTGTGCCTTCCCTGCTTTACTTTCCTCCGTAGCGCATTTTACTTTCTAACATGCTAGGGGGTTTTACTTATTTATTTGTTGTCCATCCTGGTGAGAATGTCAGCTCCACAGGGGAAGGATTTTTATCTGTTTTGGTTACTGCTGTATCTTCCCACTGTAGATACACACACGAGAGATTCTCAGTAAAAATCTCTTGAGCGAATGAATGCTCTAAATCCTGGGGTCTACGTTTTTGAGAAGGGCATCAAATATTAGAGGAGGGCACTAGGATAATGCAGGGTCGGGCCTGCGTGTGCCAGAAATAGCTGAAGGGCCTGATCACACTTAGCCTAAAAATGAAACGGCAATGGATTGCCTTCACATCTTGAAAGGTTAACCCTATGAAACAGACATTCTATTGATATGTTCCATCAGAGGACAGAACTAAGGGCAGTGAGCCAAATGTTATGAAGATTTCAGGATGATATAATAAAGAATATTTGAATACTTAGAGCTGTCTAATAACAAGACAATGAAAATTTTGCTTTGTTCACAAGTAAATTGCTCATCATTCGGAGGGCCCTAACAGAACCAAATGGCTTTCTTCCAAGATATTATAGAAGCAATTGCTAAATTGAATGGAAAGTTTAACTACATTTCCCATTGCAGGGCACCAAATACACATTTTGGTTGAACAACTGAACGTTTCTATCAGTATTTGGCCAAAGTCAAGGTGAAAACTGAGAATCACCAGTGTGGAATGAATTCTTCAGGCTCAGAATAAAGCTGAAAATTTCTTTTAAAATATGACTGCGACATTGGTATTAAATTAATAATTTAAAAAGTCTAGTATTATAATCCGATCATTAGTCATTGCTGAGCACTAGCGTGGCTGGGTGCTCATGACAGCCCGCATTTGTGATAGTGAAAGCTCATCTTTGCTTGAGATCAGTAAGATGCAAGATAGGTTTCAGCTAGCTCTGTCAGTACAAGATACTGCCATTATGTCATTAATCTTCCTTCCGGCCAAGGTTATTCATTCTGAACTTTCTTAACCTATGCGCTGTTAATGCTCCAGACCCACAGATTCTTGGATGCACTTACACCGGCATTCCCAAACACTGACGCCTCATTCCCTGCCCGAATAAAATGCTTCCTGATGGCAATCATAGTAACTTTTTTCGCTTGCTTTCTTTCGTGTACTCATTGCTTCACAAAATCACTTCAGAGAATTTTTTTCATTTGGATAGAGTAACATCGCAAAATAGTAATGTAACTGTTTTTCAAAATATAAAGATGATGTCTATGTTATACTAGTTATACTCAAGTCAGCGTTTGGTTTTTTGGTTCTCGAAGCCGGAGGCTGAAGCTACAGCCAAGGAGTCTCTGCCATAGTTAACACCTCTCTCTGTAGGTGGACAAACACCGCAGAAGTAGAATCGTCATGACCCTGAGTGGGCAAGGCAGGGCTGACCTATCCCTGGTATTCAGAGTGCCTTCTGGTCCTACAATTCTAGGATTCTGTTATTTTATAGATAGGGAAACTGAGGTTCAGGCAGATGAAGCGGTTGGACCAGAAGCAGCACAGAGAGTGAACAAGCCAGGCTGAGGTCTTGTATCAGAGTGGCATTCATTCTGTTCCTGCGAAAGATCTAATTTGCCCAATTTCATGAAGGCACTGTGTCTAGAACTTTGCCCTCTGGGTAATACTCTCAGAGCAAGTCTCTAACCATAACCTTTGCTTATCTTTTCCCTTTTCTTTTCCCTTTCCTTTCTTTTCCCTTCCCTCCCTTCCTTTTCAAGAATTACTGACCTGGGCATCTTCACTTACCGGGTAGCTAACAGTAAAGTCCGAAAATGTAACTCTAAGACTGCAAGTTTGTGAATCCTTCATTAAAGGACAGAAGTGGCATCCACTCTGAATATTAACAGTTTGTGGGACAGAGAGGTATATGAAATGGTATGCACCAATATAAATGATGCTATTTTGGTAAATTTGTGAATTTCATGTCCTCAGTGCCCAAGACCGTAAACTTAAAAATTAGGACACACTGCAAGTTGAGCCTTTTGCAGGGAAAGCAAGAGTAGGCAGTCTGATAGATTCAGACCCACTGCTGCTAGAGTGAGCTAGAATAAAAAACTGTCATAACATTTAAATGGTTATATTTGCTTGAATTATTTTGGCAAGGCAGCACACATAAATCACGTGTTTTTACTTTTTCTCTGCTCTCCCTCTTTCTTACTCCCAGATGAATAACAATTGCTTCCATCAGCCAATTTCATTTAAATTCCGAAACCAGGGGTGCCTGGGTGGCTCAGTAGGACGAGCTTCTCACTCTTTTTTTTTTTTAATTTTAAGATTTTATTTATTTATTTGACAGGGAGAGACAGCCAGCGAAAGGGAATACAAACAGAGGGAGTGGGAGAGGAAGAAGCAGGCTTCCAGTGGAGGAGCCTGATGTGGGGCTCGATCCCAGAATGCTGGGATCACACCCTGAGCCGAAGGCAGACGCTTAACGACTACGCCACCCAGGCGCCCTGAGCTTCTCGCTCTTGACTTCAGCTCAGGGTCCTGGGGTGGAGCCCCACATCAGGCTCTGCGCTGGGTGGGGAGATTCTGTCTGTCTCCTTATGCCACTGTGCACATGCATGGGCTCGCTCTCTCTCTCTCCCTCTCTCTCCCTCTCCCTCTCCCTCCCTCTCCCCCCCGAAATAGATGACTAAATCTTTAAAAATGAATAAATTCTGCAGCCAAACAACTAACATTTGGAATGGGTCCCATAACAACATTTGAAGATGGAAGGGATATATAACTTCTTTGAAACTAGTAATAGTCTCAGGTTCAATAAATGAATTGGTTGTATTGACTCCACTTAACATTGATTGAAAAACTGCTTTGAATTATTAACTGAGAAAACACAACTCAGGTGAGGGACAGCAGACTCAGATTGGGGAGTTACCTCTGTAATCTGGAAGGAACTACTTAAATGAAGAGTGAGGGTTAAAACGTATATCCTTTACGAGTAGGATAGAAATTAATGTTAAGTTCACCTAATGATTATGTAATAGCTATCTAAATTATAAAATGTTCCTAATAAAAAATGACCTATTTAAATGATTTTGTTGTTTACAAGACTTGTCACATGCTGTTCGCATCTGATAATCAAAACAACAGGAATAAGACATACCATTTAAGATGAATCAGTTTGATATTTAAGTAAGTTAGATGACTTGCACAAGATCATGTAGCTAATAAATCATAAATCTCAAGTGTTCTTTGATATTTTCACAATACCATCTTTCTTTGAAAGAAGGTTTTTCCTATTAGTGTTTTAAAGATTAGGAAATGAACATCCCTGGTTAAAAAAAAAAATTCTGTCCTGATTTTAGTAATACTAATTTATTCAGTCTATATGATAAGTACATGTTACATATTTTAATTAGTATATATAATTATGTTATGTATAATTATAATTTAATACAGTAACTAAATATTAAGCCTCTGATTTAGTATCACTAGAGTGTTTTGAATGGAGTCACATTTCATTCCAACAGTAATAAAATACAAATTAGTGTGTATTGATGACTCACAAATACAAAATCATATTTATTCAGCTTTTTCAGATTTCAGTTGACTTGAGTACAGTTTGCAGTACGTACATAGTTCTTACACATCATGAAGAAAGAGAGTAAAAGTAAAAACACAACAACTGTCTTTTCCTGAGGGCTCTTCCCATCTCCGTTCCTATTACCTGTACATCTCGAGGACCATTGCTTTGCTCTATAATTTGATATTTGTTGTGTAATATTTCTACTGCAGGAACATAGAGATTACTTTGCCAGCGTCTTTCTGGCCTTGCTGCATTCCTGCCCAATCTGGGTCCCACGGACTTACCAGCAGTTCTTTTATGAAGTACTCATTCCTTTGATCCTTGTCCTTTGGCCATGCTCACTTTCCCAAGTCTGGGTCTCCTGTAAATCCTATCATTGGACTGTTTTTGTTTTTCTTCCTGAGATTAACATTTTGAAGAAATTTTCAAAACTTAAAAGATTTCTACCATCATTCAAGCTTCAGCCTGGCTCGTTATCTGATGTCCAGTAATCTTATTCTGTGCTCAGTTAACCACACAGTCACCCCTTAAAATAGACATTTTATTTTTGCCTATCTAGATATCCATTTCCATATTCTGATAATAGTACCCAGTATACTTTTTGGGAATTATGCCTCCTCCACTTTCAACCTTTATGGTCTGAGTAACGAAGCTAATTCTTCCCAACACCCACATCTCAATACACTGACATGAATTTTATGAGTGAGAAAATGACACTCACTTGGCCAACCTGCTAGTTACCTCCTTCTGTTGACAGTGATTGATGAGAATGGGCATGCAATCCAAGTCTGTATACTAAGCCTCAGTTCTAGAACTTTGCTGCAACTATTGGTAGAAAGAGATATTCTTTTTCCAGTGCAATTGCTAAACAGCTTCAATTTCAGCCTGGAGCTACTGGAGGCCAAATTTGCCACTGCATAGGCTGATCCTGCCTAAAAATAAAGCCAACACAGAAAAATAATGCCAAAAGATTGAGATAGCCTACTGATGGCAACATCTGAGCACTTAGATCCAAATATGCATAAAACTATCATAGACTTACTCCTGTGGACTACTGACTATTGTCCTTGGGTCAACTTGAATTGGGTTTGTGTCATTTCACTGAAATGAGTCCTAACTAAAGTACTATTGTACACAAACCATTTTCTTAAAGGTTGTCAATAACAGCTGGTATTTGTTGAGTCCTTACTGTATGTCAGATATTATTTTAGGTGTTTTACATAGATAAAATCACTGAAACCTCATAATAACTCTACATTATTTCCTATTTATGGATGAAGAAACTAAGGCAAAGAGAGACATGGAAACGTGTCCTAAGGTTTTATGAATTTAAATGGGATTCAAGCCAGGGCATTATGGTTCCAGAGCCCAACAGCTGAGCTATCCTACTGCCGCGGGAGTCATCAAACCCAGTGGCCTTTCTTCTTCCTCCTTCACCTCTTTGCCATGTCCGACACTACCTACTTGGTCTTCACACTCTCATGGAAAGCTTTTGCTTTCTACAACATGATTTTCTTATAATTCTTTCCAATCTTTCTAACAGGAACTTGTTTAGCTCTTTTTCTGCTGTGGTCCTAAATCTAGAATTTTCCTAAGGACTTGCTACTCTTCCCTTGGTGGTCTCACAACTTCCAGTATTGCCTCTGTGCAAATGATGCCATTAACTCAAGCTTTTATTTCTAACTGCCTGCTGTCTCAGATCACCTAAATGTCCTGCTCAGATCTCAAATGGCAGGGGTTGTGGCACACATTGTTGGGTTTCTAGGAATAAGTTGTAATTCCCATGTTATTTATCTGAATTTTGACTGGAAATTATAACTGAAGACAGAAGTTAGAAACCTCAACTACCAGGTCACGCAAAGACTACTGACGTAGGTACTTTGAGATGACTTCATACTCAGCTAGCCATTATGTCTGGTGGGATGACAGATGCTATTAGTAAATATTGAGATACCAATTACCTAGTGGTTAAATTAATAATCATTTGGTACCTTATAGCCATGAAGTTGGGTTTTTATCTGTCTTTCTACAAACAAAAAAAAAAAAAGAAATTAAAGCTCTTCTGTGAAGTATTGAAAATCACAGTCTTCCTCTGTAACTTGGAGACCATGAATATTTGTTAGGGTATTTATTGTAGAGAATTGTGTTTCTTCACTTTGGTTGTAAACTGGCAAGGAAGGTTGTTTTTAGTTCACCAGACCTGTACACATTAACTCCTCTCTAGGGTTCTGGTTTTTAAGCTTGATCATACATTAGAGTCACCTGAGGTTCCCCCCAGGAAATTCTGATCTAGTTGTACCAGGGTGACAATGGGCAAGAGTATTTTCACCAGCTCTTTATGAGGTACCAATGTTCAGTCAACATTGAGGACCATTGTTTTGAGGGTTCACTTTTCGGGCTGCGATGGATAACCAGTTGCATTTTAACTTCAAAAGAAACCATTTTTTAGCAGAAGTATTTTTATACTAAAATCTTGGCCAAAATTTGATTTTAACTGGGTGTCCTGTTTTTATTTGTCAAATTTTTCAACCTTGTCATCTCTCTGAACATTCTGTGGCTTCATAGGAAATACGAGGCTAAATTACATGCCTTAATCAGAAAATGTTAAGACTTTTTGTCTTGTCTTCTTTCAGGTCTGTTGGTAATACACTTTGTACTTCTAAAAATTTGTTTCTAAAAAAAAAAATGTGAATCAGCCAGGTCTCTGGTTCTATGAGCTGTCCACATTCTTCCTTGTGTTTTCCATATTGTTTACTGTAGCACTGGGAGATTCTAGCAAGTCTCAGGCCCTAAATCTCTCTTACGTTCCATTATGTCTCATCTTTGATTCCAGCTGGAGAACGTGTTCTTCTAAAGAATCATGTGATTACATGGGGCCTACCTGGATAATCTAGCATAATCTTCCTATTTGAGTTCATAACTCTAATTACATCTGCAAAGTCCTTTTTGCTATATAATTTAACATATTTACAGGATCCAGGGATGAGGATGTGAACATCTTTTGAGGGCCACTGTGCCTACCACAGTTGGCTTGGGTATAAATTTCACTTCTGTCTTCTAGCAAACCCTTACCTCACCCCTTTGTTGTAATGGAGCACATCCTCCAATTGTTTTCTGAGAAAGGATGCATGGAGAAAATATTTAAAAATTTGCGTATCTGAAATACCTGTTTTTAACCTCATGTTATTTTCTAGGTTGGAAATCAGTTTTCCTCAGGATTTATCTTTTATGTTTCTGTCAAAAAGTCTAGTGCCATTTTAATTTCTAAATCTTCATAAATGATCTTTATTTTTCCTCCCTGGAATCTATTAAAATCTTTTCTCTGACTGATATGCTTTGAAATTTCACAGTAATACACCTTGGTATAGATCATATTTATCCGTTGAGGTGAAAGCTTGTGTCCTCTTACCCTTCAGGTCTGAGGACTATTGTCTTGGTTTTCCTCAATAATTCTTTGTCTTCTATTCGCTGTGTTCACTGTTAGATATTTGACCCTTCTAGCCTAATTGTCCTAGCTGACACCTGCAGGACAAGGTTGAAAAGAAGTAGGAAGAGAGGACATTGTTGTCTTACTCTTGATCTTAGGGGAAACTATTCATTTTTTCACCATTAAGTATGATCTTAGCTTTGGTTTTTTTCTTTTTTTTTAATAGGTGTCTTTTATCAGGTTGAGGAAGTTCCCTTTGTTGAATGCTTTTTATCATGAAAACATTGCAGATTTTATCAAGTGCCTTTTCTTCATTTATTGAGATGATCCTGTGGCCTTTGCCTTTTATTCTAAGAGTATTACTTCAATAAACCAACTTGCATTCCTCAGAGAGGTCCTTCTTGGTCATGTTGTAAAATGTTTTATCTACGTTGGATTTAGGTTACCAGTTTTTTTGTGGATTTTTGTATTAATATTCATAAGGTGTATTGGTCTGTAGTTTTCTGTACTTTTTAATGTCTTTGGTTTTGTTACGGATTGCCTTGGATTCTCAGGTGGCAAATCATTACATGCAACCCTGGTCTTGGACAGGAATCTAAATAAGCCACTTCAGGCAAATGGAAATTTCTATCTAGCAGAAAAAGTGATACAGTCTTTAGAGGCTCCCCTTAGAGCTTCCTTCCCCTTCCTCAAACCAACTTATAAAATTTGCTTTTTATGTTCCAAACCTTATTTATAGTCTTTGGATCATCTATTTTCATTGTTTTGATGTGCTGCTGACAAGTCAAGATTTACTCCAAGAGGGCTCCCCCGCCCCCGCCACTCCCGGAATAAGCACTTTTGATTGACCTCTGGTCATCAGCTCACATTCCTCGAGAGTGAAGTCAAGAACACTTTAGGGATTAATCCCAGTTGAACAAAGGTGGAACTTTAGGCACCAGAAGCAATAGACCCAGGAGGTGGGCTCAGAAGTCTGACCTCTAGGAGGGACAGGGTGAAGCCAAGATTGCAGAAGGCCTAGGAAACTTAAGTTGCTCTGCTAAGGGGATGGCAAGAGAGAACAACTTTGCCCAGGTCTCGCCGAGCCCGGCGCTGCTGGCGCGACTCGGGTAGGCACTGGGTCAGGGCGGGGCGTCGCCCACACTCAGCCGGGGCGGAACCCACCGAGGTGAATGAGCTGGGCGGTGTGCGGCGGGGAGCGCCCGGGCACCGAGACCCGGGCGAGCTGGAGCGCTTTCCGCGGGGTTTGGCTCCTGTCGCTTCCCGTCTCGCAGAACCGGCATCGCGGCCGCTAGAGCCGCGGCGCTGCGAGTCCTCAGAGCCGGGGCTGCGGGGCGCGCCGAGAGGGGGCGCGGAGCCGGCGGCTCCCGGACGCGGACGCAGGTAAGGGCCGACGCCTCGGAGCCCGGCCGGGAGCGCCGCCGCGAGAGTGTCCGGCCTCCCCTGGCCCTGACCCTCTGTGGTAGCTCTGCCGCTCGCAGACCTCGGACTGCTGAAGGTCTGGGCTGGCCTGGGCTGGGCTGGGCTGGGGCTGGCCTGGCTGCCTCCCGCCCCGGCCTCAGGTGATGCGGCCGCAGGGCTTCAACTTGAGCGCTTGAGGCTCCGCTGGAGTCCCCGGGGCGCGACCGTAGACCGGGTGGAATTACACCGGGTCTGGAAATGTGAGCCGGAGCCGTGAGGATGGGGCCAGGCTGGGGGGTGGGGTGGGGGGGTGAGCAGGGTTCCGGCGGAGGGCGGGGAACCGGTGGTGGGCGACTGGGTCAGTTGCTGGATGCCCTCCAGGTCGGAGTTGAGGAACTGAGTCCTGTTTCTTCTGAGAGCTTGTGGGAAGCGTCGGCACACACCCCCTTCGGTGGCCCATTGCCTCTGTACAGAGCCACTTTCTTTTGTCTGGTCCATTTTGGTATTGGCCTTTCAGCTGCTTTTGTTGCAGCCTTCGATCCAGAGTGTACAGACTTGGGTAGGCTGAGGTTATAACGACGCTTTGTGCAGCGGGGGGAGGTGAGGAGAGGGTTGGGGGTGGGGGGCTGTTATTATTACTAGCATATTTAACACTAGCATGTGTGTATTACTGTGTTCTTTTCCAGATAGTACTCAATACTTTTGTAGCATCTAATAGTTTCAGGTGCACAGGACAGCATTCGTTAGTTAACTTCAAAGGAGCGTTGTGTGGACAGGTTCCTATTAAATTATCCCATTTTATAGACCAGACAGCTGAGGCACCCACGCAGAAACACGATTGTATCAAAATTAAATAGTCAGCCCTTGTGGGAGCTGTGATTAGAACTTGTCTGGCTGAGAGTTATTCTCGCTCCAGTCACTCAACATCATACAAAATGTAGGGCTCAGAGTGCCCGTCAGATACTCTTTATGTTTTTGTTACACATTAGTTACTAATGCCTCTCATTAAAAACAGAGTTGGGTCCTCTCAGATTCCTGGAATAGTACCCCTAAAAAGTGATGCTTAAAAGACCAGAATCATTTTGTTGCGGAAACCCGAGTTCAACTGCCTGTCGCCTGAAAGACCAACACTCAAGAGAGGAGTTTTGATTGGAAAGGAATATGAGCTTTCTTCAGGAGACCAGCCCCCTGGGGGAGAAGGTGGCCTCTTGTCCAAAGCCCCCACCCCCACCCCAAGTTTCTGCCTGGCCCAGAGATTTTTAAAGGTGTTTAATCGGTTAAGGGAGTACAGTGTCTCTGTGACGTTACTTGATTACATCCAGACTTGGTGATATCAGCTACAGAGTTATCTTGGTCCTTGGAGGTTGTGCAAGAAGATCTGGTTCTTTGGTACCCAGGGGTGGTTGTACAAGAGTACTCTGTTCTTTCTGCAGTGGAGGGCAAGGTTTACAGATGCACAAAGGGAGATCAGTAAAGTCATTTGAGTGACCTTAAGACAAAACAAAACAAAAAAACATTTTGCTAAAAGACTGCTGGACTAATCAGAAAGTCGAGGTGGCTTCAAGCATACTTGCTGGCCTCTGGCCTGGGAAAGTTCTAGTCTCTTAACTCTCAAGGCCGGTGGTTTGCCCATCTCAAAGAAAGCAAATTAGTTCTGTTGCAGATCAAGGGCCTTACATCAGCAGGCAAGGAGTGTGTTAGTTTGAAGCAAGTTAACCCTTAAGACCAGCTGGACTGCTGTTACAGTTTTAGTTGTTGAATAGAATCACCAGAGTAGTTGTAAGGACTAAATTTGTTTGTCTTTGGTCTGTCAAATCTTTAATATCATATATAAATACAGTGGGAGCCCTAAATAGTTATTTAATGAACAAGTAGAATGGAAGAAGTGAGCACATAGGTATTCTAAACATTGAGCAGCAAGTTTTCTTTTCTCAACAGAAGAATTAAATGTTTAAGAGAATAGCCATTTCAATAATTTCAATGAAACTTGTAATCGTGTGCATTTATGTTGTTGTACTTTAACTCTCCAGAACCAGCAACAGTTCGCCAGTTTCCCTAGGGTTTGCTCTTACGCGAGTTTGCTGATAGAGCTTTTACTGCCCATATTTCTTCCTCTCTTTCATTTATATATTTGGTTTTTTCAAAGTGAAGATATTTTTTCTTCAAAAATCAAGTATTTTAAAAAACCTAAGCTTTCTTTTTTGATAAAGCAGACTCTAGTAGGATGCTTATGAGCATATTTTAAGGTAGACCCCAACCTCTTTAATAAGTAGCTGTCGTACATCAAGCAAGAATTCTTTCAGGCAACTATGCAATGAATTAATAATCATTTTAATGGATCTCTGTAATATTTCATGACACACCTACCTCATTTAATGCCTTCTTATCAAGCAGCATAAAGCTAAAACATTTTATTTAAATTTTGCTAAGTACATAGCAGAAATGTTAGGGCATGATATGCCTAGACTTAATAATTGACTCATGAAATAAACACAATTCTTTCCTTATTCATACTTCATTCAGCCACCTGAAAAAAAAAAAGAATAATAATTTGGGCTTTCTCTCATAAAGGATATTTGGAGAACTAATGAAGTAAGTATAGTTAACTATATGGAAAAAAAGATGCCCTGTGACTGCACAGTGTATATAGAGTCATGAAACCCTGCCCCTCCCCCAAACATGCTGTTACTTATTTTTTGAAAGAGTGGTCATTCCAAGTAGTAACTTTAGGAAGCTAAACACTTCCAAAAGTACTGCTGCCGGTCACAATTATCTTGAATCTTTTGAAATTTCTAGTCAGTTTATAAGTAACAAAAACATGCTTTTAGGATCACTTTTGTAAGTACTGTTTTTTGTATTTTTTAATAAAAAAACTGTATAACTGAATTTGAACCCATATTTTATTAAACTTAACTTGATAAAATGATTTCTGCATGATTGTGAAACTCATTTCTGCCTTCAAGATTTTACCACCATTAAGGATGTGGAAAAGATTTTTTGAAAGGCTATGAAAGCAATTTCAAAAGGGTGATTTAGAAATAGTTTTAAATAATGGCAACATTTTTAGAATAACTTTGCATCCTTCCCAGAGTGACTGCTCTGGAAGAGACGATGTGTACGTGAAGGCTGTGTGTTTGTGTGTATATTTGTACATAGATGTATTTATTTCTATGTATACCTTTGTATGTTTGTTTTGAAACTAATAATCTGTATTGTGCCCTAACAATTTATAATAGTCCGTAATAAAATGGGGATATAAAAATACCCGCATTAAAATATCTTATTATAGGGCACCTGCGTGGCTCAGTCGGTTAAGCATCCAACTCTTGGTTTCCGCTCAGGTCACGATCTCAGGGGTCTTGAGATAGACCCCCATGTTGGGCCCCACGGTGGGCCCCGTGAGCACAGAGTCTGCAACATTCTGTTTCTGCCCCTCCCCCTGCACACTAGCACATGCACCATCTCTCTCTCTCTCTCTCTTTCAAATAAATCTTAAAAAAAAAAAAAATCTTGTTTTCGTTCTAGTATACGATAGTGTATAAAAATAGAATCTTATTGATGAAAACTAAGTATTCTCAGTACTGTAAACATTAAGCACTTAATTAACAAGGTGTTTTATTGCTTTCTTAGATTTTGAAAAAATTTAAGGAAATGACTTGATTGGCAAATCTGTTAGAAAATCTAGCTAAGGAAATTAGATCCGTTGCAATTTTTTTAATCCTGATAAATTACTCTGTAGTAAGCAGAGATATTAGAGATGGTTATATTATAATAGAACTGATCTCAAATTCTGTAATCTCTTTACCTGATTAATTCACTGATGGTTTGATAGCTGGAAAACTTTAGAAACAATCAGTAGATCATTAGCGCACATTTTTAAAGTGGCTTCAAAACATCCTTCTTACAGTTGCTGAGATAAGCATGAGAGTTATTCCGAATGAGAATTGCTTGTCCTATTTAGAAGCCTGTTTAGAAAATTCATCCAAGGGGCCAGAACTGAAGTATGGACACCATTGTAGCCAGCTTTTAATGACTAGTATAGACAGGTGGGCCAATGATACAGTGAGTAAATTGAGGACTGTTTAAAGTTTACTTGATAGAGACAGAAATGAAAACTGAGCTATATTTTTTTGGCCATATTCTCTTCGAATTTTTGGTTTTAAGGCAGAAACTATTCTTTCTCGGACTACTTGTCTTTAGGAGAATTTATAAATTGTATAATAAATATTTATATAGCTGTACCTGTCTGACTTAAAACCAGCTAAGGCCGTATAGTCCTAAATAAGCTATCTCTCTTCTGGTCAGGCATTACACTGTTTGCTCACCAAACGACCATATCATTTCCTAACTTAGTGTTTCAGCTCATATTATTTTCCTTGCTCAAAGTACCCATTTCTCTCCACTCTACTTGACTAATGGTCTCTAAATCTTCTCTATCCTTTAAGACCCAGCTGTAATACCACTGTTATCCACAAAGCTTTCCCTGACGCCCTAGTTCTTGTTTTTAATTTACCAGGTAGTTCCATGTATGGGTTACTTTCTGTGTTTTTTATTATTTCATTTACTTTGTCCTTGAACTTGTTCTCTACCTAGATTTTTTTCCTCAAAGACACAAGTCATACCTTAAATATATATTTTTTCTGAGTCATATACATCAACTAGAACACTGGATAATAGGATGTATCCGCTTACAACATTAGATCTATGAAATAAATTTATTAATCAGATACTCAGGTACAATGTCTTCATGCTTCATAATTATATCAGTTAGTGTTCTAGCAGAAAATAGGTTGCAGTCTCAAATGGGGTAATGGAGAAGAGTTTAACTTGAAAGGTATGCCTGCATTAAAATGAATCGATGGATGCAATAATGGATGGCGAAGCATCCCAGGACTAGCAGTAGTGGGAGCCATTATTGTCCCTAGGCCTGAATGGATATAAGAAGAGAACCATTACTAAAACCCAAAGAGGATAGCTATGTGGAAAAGGCTGTCCAACTACAGCTCTGGCCTTTCTGTGATCGGGCAGGGAAAGAGCTGGGGAAAGAAATACCCGAGCTACACTGTCTTGCAGTCCTGTGATGTCCTCTTTTTGTCTAGTCTAACTTAGTTACTAACATGCAAGAACACTTTATTTATGAATGATGCATTTCATTTGAACCACTATCTTCTTTTTTTTCCTTGCGGCGTTAGCTGGTATGGTATTATTATACATGTCTTATCAATTGTTTATTCTCTCATTTTTTATGTTTGGTTGTACAGTGCATAGGTGAGAGTTGTAGAACTGTCTGCATGGTCATTGGCAAATCTGTCCCTTTACCATTTCAACCATGTGACTCGTCTGAGTCAGTCAGGGTTGCTCATTTTTTCTCTTTGTGCCATTTTGTAGTTCAGTGGTTTTCAGTCTTAGTGTATGTAGTTCTCAATGGAATGATTCTGATTCAAGCAGGTTTGGGATAAGGCTTGAGCATCTGTCCATTTATTTATTTATTGAGCATCTGTTCTTTTAAAAAGTATTCAGATATTTCAGATACACAACATGTGAGAAGCACTAGCAAAGTTAATCACCTTGACCCAAAGGTTACGGTTGTAGCCCCTTTCTCCTCCTTGTATATATAGCACTGTAAATAAGGCTCAAATGCAATTCTAATGTTGCTTTATGTACTCGTGAAAGCAAAATAAATGTTTTAGATATTTAACATTGAGAAATGCTTATAATACAGGATGCAAGGTATGTGGTTTCCATGTTACTAAAAATAATTTGAAGTTTAGGAAAATCAGAAAACATTTCAAATAAACAAATAGTGAATAATACAAGAAGACTAATGTTCTCATTACTTAGTCATATAAAAATTAACATTTTATTATTTTTTTCTGATTTTTTAAAAGATAAGATTTAAGCCCCCTTAAATTCCTTCTTAGTGGTTACCATTATCCTAAACTTGGTGTCTTTTATTCTTATTCATATTTATAAATGTATGCTGCCTCAGCATGTATCTGTAAACAAAATATAACATTGTTGCACATGCTTTAAAATTTTTTTGTGTTACTATCCTGTGTATGTCATTTTTTAGTGGGTATATTTCTGCAGCCCTTTTTCCTTAACATAATTTAGAATTTTTTCTAGATACATGTACCTTTAGTTTGCTTTTATTGCTATACAGTATTAAGTTGTATCAATGAGCAAAACTTTGTCAAATCTATTGCAAAGTGTTGCTAAAATGGAAGTTCTTGTATATTTTTTATGCACATAAAAACCTAGATGTAAAACTGTAAATCAGTAGATAAACATTCTCTTACCAGATTTGGCCAAATTGCTTTCCAAAATGGTCGTACCTAGTTGCACTTCCCCACAGCAGTTTGAGACGCTTGCTGTTGCTCCATATCATTTTTACAGGGGATGTTGTCAGATGTTTAAATTTTCCCCAATGTAATGGTCATGAAATAGTATCTTATTTTAATTTTAACTTTCCCCCATTTCTGGTGAAATTGAACACTTTCCATATGATTGCTAGCCATTTGCATTTCCTTTTCCAGAAATAGTGTTTTCCTAAGTTTTGCAGCTTTTTACCTTACTGATAGAAATTATTTCTAGGTAAGAAGTAAACATGCCAGATAGCTTAACACTGGAATATCCATAAAATTATTAACCTTTTAACAAGTTGCACAAGTTTCCCGGTTCAAAAGTGGTATCTGAATGGCAGCCTCCAGTGTAATTTTTTCTCATGTTGCGTTAAGTTCCTGTGAAGACGTAGAATAAAGTGAAAACACAACATAAAACAAAACAAAATCTCATAAAACACAAAAACCAGGAAAAAAAAAAGTGACCCTAAGAAGCAGATTGTCCTCTGCTAAGAAGAATTTCTCTACATGAGCTTCTTTCCCTGTGCCAGTCTTGCCTGTTGATACATACAGACTGCCTGATAAACACAGACTAAGGGGCTTTTTCTGCCCTTCAGTCAGTTCCTTCAGGTCAGTAGTTCCCTCTGCCAACTAGCAAACTGGGAAGACATCTCTCTCAGCCTCTCAGATACTGCTCTGAAACTCCTGATGTTCTTTCACTTTCTGTGTTCCATGCAAATTTCAACAAGTGTGCAGCTGGAATGTAGGGGGCTTGTGGTGGGTGCCACAGAGCATTTGGAGAGCAGAAACACAAAGAACCGTATTGATAGTACATGGCAGGAATACAGGATATGGCAGGAATGGCATTTGTACCTGTTTCATGGGTCCTATCAGTTTCTCTCCCAGGGAAATGGATAGGCAATAAAGGGTGCTGCACGATGCCCGCTCTGAAGAACGGAAGAGAGAACAGGGAACCAGTTGGTGGAAGCCTTCTAGAGATAGGGAAACTGGATTGAGCGCTTTGTGTATTGGCAAGCTCTGCCACCGTAGATCTGAGTAGGCGGGCAGAAGAGTGACCGTGGTAGTTTTTTCTTACTTTGTTTCACACCAAATCTAGTCAGGTCTTACTGTGATTCATTCCTAAAATGAAATCTCTGAAATACTGTGGAACAAAGGAAGGTTGATAATTAAAAAGAATTGTGATATAACATTAATTTCAGAGACTTGATAGGTAGCAGTTGCATGAACACTATGTTTTGTATCCAGAGTACTCCCTTTAGGCTTCCGGGGTTCTGCAAATAGTGAAACATTTAAGCTCTTCTTTTCTTTTGTCAAGTTGATATTTTGGAATCCCTTACAAGATTTTGTATGAGGGGAAAAAGTGCCACTGCTGCTTTCTCAAATGCTGGTATTCTCAAAAGAAATTTCATAAATCAAATCAATTTCATTAGGCAATCTTACTAATCATCATTAAACATATTGTTGTGAAATTATGGATGTGAGATGTACTGAATCATGAGTAACTGCTCAGAATGTGGGAAAAATTAGTGCATCACAGGTGCAGAAACATTTAAAGAAGGCAAGCTAAACCATACATTCTGCAGGAGCCTTTGAGGGCCTCAGTGAAGGGGAGGACAGAAAAAAACAACTAGGGCAGCATGGGGCTTTCAGGATATCATAAGCCACATCATCTTAGTTACGAGCATCACTGAATTTCAGGGTGATCCATGGTGAAGGATTGCCTATGTACAACCTGTTCTACATAGACAAGTATTTGTTTGCCAGACAGTGGTAAATGGGAAAATAAATGATAGTCCATTAGCTATGTCATGATGTAAAGTACACAGCCCCAGTGCAAGTGTTAAAAGCAAAAAAGTACCAGTATCCAGATGGTAAGCTAGGAGTGTGTGCTGTTCTTGCAGACTCTGTTGACTTACTGGACTCTGTTTTATTGTTAGAATGGTTAAAGGAGGGTACTTCTGATTCCACCCAAAAGCTGATCAAGACCGAAAGTAGATCTTGTTACTTGTAATGAGTTACTGCTTCCATGCCTAACCTACCCTTTTTCACTGTAGTCATCTAAGATGCCAGCAGGAGGGGTGGGGGAGGTGGGCAGCCAGTGATGCTTTCACCTCCTCTCTTTCAGTAAATAGCTTAACAGAGAGCACTTTGCCCCATCCCAACTTTAAACTTTAAACCACTTCACTCCTCTTATCCTTACAAATCGTAAGACTCAAGAAAATAAGAACTTTGCCCTCACAAAGTGGTGAGAATAGTTTAGGAAGTTACTTAAGTTCTCTAGGCCTCAGTTTCCTTATCTATAAAATGAAGTTAACAATTCTTACCTCACAGGAATACCCTGATGATTAAGGGAGCTAATGCTATTTAATAAGTACTGTACTCAAAAATACTAGCTAGTATTTAAAATAATACCAACCCTTTGACTGCATGTTGTATATGTAGAGATTTTAGTTTAAAAATATCAAGAGCATATCTCGTTCTGGCCCATTGCTAATTAAAAAGAGAAAAAGTACAGTTTTCTGATGCATTCCCCCTTGATGTTTGTAAGTAATTTGAATATATCCAGTAACACATAGTCATCAAACCACATATGATGTCATGCAACTCAGACAGTGTTCTAAGATGGAGCCTCTGAAGAGTTAATCTCTTTAACAGCTTGAGGAGGCTGAGACCAGCTTCCTTTGGTGGTGTTTGCCAGAGTACCCTGGTGACACCAATAAATTGTGCCCTGACTTTAAGCAGAGTAAGGAGGTTGGGGTTTTGTTTTTTTTTTTTGGTTTTTTTTTTTTTCGGTCTTCCCTCTGCTTACTTACTCACTCAGTCAGCTGATCGGTGCCCAGCACTGTGTCAGCACTACAGTAGATTGAACTGTCAAGGAGCTGGCAACTCAGCAAAGAAGATCGACATGGAACAAGTAATTAAAAGTGTGATGAATGTTCTGAGGGAGAAGTAGAAAGGTCTTCGGTGGAAAATAATAGCTTCTTATCCCCACCCCCTCAGAAAGGGGTGTTTAAGCTGAGACCTGAAGGATATGGAGGTACTCCCTAGAGGCTACAGGTAAGCTTTCCAGGGATCCAGCGATAGGAGTAGGAGGAGGGAGCCAGTAGAGTGGAGGACCTGAGAAGGGCTGGCCTGCTGGGCTGTAGAGCAGACTGGGCCAGGGCATGGGCAGCAGCCTGGTCAGCACAGCACTAGGAAGCCTCTGAAGGCAGCAAGCAGGAGAGTAATGACTGGTTTTGTGTGTTCAACAGACTGTTCCTCCAGTGTAGAGAATAAAATATTTCAGATTTTCATAAAGTAAAATTTTGGTGACTAGAACCATAATTTCTGGCCTAGAATTTTTGAGGCCACATGTTTATTTGCTTATTGTTTATAGAGGATATGGAATGAAATGTCTTCCTTTCTCCACATTTCTCCCTTGGTTTGTTAGAGAAATTCTATTCTGTTCTACCCTCCCCCCTTTTGTGCGTGTGTGTGCACAAGTTGGGGAGGGGCAAAGGGAGACCACGAAGGAGAAGCAGGCTCCCCGCTGAGCACAGAACCCAATGTGGGGCTCGATCCCAGGACCCTGCACTCATGACCAGAACCGAAATCAAAAGCCAGATGCTTAAGTGACTAAACCACCCAGGCTTCCCTCCATTCTATCTTTTTGGAAAAAAAAAAAAATGGCAAGGAAGGTTTTGCCCCCAATTCACCTTAATCCTCTTCCCTCACCATCCTTTCAGGATTTTCAAGTTTTCAGAACAAATTCTAAGAATCATGACTATAACTCTGAGCGGCATTGCCAAATAACAGGAATAAGAAGTTTTTCTTGGATTAGTTAACTGAGGGGGAAGCTACCAGTTATGATAACCTGAAAACCTATGCTACATATACCTAGACCTTGTCTAGAAACGTTCGTTTATGTATCATGTAGATTGATAGATGAAATTGTAGCCAAGTAGAAGAACGCAGAGTAGCCAAAAAGAACACGGGTAGGGAGAGCTTGGAAAGTAGACACATGACAAACTGTCCTTGCTCTTTGGGTGAGGTCGCTAAGGCTCACCAACATAGAGGCTTGTTGTTTCTTTTGTTTTGTTTTTTTCCTAGGGGCTTGGATTTTAATACTCCTAGTCATCCAGGAGACCAGAGTCCTTGGGTACACATGAGGGTAGGAAGTTGGCAACGGAAACGTCCCAGTAAAGCCATGACTTGGAAAGGGCAACATTCTCAGTGTAACAGATTAGAAAAAAAAAAAAAAATTCCGCTGACACAGAGAGATTATAACAAAGTCTATATTGGCTTAATCTCTGAGCAGAACACAGAGAAAAGCCTCATCTGAAAATTATGTTTATTAAATTTTGTTAAATTTATAAAAAATTTCAAACATACACAGAAGTAAACAGAATGGCATAATGAATCCTCATGTATCCATCAGCCAGCTTCAATAGCTATTATTCTTTGATTTTTCTTTTCCTACATTATGTCATTTGCTTCTACATTATATATAGTTTTGCCTAGAAATAATCAAAGTTAACAGTATTTATCTCTAGCCTGAAGACCTTTTAAAATATATATAACAACAGCATTATGTTATCACGTCCACAAGGTTAACAGTTTTTTAGTATCATCCAGTACCTAGTTAATGTGTAATTTCCCCATTTGTCTCAAAAACTTTTTTTTTTTAGAGTCGATTTCTTCGAATCAGGATTGAAACATGGTCTACACATTGCATTTGATTGATATCTTGTATGTCTTAAGTTTCTCCTCCCTCTTAAAAATTCGTTTGTTGAAAAAAAAAAAAAACCCGAGTCACTGGTAGAATTTTTTCACATTCTGTATATGGCCAGTTGTATGCTTATGGTGTCATTTAACATGTTCTCTTAATCTTTGTTTAGTAAAGAAAATGGTTCTCAGATTTAGCTGCTTGCTTGCTTTGGTTCCTGTTAATTTTTTTTTTTTTTTTTAAATATGGATGGTGCTGAGTACTTTTAACTGCATTCCATCAGGAGGCACATGATGTTTGGTTGTTGTTATGGGCTGAAATGTGTCCTTGCAAATTAATATGTTGAAGAGATAACTCCCAGGGTCTCAGAATGTGACTGTGTTTGGATATAAAATGTTCAAAGAGGGGCTTAAGTTAAAATGAGGCCGTTTGGGTAGGCCTCTATCCAGTCTGATTGGTGTCCTTATTAGCAGAGGAAATTTTTGGATTCACAAAAAGACATCAGGATGGGTGCCTCCAGAGACCATATGAAGACCCATGAGAAGGAAGCCATCTAAAACCCAAAGAGAAAGACCTCTGAGGAAACCAATCCTGATGGTCCCTTGATTTTAGACTCCTAGCTTCCAGGACTGTGAGAAAAATTTCTGTTGTTAAAGCTATCCAGTTCATGGTCCTTTGTTATGGTAGCCCTAGCGAGCTAATACAGTTGTCCTCTGTTTAGTCATGGTGGTTTAGTGGTGATGTTGATCTTCGAGTTCATGTGGTACAGCCTTGTATATACATTATACAATGTCCGTCATCCTTTTTTTCTGATGTTTTTAGTATCTACTGATGGTCTTTTTCCCTAAATCTATCATTTTACTAGGGGTTGAAAAATGGTGATTGCATTAATCATCCTACATTTATTAGCATGTTGTCTCATGAGTTTTTCCTCATTAACTATTTGGTTACCCTGAAATAATTGTATAGCAAAGGTAGAATAAGTGCTTGATTTGATTCTTCCCTTTATCCGTTTTCAGATTCTCATGTCCTCTAAATCACTTGAGAAGCCTTAACTTCAGATTTTAGGTCCTGAATTTATACTACCAGGATGAGCCCCCAAACTGAGAAACTTCCCCAAAGAGTATTCTTGTGCTGGCGATGTCCTTTCACACCTGATCAATGTGAAAAGGCTCTTTCTGGAGAGATAGGTCCTCAAACAGGGCCTCATACTTGTGTTGTGGTAGAGTTTATATTCCAAGATTATAAAAGTCAGGAGAAAATGAGTGAGAATGAGGGGTCAGTATTTGGTTCTTTTCCATACTTAAATCCTTGTAGGTCTTAACCAGTTTCTGGCTTTAGAGAACCATCTCACATTTAAATCTCAGACACTCTTTATAAGTCCAGATTCCTGAACCCAGCGGTGTACTTAATAGTTATTTTTGAAAGTCAAATAGGCCTCTCAAATTTAATATATCCTAAACTGAACTCCAGATCTACCCTCCTGTTGCACTGCATCCTTCCCCATATCAGCCGATGGCAGTTCCATTCTTAAAGTCACTCATGCTAAAAAATTTGGAGCTATGCTTGATTCTTTTCTTAGACCCTATATTCAGTCTGTCTAGAAATCCTGTTTGCTCTGTCTACAATGTATATCCAGAATTTGACCATTATTTACTACCATCACTGCTACCACCCTGATCAGAGTCTTGTCTTTTGTTTTTCCATTATATGAAGTTTATCTGGTAGAAGAGGTAATAAATAGTTTTAATAACCATATTTCTGCCTCATACTTAGAATTATATCTAAAACATGGGGTGCCTGGGTGGCTTAGTCGGTTAAGTGTCTGCCCTTGACTCAGGTCATGATCTTGGGGTCGTGGGGTTCCGCGTCAGGTTCCCTGCTCAGCTAGGAGTCTGCTTCTCCCTCTCCCTCTGCCCCTCTCTGATCTCGTGCTTTCTCTCTCTTCCTCTGTCTCAAATAAATAAAATCTTTAAAGACTTTTATATAAAACTAAATCTTAAGCCTTTTTCTGGGAGCTTACAGTTTATAGGAAGAAACAAATGTATGCTTTAGTGTGATACCTGGTGGTGCGGTGACTTGAGTACTAATCAGAGGCTTAAGTAACACACCAACTATTCAAAGGTAAAGACTGCTCAGGAAAGAGCAAGCAGTAAAATACCAGAAGCTGTAAACCCTTTTGGGGGGGGGGAGATGACGGGATAATTAAGTAAAATAAAGAAGCCCAAGGTTTTGGCTTCCAGGTCAGTGCTTTATCCGCTGGTCTCAGTTATCTAGTAATCTTTTGCAGTAACCTAGTATACTAGGTTGCCTCTGTAGCCAACAGAAAGCCTCTGTGTAACTGTTCCTTTTGTCTAGAAGAAAAATGGATGTTGAAGCCAGGTCAGTGTGCTTCTCTTTGTCACCACTTTCTCATGTGAATCATTTCTTGGTTGTGGATACTTGACCCATCAAAAAGAATGTAGCCATCCAATAAAAGCACGGCAAGTTAGACAGCTGACTACCACCCTCTGATTAAGACCATGGCTCATATCATATTAATATGTTTCACATAAGGTAAATACCGTATAGCTCTTTTTTACCTTTGTAAGAAATCAGTCTGAGAAACATTTGGGGAATTAAGACTCCGTTTAACCTCAGGATCAATTCTTTATTAAGATGTTTCCCTCTCAGAACCCTGATAATTTTGTGTACTTTCTCCCACCCAGCTGGCTTAGAATCCCTCTCAACTTCTAGAGCCTCAAAGCCTATATCTGTAGCCTCAAAGCATAATTTAAAGTTTATTTTAAACAATTCCCTGACTTTATTTTCTTCTTCCCACTGTCCCTTCTTGGTCCAGTTAGGAATATTATTGGCAATTTTATTTAAAATACATTAGATATATTTTAGATTGTTCAAAAATCCCCAAAATGACTAAGTCTATTCCTTGGAACAAAAAATGGCAGACTTACTCTATGGTGATTTCTAATATTTACATAGGAATACAAAAAATACAGTATTTGTCAAGCGTATTTTACTTTCCTTACAGTTCTGTTAATTTTGTATATAATTTCTACTTTTTCTTATATTTTCTCCTTAGAAATAGCATGGAGGAATTAGTGAATATATGGGTCCCACACACTATTCATCTTTAGAATTCATTCCTTTTTTACTGTTAATTTTTATTTTTTTGACACACAGAGAAAGACCACGTGTGCATGTGTGCATGAGTGGGTGGAGTGGGGTCAGAGGGAGAGGGAGAGAGAGAATCTTAAGCAGGTTCCACAAGCAACACAGAGCCAGTCATGGAGCTCAATCTCACGACCTTGAGATCGTGACCTGAGCTGAAATCAAGTCATAGCTTACCTGACTGAGTCACCCAGGCGCCCCACATTCATTCATTCTTTTACCAAAGAATGGTAGCAGTTAAAATAGGCAAACTTAATCAAAATACAAAAGTTACAAAATGTCTGTGCTTCTTCAGTGATTTTTTTTTTTTTTTATAATTCTTAAAAGTGTGACTTGTATTGAAAACTGCAGTGAACATTTAAGACTGAATGTCTGAGGTAGGTTAGAAAAGGAAAAAAGGAGAAATTTAAAAGAATAAAGAGATGGTATTGAATTGTGTAGTATGTAGTTCAAGAAGTTACAGGAGAAGGTAGGAAGTAACTGGTAGCTACGACAGCCTCAAATTCATGTTACCTTTTCTCCTTAAAGTTGGATATGCTTTGCATCATGCCTGAGAGTTCAGCATTTCCAGGGGAGGTAGAAGATGGGAAAGGTAAGAGGTAAATAGATGGAGATGAGGTAGTTTGAACTACTCAGTACTTGGTTATCAACAGTTGAGTGCTTTTCAAGTAAAACGTGTCTGGATGTGAATATCAAAGTATAAGCAGCGCCATTCAAATAAAGTTGTTGAAGTTGATTTATCAGTTTGAATCCAGAAGTGTGTAGCATCAACAGTTACTGAAGAAAATTGAGTTCTCTTTCTGTGATATGCGACTTAGATATTTTTAGAATTAATAATTTGCTGGCTCTAATTGCCGTTTTAGTCACTATAGCTACCAACTCTGGAATTGCAGAATTGGCAGTTTAGAAATCACCCAATTCAGTCTCTTATTTGTACTTATACAGGATCTGATACCCTTGAAAAGACTGAAAACTAATGGAAGAGGAATGCTGAATTGTAAGCTGGCTTTCACTAAATAACGTGTGTTCTAGAAATAACTCCTAAGCCACATAAGGCATATACATTCCATAGGAATCTAGTCGTATCTGTAAGACCCCTTTTTGATTTCTGCTTAACATAAGGTTACTTTTGGGTCCTGATGTGTAATTATACAGGTCACAAACAAATGTGGTGACTGTTTATTACTTTGAAAACTCAGTCATTTATATTATTGTAACTTTTTAATGACAGTTGACTACAGTGTTATTAATACTTCTTGTATTGGGCTTGTGCCCAAATCCAAGCATTTTAATCTTCTGTGTTGACAACACACATCATGATCAACCATCAGCAAGGGCAGCTGACCTGGCATCATTGTACAAAATAATCAGTGCCAGTTATTCTCATTAGAGGTACTACATTAGGTGTTCTATTCACGTTCGCAATCATGGTTCCAGAGCCCACTTCTGCAAAATAGTTGTGGATTACTTCTGGGTTACCGTGTCCTATATAGCAATGAGATTTCTCTTTCATTAAGAACATTCTGCTTTTTATATTACAAGAGGAATAATCCTTCTCATTTTATGGAGACATTTTGCACCAAACACTTCCAGACTACAACCTTTAGGTGACAAACTGTGCCTTAGTCTAAAAGCTAAAAATACACCATGATGCTTTTAAGCAAAAAACAAAAACAAAAACAAACAAACAAAAAAAACCATTTTAATTTAAGCCCCCAGAGGGTATGACCAGTGTGTATCTTAACCAGTAATGGAATATGCCTATTTTGCAAGTCATTTTCTCTCTGATTTTTGTAGTCTTTCTCTAAAAAATCCTGCCAGACATCAGTATATTTTTATTAACCTTATATATATAGGAAAGGTTTATATATTTACACTAATAATATATAAATTTACATATATATAAAAAAACTGCTTGGCGCATGGGTTAAGTGTCTTGGCTCACTGGGTTAAGTGTCTGCCTTCAGCTCAGGGCATGATCCCAGGGTCCTGGGATCGAGCCCCACGTCTGGCTCTCTGCTCAGAGGGGAGTCTGCTTCTCCCTCCCCGTGCTTGTGCTTGCTCTGTCTTTCCTGGACAAATAAATAAATAAAATCTTTTAAAAAGTGCTTTATGCATTCTTTCTTTGTTTATTCACAGAGTATTAAAAAAGATATTTCAGAGGAAAGATTTAATAAGATCAATAGTATGTACTGCTTCAGTAAACAGTTTTTTAACTGCATATGAGGGTAGTGAAGAATAAAATGATTACTAGTACAGTTCGTCACCAATGCCGTGATTCTCCTAAGGGACCAGCAGTTTTACTCACTATCGTTTTTGCATTAATGAAAATGTTAACATATTAGAAAAGGCAAATGACATCTTAATATTACCAAGAAAACAGTTTGGCCAGATTCTCTGAAAGGTCTTAGAGACCCAAGGGACAGTGGACCACATTTTGAGAACTGCTACTTTATGTAAAATTGCTGTCCCCAAAATGTTGCCTATTAAAATTTGTTTCTTACCAATATCCTTTAAAATATTTAAGAAGGATTTATGAGTCCTTATGGAGAAATATATTTATAATGAATTAAGTTGAAATTTTCTGGAAAACTAACAACTGAATTATAAACTCCATAAAGAAGTTTATTCCTCTACTACCTTTCACTGTTTACCACTTTTCATGGTAAAATATCAGCATTTGGCACAGAACTAATTCCACACTCCTGGGTCTTCAGGATTTGCTCACCTTCTCTGTTGTTCATGAGTTTAAACTGGACCTGAAGTGGACAAAATTATCAACTTTTAAAATTAACCTAAAATTAGAAAACATGACTAAACCATTTAACAATTTTAAAAATTAAAACAGAACTCAAAATATTGTCTCTAAAACCCATAAAAAATAGGGAGGGAGGTCCAGACAAAAGTGATCTAATTGGCAAATTTTACCAGTCCTTTAAGAAATGGGTAGTCTTTATAACTTATGTAACTATATAACTTATATAAAAGAAAGACTAGCTCCGAAAATCAAATGTAACTTTGACATACCAAGTAGACAAGGATACATAAAACAAGGTGTGTGTAAGAAAATTATATACCAATTTATTTATGAACGTAGATGCTAGAAGCCTAAATAAGATATTAGCCAACAGAACCCATCAATTAAAAGAACAAAGTATTTTGACCAAGTAAGATTACTTTCAGAAATTCAAGGAAGGTAAAAATGGAAAAGAAATCTATTCAATGTATTCAACAGACTAAAATATTCAAAGAAAAAAAAAAACCACCTTAAAAGATGCAAAATAAAACTTGTGAAATTCCATACTTATTCATCATTAAAAAATGAAAATACTTAGCATTGTAGACGTAGAAGTGTCCTTAACTTAACAAGGAGGGAATTTATTGAAAACTTGAGTAATTATAATACTTGATCACAAAACTTTAAAAGCATCCCCTGAAAATCAAGAACAAAAGACAGTGATGCTCACTCTTTACCGTATTATTTCAACTTCATAGCAGAGCTACTAGCTAACACAATACAAGGAAAGTAAGTAAAAGGTTTAAGGACTGAAAAGAGCTAATAAGAGAAAAGGAAGGTAAATTTCTGTTCTAATACATGACCTCATTTTTTTCTTTTTTGGGCTGCAGATGTTTCCATCTTTTTAGGACTAAATAAATCACAGTGGTTAGCAAGTTTGTTCCTTGATACTGAGGAGAAAACATGTATGGATAAACAACATTTCTATCACACACACACACACACACACACACACACACACACTCTCTCTCTCTCTCTCTCTCTCTCTTCTTTGTTCCCTTACCACATTGCTCATTCTCTTGATTTTCATCTCAACTACATCACTTTCATTTACTTGCTACTGTATATAAAACTTCCATATATCGGTATATGTATTTGGCTTACAATGTTTAAATTCAACTTTTTAAAAAAGATTTTATTATTTTAAGAAGAGAAAGAGATCATGCGCTCATGGGCAGAGGGAGGGGTAGAGGAAGAGGGAGAGAGGATCCCAGGCTGACTCTACCCTGAGCACAGAGCCTGATTCCAGGCTTGATCTCATGACCTGAGGTCATGACCTGAGCCAAAATCAGGAGTTGAACCCTTAACCGACTGAGCCACCCAGGCACCCCTAAATTCAACTTTCTGATTTACATTCAGTACTTTCAGTATTACTAATGAGCAGAAAGCCACCCCCCAAGTACATTTCTTAACAGTTTACATGGTCAGAATAAAAATTATGGGAAATATTTTCCTACACAGTTTTTCTTATTTGAAGGACACAGTGTGCTGCTGAAAGAAATCTTCTGGGACACAGTGTTACATTTAAAAATAAGGTAATGCAGTACTAGTAATGTACTAATTCTAATGTAGTATTGGTTTCTCAGTCTGGGTACTTATTTACGGGTGCATGTGCTCACTTTGTGAAAATTCATCAGGCTGTATGTACACTTGTGATCCATTTCCTTTTCTCTATGTAACAACTTCCAATATAAAAATTACTTTAAAAAGTTGCAGTGACTTCAAAGTCAGTCCCTGTTTCCACTGTTCCCTATATATAATCCCATGGTTGCCTCTATTTGAGAACAGGGTTAAAGAATGGTCAGTATGGAGCAATGTGTATATTGGCAACTTTTATCATCTAGTCCTCGTTATGAGGGCAGTTTTTATGATAGGTGGGAGTCAAGGAATTCCAATGGGGATGGAACAAGGAATCAGAGATGTGTTTTCCTACCTATGCTTAGAGCAGGATTACTTATCCATTACCAAGGAAAAATTGGAGAATGTGGAAAATGTAGCAATGTGCCTCTGCTGGTCTCTCGTTATAAAACAGATGTATCAAAAATCAGTTTATACATGGATACAGTTCTAGCCCCTTTCACCACCAAAGAATTGGTTAAACGCTAAAGAAGCCTTTTGTAATCCAAATCCTGAACAAGTTGGAATGGGTCAAGAGAGAGAAATCTAATGTTAGGCCTCTCACATAAGCTTAATAGTTAGCAATGTGCTACTCTTCACACCAACTTCAAGTTTAACACAGACAGCAACAACAACAACAAAAAAACATTTTCGTGTTTCAGGCAGAGAACTTTGTATTCTAACTTTTGTATCAAAATAGTAAAAAAAAAAAAAAAGACAGTTTTAGTGTTTTCCAGCAGTTTCATCATCTTTATATATTATTATCTAATATTTGGGCACAGAGACGGAGGGATGAATAGGTGGAACACGGAAATTTTAGGGCAGTGAAACTACAGTTTAGAATACTAGAGTAGTGGATACGTGATGTTATATGTGTGTTAAAACCTATAGAACCATGTATAACACAAAAGAGCAAACCCTACTGTAAACAAAATTAGTTAAAAATAATATATCAATATCCGTTTATTATAACAAGCGTATCACACTAATAGTAGATGTTAATAGGAGAAACTGTTTCGGAGAGGAATACATGGGAGCTTTCTTCTCAATTTTTTTTTTTGTTAAGCTAAAACTGCTCAAAATAAAGTGTACTAATTTAAAAATTTGTGATTATTTTGATATCTAATAACAGCATTATTTACTCAGTTATTTGTATTCATTAAAACAGTAAATTTATTTTTGCCTTCGTTATTTAAATAATTCATAATAGCTCTTCCTCTGAAATTTGATATAATATTGGGGTTTTTTTTAATATAAGAAAAATTTCTACATTGTGGAAGAAGTATAATACCTATTTTGGTTTACTTGGGATACCATAACAGGATACCACAGGCTGGGTGGCTTAAACAACAGAAATTAATTAGCTCACAGTTCTGGAAACTAGAAATCCACTACCAAGGGTGCCAGAAATTTGGGGGTCTCTTTCTAGCTTCTAGACAGCTGCTTTTTCCCTGTATCTTCACATGGCCTTTCCACAGTCCATGTACATTTCTGGTGCCTCTTCCCATTCTTAAAAGGATAGCAGTCCTATTAAATGATGGCCTTACCCTTATGACCTCATTTAACCTTAGTTACATCTTTGAAGGCCCTGTCTTCAAATACCATCATATGGGGGTTAACGTTTGAACATATGGATTTAGTGGGGTAGGTGAGGGGGGGGCAGAGTTCAGTCCATAACAGTTCTTTCTCTGGTCCCCAAAATGTGTATCCTTCTCACGTGCAAAATACATTCACCATATCTTAATAGCTCCAAAAATCTTAACCCATTCCAGAATCAATTCCAGTTCCCAAGTAGCATCAAAGTCAACTATGGGTGACACTTGAAGTTTTCCTGAGACAAAATTCTTCTGCAGCTGTGAACCTGTGAAACCAGAACAGTTATGTGCTTCTAAAATAAAATGGGAACAGGCAGAGGACAGACACAGTTCTATGCATGAAATACAAAAATGTCTTTTTTGTTGTCTGACTGTTGTGTTAAACTTTAAAGAAAGTCATTGTAAAGAGAAAAATCTGAAAGAAAAGAGGAGGCAAGTCCCAGGTGAATCCCAAACCTAGCAGTCAAACTTCACTGGATATTAAGGCTCAGCAATAATCTTCTTGGGCTCTATGCTCTGCCTTTGACGGCCCACCGAGGTGGTGGTTTTTGTCTTCTGTCCACTGCACAGTCGGCTTGGCACCCTTGGCCATGGGAGGCAGTCTTACTCCTGAGGCTATGTGCAATGACAGCCTGGCCAGATGAAACTGCAAAGGTGGCCCACACTATGAAACTCAGGAGGGGATAGCCTTGCCCTCTGGGCCTGTGTACTCAGGGCCTGGACAGGCAGGGGCAATCCTACTGATCTCAGTTACCCTCATGGTCATTCTTTCCTTTTCTTGAAGGATGAGCTATGTTCACAGCTGGGTAACTCTGTTGTCTTGTTTTATAGGATCTCATAAATTTAAAAGCCTTTCTTTCCTCTGTCCCCTTTAGTTCAAACTGGCAGTGTCTCTGCTGGTATAATCTCATATCTGTTTTTTGTGTTTGTAGAGAAGGCTAATTAGATCCAAAGGTAATCTCTTTTTGGAGGAATTAGGACAACATTCCTATTGGATTCGGCCTGATCCTGTGACCTCATTTAACCTTAATTACCTCCTTAAAGGCTCTAACTCCAAATAAAGTTATGTTAGGGGTTAGGGCTTCAACCTATGGATATGGGGACGGACACAATTCAGTCCGTGACAGTACCTAGAGATACCAAGCCAATCTTCTCAACTTCGACATTAGTAGAATGATCATGTTTTATTGTGTTTCCTGTTAAAGGATGTATAAAATAAAAGTTCTGGCATAAAAGAAAAATTTAGTTCATAATTCCTCAAAAGGTAAAAGTTATCTTTTAGTGAAAAGCAAACAAATATCAAAAAGTAAAATGGCCAAAGAATTTACGGGCCCCTTATCAATTATTTATCAATTTCCTCAAAATTAGAACCAAAGGACGTAAAATTGTTAAAAATGTGATATGAGTAATGCATACCAAATTAGAAAATAAAACACTAACCTGATTTAGCCAGTTCAAACCATCTCAGAGCGAATAACATTTTTTTTTTTTAAGAAAAAGCTAATGAAACTATATACTACAGTAAGGGATGATGTCAATGTCAACTCTCAATCCCATGTTAACTCACTATCTTGGTACTATTATGTTATCTAAATGATGAAGCATCTATATCCCTCATGTCTGCTGAAGATTGGCTTGGAAGCAGTAGGTCTATAGGTAAATATGTCAGTGGGAGTCTATTTTCTGCTGATGAGATAGGATTCCTCTTTAATGTACAACCAAAACAGACATTAGCTCTTACAAAGGAATGATTCCAGGGAGAAAAATAAATAAATAGAGACAGATTGTCAGTCTTACTCTGTTGCACTGATGACAGCAGTAAAAAAAAAAAAAACAAACAACTATTAAAAGAAATTTAAGGTTTTTTGGATTTTTTTTAAGGATTTTATTTATTGATTTGAGAGAAAGCAAGTATGAGGAGGAGCGGGGAGGATCCAGTAATCAGCCAGTGAAGATGCTGTGTTCAGATTTATTCAAAGGCTCTTTTAGCATAAATTCTTTGACAGAAGCCACCTCAGCTCTCTTATTAATATATCGCTGTTGGGTAACCTCCAGTTCTCCTTTTAAGTTTAGATATATTTAAACATAGCTTTATTTCTTGGGCTCCTCACATCTTACAAAAGGATTTCTGTTTGGTTTGTCCCGCTAACAGTTGGCCAGACATACTTAACACTCAGCATTGGAAGAAGACTTTCTGTAAGCTGAGCCATCTCCCAGATCTTGTTGATTTGAATTCAACAAATGTTTGTTGAGTGTCTTTTTTGGTGCCAGGTACCGTGTTTAATTGGGAGAATATAGAGTTGAATGGAATACTGTGCTTTTTAGGAACTTGCAGTTATTGATAGGACACACATACACAGAGATAAGTACAATGCAGCCTGCCTAGTGCTGCTGTAGAGAGGTGTGTGCAGAGTACCCTGGGAACATGGAAAACGGTGTAATTGTCTTTTCCTGGGAGTGTCTGTGAAAGAAAAATTTGAGTCAAGCCTTAAAGGGTAAGAAGTGTTTCTTAGCATAGAGTCAGGGGAAAGAGAAATGATATTATAGGAAGAGAGCAAAACAAATTTGAAAGTATGACAGCGGAAAAAGTAATTACAGGGAACTGCGCAAAGATCTACATTAGTGTTGTTGGCGGACAAAAAAGNGTTAATGGCTGCGCCACCCAGGTGCCCCAAAATACTATGACTTTTTAAAATTTTTGAGTTATTTATGCAGTGAAAGTTTTTGTTTTTTTTTTTTAAACTTTTCATTTTGAGATAGTTGTAGATCTCACTGTGAAATGTGAATTACAGATTCACG